>NC_080570.1:158865683-159183032 GCF_030247185.1 Malaya genurostris
GCACCTCTCTAGCTTTTCATTTGATCGAGTTACATCAATTTTCCCGAGTGAAAGTAGGGTGGCTCCTGAAAAATCACTTTTTTGTTCTAACTTTTTTGTGAAACGTTCTACGGAAAAGTTGTATCCAGAAGAGTTGTTGAACTCATAATTGCGCACAATTTTGCTCAACCAAGCCTTTTCATATTCCTGAAAGGTCATAATATGAGTAAAAATTTAAGAGATAATTGGAACACGGATAAAAATCATGAACCATGCCTTCTCATGAAGTTTCATAAGCAAAATGATTAATATCATGAAAATTTTCATGAAAAATGTGTTATTGTTCATGGTTCCGGCGAAGGATTTTTACCCGTGAAGGGCGTTATTTTTTTAACTAATTTAAATTAGTTTTAAAAATACCTTCAAAAATCTCAGAAACATTGTAGAACTCTTAAACGGTTTGACGTATCAACATACTGCCTTCAGCAAAATAATAGTATCAAATTACCACAATCTGTACGGGCAGTAAGCCGGAACTTGTTTCGTTCGAGACGGCAGTTTAGACGTTACACTTCTTGTGTACAAAAAAAGTGTCCTGCACATAGCATTAACTTTACGTCTGCTCAGCGGATTATGTTGATCCGGGGGTTTGCGTCAGCAGTTCAACATAATCTGCTGACGCACTGACGAGTCGAAGACGAAAGGTAAACTTAAGTAGCACTGGTTATGTGCACCTAGCATAAATTTGAGGGTAAAAGCAAATTTTTCCCCTTCAAATTACCATCAAAATAGTTCTAAAAGTGTTCCATACATTGTCCATTCGAGAAATGAGATACACAAAAACTACAGCCGAAAATAGATTTTTTGTAAGTCAAAGGACTTTCTGAAACCCAAGAAAGGCTTTTAACAGGCTATTCGGTACACAAGTGGATGAGGAAGAAGGGCCAGTGTCATAGGCGTCTCGGCATGATGTGGATAAAAATATTTGCATTTTACTAACTTGCACCAGCTTCTTGGAATGGTTGTCGTGATCATGAAAATTTCTTTTGAAAGATTTATCATGGCCAACTAGTTCGGAATAATCATATTACACAGTATCTCTAATTCACAGTTGTTCAGTAGTCATTTTGGTAAAAAAATAAGTTATTTTTGTAATAATTAGTTATTTTGGTAATAACTAGTTATTTTGGTAATAACTAGTTATTTTGGTAATAACTAGTTATTTTGGTAATAGTAGTTATTTTGGTAATAAATTTATTAAAATTGTTCTGCAATCTATTTTCGTCTGTAGTTTTTGTGTGTCTCATTTCTCGAAAGGATAATGCATGGAACACTTGCAGAACTATTTTGATACTATTATTAGCCGTTTAAGAGTTATGCAATGTTTTTGAGATTTTCGAAGGTATTTTTAAAACTAATTTAAATAAGTTAAAAAATAACACCCTTTCAATTTTCTCTTAAATTTTTACTTATATTATGACCTTTCAGGAACCGCATAGGATACATTTTGATCGATCTGGCATCTAATGAATATTAATATTTGAAGCATGACTAGTTTTTGATGAAAAAACAATCATAACTTATTACTGATAGCTCATATGAAAAAGCTTGGTTGAGCAAAATTGTGTGCAATGATGAGTTCAACAACTCTTCTGAATACAACTTTCTGTAGAACGTTTCACAAAAAAGTTAGAACAAAAAAGTGATTTTTCAGGAGCCACCCTACTTTCACTCGGGAAAATTGATGTAACTCGATCAAATGAAAAGCTTGAGAGATGCTTTTTTCAGCAAAGCTGCTCAAAATAAAATTTCCTGCAACTTTATTGTACAACAAAATCATTTTTGAGTTCAATTAAGAAAGATAGATTTCAGATTTCAATCTAAATGAGGACCGCCAAAGTAACTTTTTTCATCAAAAGGAGCGCCATTTGATTAAAAAACAACTTTTGTGAAGAAACCAACTACAAAAAACTAATATTGAATAGTGAGCAAATTTTTTGTCGCGCTAATTTCCCGTTTCGGACCACTATGTCCAATCACCTATATTTGGACAAAATGTTTATAGAAAAATTTGACTGATTTTTTGAATATCACTAGTATAACAAGGAAAGGTGTTCGATTGCCGGCACCACACCGTAACTTATGACAGAAAGCAGATAGCGTCATTCCGACAAATGTCATGTGTGTGTGTGTGTGTGTGTGTGTGTGTGTGTGTGTGTGTGATAGCAGCACATTATGTTTGTGCAGAATACCGAAGCAAACAGACGCTTGTACTTTTTGCTGTATTCTAAATAAATTTTAATTGCGTGAAAATCAACACAAAAGTTTTTTTTTGACTTTTTTTTAAGTATCATAAATTGAAGAGCATCAATCGGAAAGATGAGTGGGATAGAATATTTATGAGGTGGAATCGATCTATTTCGTGATTTAATACCGGATGATACCAAAATTTTCGCAACCAAAGATTTATTTTTAGCCATTTTCATAATGTCTAACGATTTCGGTTACTGGCACCTCGTTTTTTTTTGACAAATCATTGAAAATTATCAGTGATATGCAGGCTGCTGTCGAGACAAACATCAAGCTATATAGCAGATGCTCCGTGGAAGACCGGCTAAATTAACACCAGAGGCACCACCATCCAAACATTCGACTAAGAGAGCTAAGGCAAAGTCACCATCAGACAATGAAGACTTTTGTCAAAAACGCTTCCAAAAAGAATAAATTCTGTTTTTTCTTTGAATAACTGCAGTCTTTACTTATATTTTTCCAGTTTTAGCGAAATTTCGTGGGGTGCCGGTAACCGAACACCTTTTTTTAAAATGACCATAATTTATCGGTTTACTAAATTGCTAAACAAAAAATTTCAGTCGAATGAATCAACATAGTTCCTTAATCATTTCTTACCCAGGGACATTATGCGAACATCTATACATCAATGGAAAGTTTAGCTTTCCATTGATGTATAGATGTTCGCATAATTTGCACTAAGTCAGAAGTTATGAGCCCAAAATAAATGGGGGCCGGTAACCGAACACTCTTCCTTATCATTTTCAAAATTAGTACTTTGAAAAAAAAATTATTAAAAATGTTTAGCCTTTTTCAAATGACAGTCTGGATCGATTTCGGAAAAACAAAGTATGCAGTGACTTTTTGACACAAAGTCTACATGTCCGGAATGTTTCATTCAAATCATAGAGAGTGCTGCCAATGTTTGTTCGAGTTGGTACGAAATTCGTCATATTTCTAGGGAAGAGTTTTCATATCATAATTATTGGAAAAAAACTGGAATTTTTACGTTAATCACCCGATAATTTCAGGATAAAATTCAGGAATTATCTATTTGTCATATCGATCAAAAGACTCTATTACGTTTGTATAGAGAAAGGTAAAAAAACTAGCTTCCAATTCATGCGAAACTTTTGTGAGGAAAAGGATTTTCACCTTCGTCGTCACGATCTTCACGGTTTCGAAGGCTTCTGGTTTTTTCTTCCGTTTCTATATTCAACCGGTAAACATAATACTCACGGCAGAAGAAGCAAAATGAAAACCGCTCGGATGTTATCGATCCGGAGATTTTTTCCCAGCGATAGTGGGTCGAGGTGGAGGTGGTGGGGTGACGACGGAATGCACAATTTGCTAGTAGCAGAAGCTCTGGATTACAAAGGCATACCAATATAAGCATTTTTTCGCTCTCCGGGAGTTCGATGCAGTGCGGGTGGGGGTGGGGAGGGTTAAAGGTTGTAAGGTTGAAGCAGCACAGAAAAAAAAACACACCGAAAACGAATTTCTTCGCTTCGTTTCGCGCATCCTTTCTATCCTTAACCGAATAAGGAAAAGCGCGTGCGGAAAATCGGTGGGCTCCAAAATAAACGAGCAAAAAAAAAAGAAAAGAAATCTAGGAAAGAGCAACATTCACCACCCGAGAGTTCGGAGGCTGTGTTCGGAGTCTGTATTTCGGTTTTTTCGTAGGCACCAAAGCGTGAACGACATGATTTGTGTGTTGCACTAGCCGAAAGAAGACGACGCTAAAAAGAAAAAAAAATAAATGGAAAAAAGTGGTGCGCTGACTGACTGAGGCGAGGCTGTGGCGAGGTTTGTGATGTGCCGTGCAAACATTTCTAGTGGAACAAAGTTTGTCTTTGTGCTAGCTAGCTTCGGAGCTCCGGCTCGGAATGGGCGGCGGCGATGGGATTCACTGGATGCTAGTCGGTTGTCAGGAACGGAGCGAAAGCCTGTTACCTGTTTGGGATTAGGTGGAAAAATGGGTACCAATTGGTAATAACAAAAAAAACTGCTATAATGGCAAGCTGTTGCAAAAGGCAGAACTAGACAAAACTTGTAATTAAATAGGAATGGGGTGGTTCTCGAAAGTGGATCGAACCGCCGTAGAGATGCCTAAGAGTAGTTTTTCGAATTGAAACGAGAATGTTTTTTCATCTGCGGTTGGAGATTTTTGCACAGTTTCGACATTGATAAATGCCAACAGAAAGTGTTAATTTTGGCGCACCTATGTCGTCTTCATGGTCACATAAGCTAGTGAAACTTTACCATTTTACTGTTTTCAATGGTCTGTGGCAGGGATAGGTAACCTGTGGTGAGCCGATTCTAACAAACTTAGGTTCAAATAAAAGGTCTTACAGTTTCATACAAAACTCTTGAATTAGAGGATGAAGAGTTTCGAAATGTGAGTGTTTTGTTGATTCAATCGAATTCCGATTACCCATTTCGTATACAGAGCAAATCGTGTTCCGAGGTCACCGTTCCATCGACTAGCCCCGCCTAAATGAAATGTTTGCATCGAATGGATTCAAACATTACAAAAACACTTTTGACCCCTTGAAATTGGCAAGTAATCGACGCCTATTTAGGTTATGTTCTTCAGTTTTGTGCGAATAATTAACATTTTCTTATCATACCAATTCTCGAGTTTGCATTCAATGTTTCATTTCTTACCGAACCATCAGTCTATTGAATCAACAATTTTTGCTATAGACGCTCCTGCATAAATGCAATGTCAATGTCTTGGCATTACATTCCTTTTGTGGAATTTGGCCTTTCTGTTTCAACAGACTTCGCAGCCGATTCATATAGCGTACAGAATCATTGCATGGCTAGTACTATGGATCCTACTGACGCTAAGAATCCGTCCAGGTCGGGGCTCGAACATACGACAATTGGCTTGTAAGACCAGCGTCCTATGCATTGAACCGCCAACCCGGGCACGCTCCTGCATAAAGCACTAATAATAAGAGTAGAATTATTATTTATAAACAGAAAGTTATTTTTACGTCTTAATTTTGTTTTACGGCTCAAATTATATAACGATGTTATGCAAAATGCTAACTTATGAATTGCAAGGAATGCTGCAGACGGTTTTCGTAAAAACAAGTGGCCAATTTAGAGTCAAATTAAGAATTTAAATACACTTCAGAAAAAGGTCGTCGCATTTCAAATGAATTATTACATTCGCAACCAATTCGCATCCTCTCATTCTGCTAAAGACTGTCCCAGAAAGTATGGACGCAACCAAAAACCGCTGCCATTTCGCAATGGTTCAAAATCTGTCAATTTTTATGGCTGCGTCCTGTTGTTTACACTCTTCTCCAACCACTAGTGCATTTGTTTATTCGTTTTCATTAGTTTGTTTCGAAATGCGTGGACTTTCAGCAGAACAACGTCGAAAAATAGTGTACAAATGGTGCACAGAACGCGGACTGTCACTGAGAAAGATAGCAAAAATGGACAGAGTAAGTGAAAAAGCCGTGCGAAATGCAATCAGGAAGTTCGGCGAGGATAACATCTTTGAGGATAAACCGAAAAAATGGTCCTGCTAACCCTCAGTTGGATAAACGTATACTGAAAGCGTTCGAGCAAAAGAAGGAGTTTTCAGTTGGGGATGTGGCCAAAAAAGTGGGCACTTCGAAGTCAAATATTCTTCGTGCTAAAGAACGTTTGAATCTTCGAACAACCAAAACGCAGTCCGAAACAAGAAGCATCGATCAGGCCGAGGGTTCGAAAGCTGTACAATGCGATTCTTGCTGGAAATTTGAACTGCATAATCATTAACGACGAAACCTACGTGAAACTGGATTTCAAATCCTTGCCGGGACCACAATATTATAAGGTGCGAGAAGGGCAAGTGTTAAACCAGTCCGAGACATCGATTGAAGTCGAAAAATTTGGTAAGAAAGCTATGGTCTGGCAAGCAATTTGTAGCTGCGGTAAGATTTCGAAACCCTTCATCACCACTGCTTCAATGAACAGCGAAATATACATCAAGGAATGTTTACAAAAACGACTTCTACCCTTGATTCGAAGCCACAAGGATCCTGTTGTCTTCTGGCCAGATCTTGCTTCTTGCCACTACTCGAAATCAACGGTAGAATGGTATACTACCAAAACTGTCACTTTCGTCCCAAAAGACATGAATCCAATTGAGGAATTTTGGGCATTAACGAAGGCACATCTTAGGAAACATGTCTCGGCAGCCGAAACCATTCAACAGCTCGAAAAAGATTGGAAAAAATTGTCAAAACTTGTGGCCAAGAAGTCTGTACGGAATTTTATGAGGAACGTTCGCAAAAAGGTGCGCCAGCTAGTCTACAATGGCTAAGTAGCAAATGTTGAGAATAATATTCTGTTGTTTTAGTCTAATATTATCAGTATATCGAATAAAATTTGAATATCTAACACTTGTGAATTATTTACAGCGAAATCAAAGTGCGTCCATACTTTCTGGGACAGTCTTTATGTCGAAAAAAACCCAGTTTTTCACCGAAGCAATGCACCGATTCACAAGTCGACGGCAACGTTAGTTAAATTGAACGAATAACACTTCGAATTGCTCCACCTCACCCACCGTACAGTCCAGATCCGGCCCCCAGTGACTACTGGCTGTTCGTCGATCTCAAAAAAAAAATGCTCGCCGGTAAAAAGATTCTACTCAAATAAAGCAGCAATTGCTGAATGTGAAGCCAATTTTTAGGCAAGAGACAAACCCTTCTACAATCACGGCATCGAGAAATTAGAAAAACGTTCGAATGATTGTATTCCTCTTGAAGGAGATTACATTGATGAAAAAAAATGGATATGTTACGTAATTTTGAAATCAACAGTTTCAATTTTGGATGAAGCTTTGTCGCGCAACTACGCAGCAGAATCAACCGAACCTGGATTGAAGCTTTTTACTGTGCTGGAAGTTAGATTTCATTTCGTTCACCTCCCAGTGTCAGCACCGGGCGGTTCGGGCGGATAAATAGTTAATGATGTATGCGGCAATCCCGGATTCCCGGTACTGCTCAGTAAGTGGTCTGGGTGGAAAACTCGAAACAGTTCGAAATCCGGAACGAACGTGAAAATCGACTAACACAACCACTTTGTGTGAATCAATCACAAATTTCAGCTTTTCCCGGTGAAGTTCTTCGCGTGTCACAGCACGGCTCGTGATGGCAGCACAATTTCCATGCACCATCGAATGGCACCCGGGTCAACGGGGTTGTTACCGCAGATTCCAAGCAGCCGGAGAAACGAACAAATTCTCGCCGAATATCGATTTTATGATTATTCATTTCGTGTGTTCGCCTGCCTGTGGGTGTGAGTGTGTGTGTGTGTGTGACTATATATGTTGCTGGTTAGTTGTACCGCAACAACTCGTCGCCCTCAACCCCCTCCCAACCCCGTTCCCATTCCCATTCTCAACCAAAGTACGACGATGCCATTGTTCTCGAAAGCCTTGCCTCATCCTTTCTCGTCACTTGTAGTGCCCTTGTGTGAAACTTTGACTCTCCTGCTACTAGTCCCGACACGGCGAGATGCGCCTTCCGTGATGTGTGCTGTATATGTCCTTTTCTCTGTTTGTTCAGATGTGCAGTGCATCCCGAAACGGCAGGCTCCAGCCGGCGCCTCGGCTTGCCCAAACCATTCCGAACCGAAAGCGCTGCATTAGTTGCAGTGAATGCACTTGCTGGTGCTGCTGCTGTTGCTGCTGTTGTTGTTTGCTAGCTAGTTCTGGTGTACATACACTACCATCACACCACTACTAGTCTCACTCACCCACCCGTGCCATTCCGTGCCGTTCCGTGCTAGGCAAAAAGTCCTTTGGCGCACCTTATTATTATATACCATAAAGTATCATAAGTGCTGTTCCGGGAGTTGCGATTCGCTCGTTTCACTCGGCCCTGTTTCGTTCCTATTTCCTGCTTCCTTGCATGTCCCTTCGTGTGTCAAGCATTCCCGGGAAAAAACAACGGAAGCCCCCAACCGAGAGCCTGCCCGAGTGAGTGAGTTTGCTTGAAGTTCTTACATAACCTGATGGCAAAAACCGAAAGCTCACAGAACTCCAACAAGGTTGAATAATAACAAAAACACTACGATAGCGACAATAACGAGACTAGAAAGTGCACACTGTGTGTAGTGTTGTTGCTAGTGCCCATACGACGCCTCCTACTACGACGCTACGAACGGGGACGGTGCCAGGATCTTGACGGAGGCAGTCGATCTGGAAGTCACTGAGGACACCGACGATGACGACGACGACGACGATGATGACGACCGGAGAGACATATTGTTTGGGAATTAATTTAATTTAGTTTTAATGAGGAAAACGCCTATGTCTCCACCCGTTTTGACCCCGGCGGTCCCCGAGAGAGATAGAGAGCGAGAGATAGAAAGACACGGGGCGGTGTTGCATCATCACACACATTCCCACTACTCGAATGTCCGACAGTTGCTCATTAGCGATGAATAATTGAGTTCTATTTGCGAAGTTCGGTGCCATTTTAACAGGTTGTCTGTAGGTACGTGTGAGTTGCTATCGGCCGGAACCGGGTTCGAATTGGCGATTTTGGTGCCATCCGACCGAAAATTGTTCCGAGCTAGGAGGACGAACGATGATGGAAGACGGAATGTTGTTCAAGCTAGACAGATGGACAATTTAATCATGGAAGACAATTTAGAAGACACTGTTTGCTGCACGCACGAACAGACAAATGACTATCGAATCAAAACGATTCTTTTCAGGGCCTGTAAGCAATCGAACCGAATTTCGAAACAGATTCTAGTGATTTAAAGACGTACCCAAAAGTAGTGCAGCAAGGTTCTTACAGAACACCAAGCATGCATATCCGCCAGGACGACGAAACGATTTCTGTGCAACGACGTCACGGACAAAAGCCTCTAGAAAGTTCCAAGCCTATAGCCGGGTTAACATATGAAATCTGTCTCTAGAGGGAATTAATATCGTTATACCACATTTGAAAGAGATCTGATTGAAGACTATTTTTCCAAATTCTCAACCCTTGAAGTGTCATATTGACGGATCCATAAAAATCACGAACATTATGAAATATGAGATCATGCCTATTATTCAAGATTTCATGAGCAAAATGTTTCATATCATAAACAATTACTGTTCTCCCATGAAAATTTTCATGCTATAAACCATTTTGATCATGAAATCATGAATAATAGGCATGATCTCATGACAAAACATGTCTCATGATTTTCATGATGTTTTAATCATGATACCGTAGATGGATTTTTATCCATGTAGTGTGGACTGTTGATTTTCATTTTATTCGATTTTTGAAGCAACCACTCGATCGAAAAATTTGAAAAAATATCAGGAATGCTTAAGACATTGTCAGGTAGGCTTACAACTTTTCAAAGTTTTTTGAAAATGTTTTTTTATGGCGGTTTAGTTTACACTTCCAATTTTTATGGCACTTTGGATTTTTCTGTAGTAAAAAAATAATTTTACTGCAGCGTTTTGGCCTGATTTAGCAAGCTGCCACTAATGCGGAAAAGTGCCACAGTGGTATCGAGATAACGTAATGGTGGAACATTCAATCCACCAAACTCAAGCTCCGAATTTCGCCAAGTTGTGAAATATTGGGAAGTTTTCAAAACGAAATTTAGGAACTGTGTACCACAATGGCCGCAGAGTTTAGCCAACAGAGTGCTTAATGAATAAATAATTTTTGGCACGTTGAAGTTCTTCGGTTTCATATTTCTGAAAAAAAATGTAGAAAAGCATGATTTTCTAGCTTTTCTAAAAATTAATTAGTTAGTTGTTTATTTTAACTCGGTCTTAACCTTTTGGTCATTCACCGGAGGTTCTAAATATTAATATTCAACCCTGCGTTTCCTTTTAGGTTCTATTAGAAGGAACTGGTACTGTACTTTACAGAATTGTATTTTACTGTTGGGCGTACTGTATTTTAATTTATACTATATTTTCCCATTAAAATGTGCTTCTCGAGAAAAAATTGGGAATTTTCGTGCCAAAAAATGTTTGATGATTTATTCGTGCATTTTTTCAGTATATATTGAACTAAAAAAAATATTTAAAGAATGTGAATAAAAAGAAAAATTACTTTTTAAAATTTATTTTACGTTTCGTCTTCGACTCATCAGTGCGTTACAGTTTATGTTGAACTGCTAGCGCGACCTGATGGCTCAACATGAACCGCTAGGCAGACGTAAAGTTGATGCTATTTGCAGAACATTCTTTGTTAATTACACCGAAGTGTAATGTCTAAACTGACGTCTCGGACGAAACCAGTTTCGGCTTGCTAGCCGTTCAGATTGTGGAAAGTTAAAAGAGGAAAAATATTTTACCCCTGAATTTATGCTGATTTCTTTTACGTTTCGTCCACAATTCAATTCAAAATGGGTATTTGCACCTAGCATACATTTAGGGGTGAAATATGTTTTTCCCTTTCAATTATCCAAGAAAAACTATTGAGATTATAAAAATGAATGATATTTGCAGCTGCGCACAGAACACCCAAGTTGTTGTAATAGGCAAAACTATGAAGAAGTGTGGTGTCAGATGTGACGCATTCCAGCTTACATTAAAGCTCAGTGGATCTGCAGCGATTTGGCTTGATTTAGCAAGCTGCCACTAATGCGGAAAAGTGCCACAGTGGTATCGAGACAACGTAGTGGTGGATTTCTTCGTAAAGAACATCAATCCACCCAACTCAAGCTCCGAATTTCGCAAAGTTGTGTAATATTGGGAAATTTTTAAAACGAAATTTAGGAAGAGTGTAACAAAATGGCCGCAGAGTTTAGCCAACAGAGTGCTCAAAACACAAAGAATGCTATGGTTTAATACCAAATTCCTGAGTTTTATGCGGATTCGACTCCCGGTTTCGGAATTACAGGTGGCGAAACAAATCCCCGGATTCCGGGAGTACCGGAAATAATGATCTCGAAAATAGAGCTTTTCTCAGCGACGGTTGAAGCTATTTTCACAACATTAAGCTAAAATCAAAGGTCTTATCGTCTAGTAAATTGTTATTAAATTTCATCTGAATTCGACTTCCGGTTTCGGAGCTACAGGATGAAATTTGTTTGAAATTTCTAACCGTCACTTTGAAAGTGACAAATTAAAAATCAGAAAATTATCACTTCTAAATTTGGTACAATATAGTTTTAATTTTAGGCTTATGTTATTTGTTAGCCAAACGGCTTAACCGATTTTCACAAACTTAGACTTAAGTGATTGGTCTTATCGTCCAATTGAATTGCTGCTATTGAATTTTGTCCGAATCCGACATCCGGATCCGGATCTACAAGCTTAAAACGGCTTACAAATTGAAAATGTTGTGCTAGTTTATATCCAAATGATCATTCTTATTCATGATTAATTTATAAATGAGATTTTTTTTGAAGATCTCTTAGTAATATAGATGAGAATATAGGGGAAAGTGGGGATTCTCGAACCACCCTTTTATTGTGACTGCTAAACCACCCGAGAGACGTAATTTTTCGAAACTGGCGATATCAAGGTTAAACTAGAAGAAAAATGTTACGTTTTAGGGTTTGTCGAATCACAAAATTCAAATTTATTTCAAAGTTATAAGGATCATCGAACCACTTTGAAAGTTGAAACAATTTGAACAAATATTTGCGTAGAACATTCATTTATGTACAATCAGGGGTTATGAAACGGCCAAAATATCAGAAATGAACTAAAGGAATTGCTCTGTTTCGCCCCTTCCCAAAAAATCCTCATGAAAATAAGATCGAATGGCATTACTAAATCACGCTCTGCAATTTCCCAGAAACAACTATCTAATACCCTTCAATCGAAGTGAGGTAAACAATTTGAAAAAAGTGCGTTTTATGTTCCACGTTGAAATTCGTTGGATATGTAATAAACAACCTAATGGTATTTCAAACTAAACGCAATGTAGTCCTTGTCAAGGCTTCGACAACGGTGTGATAGAAATCATAAATCTAATTATTTGAAATGTCTTATCAGGGAAAAGGCTTCACCTGTCACGTCTAAGTCTTCTAATGCACTATTTTCTCTAATATAAATAAACAAAAAACAAAAAAAAAACTATTGACAGGTATATCTGTCCCGTTATCTTCTTCATCTGGTGACAGTTACGCTAGCGTGACAGGCAGTCAAATAATCTACAACTAATCCTTCAAGGCCATTCGCTTCCTTTGAAGAAGTTGATCAAGGCAAAACAACGGAAAGTGAAATAATTTACCTACAAGATCAGCTTTTTAAATGATCACCCGAATGAATTCAACTTCCTCCCATTCCGAAAAGGCACAAATCTCCAAATATCAAGGGGAACGTGCCATTTGAGCCAATTTGTTCTGATTCCTGATTCCTGCCAATAACATTATTCTGAATTAAAAAACATCAGCAATTATGTTAAATAACTTTTTGAACATTCTCAATTGGAATGCTCGATCTTTAAAATCGAGTGAAGATGAATTTTATAATTTTCTCAATGTTCACAAAAGTCATATTGCTTAAACCAAATTTCAAATTAAAAAAAAACAGTCCACATTATATGATTGATCGATTTGAAAATGGGTGGGGGAGTTGTCATGTTTGTCCAACGGCAAATCAAACATCGAATTTTACCTTCTTTAAATACGCTAAAGTTATCGAAATAGAAACCCCCAATTTTATCTATCTAACTATTTTATCGCTGTAGCATATTTGCTGTTCCAATGCGCTGGTGAAAAAATATCAGGTGTACAACTTTGCTTCCGCCGTTTTCCGATAGGTGGCTGTACCGGCTGAGGCTGGTCAAAATATATAGATGATAATACCTTTAAAGTGCCTAACGAATTGTCATCGCCGTTTCAGTGACAGTTGTTCTTGTTTTCGTATTATTCACGCTCGAAAATGTCTGTTTATGTGCCCAATTCTCGCCATTTGCGGGAAGTTTTACTTTTCTGTTACAATTCGCAAAAAAAAGCAGTTGAAGCGCATCGAATGCTCTCAGAAACTTACGGTGATGCTGCTCTGAGTAAAAGAACATGTCGGGAGTGGTTTCAACGTTTTAAAAATGGTGATTTCGATGTCGAAGACAAACATGGTCAAAGATGAACAACTAGAAGCATTGCTTGATGAAGATTCGTGCCAAACCCAAGAAGAGCTTGCCGAATCGTTGGAAATGAGTCAGCAAGCCATTTCAAAACGTCTCAAGGCCCTGGGCATGATTCAAAAAGAAGGAAACTGGGTTCCGTACGAGTTGAAACTGAGGGACATCGAGCGCCGTCTATTTGTATGTGAGCAACTGCTTCAAAGACAAAATCGTAAGGGGTTTTTACATCGAATCGTAACCGGCTATGAAAAGTGGGTTTAATACGATGATAATAAACGCAGAAAATCATGGGGAAAGCCCGGGCATGCTGCTTCGTCGAAGGCAAAACCGAGTATTCACGGCGCCAAGGTTATGATTTGTATTTGGTGTGATCAGCTCGGTGTGATTTACTACGAGTTCTTGAAACCGGATGAAACCATCACAGGAGATCGCTACCGAACGCAACTGATGTGCCTTAGTCGCGCGCTAAAAGAAAAGCAGTCACAATATCAAGAGTGACATGACAAAGTCATCCTCCAACACGACAATGCTCGACCTCACGTCGCAAAAGTGGTCAAAAAGTACCTGGAAACGCTGAAATGGGAAGTCTTGTCCCACCCGCCGTATTCCCCAGATGTCGTCCCTTCTGACTTCCACTTATTCCGTTCGATGGTACACGGCCTGACAGATCAACATTTTCAATCCTTCGAAGAGTTGGGGTTCGTTTACAATGTATTAATTATAACACTTCAATCAAATTTAATGTGTGATCTGTGCTGGTTTGACTGTTCAGGATTGTGGAGAACATTCCTGGGGGCGCCACCTCGGGGGATGGCTGCTAGCTTAGTTGATGTCCGAGATTCCTGTTTGTTTTCGGTTGTATTCATGTGTGGTTGGATTCATTTTCCGGCCGCGGGAAACATCCCCGGGGGCGTAACCCCCGGCAGTTGGCCGCTTGCTTGGTTGATGGGTGGTGTTTCTTCTCGTCGATAGTGTTCTAGGGCCGTGGTGAGCATACAAGAGGGTGTCTGTCGCTCTGTAAATGTCCCACCGGTTTAATGATCGTTCCGATGATCCTTGTGCTGCGTTGTTCGTCACGGATGCCTCGGAGAAAGGAGAATGTGTTAGGCTATTCTATTAATGTGTGACAGGGGTTTGATGGGGAGGGGTTTTAAGCTGTGGTGTTTTTTGGTAGATAGGGAGTTTCGGTGAGTTTTAGTGCGCTAATGAAAAAAGATCTTGTTAATGCTGCGGCCAAGGTGGTGAATCCGAAGTGTGGGAACTCGGGCGGATGTTATTTGTGAACGACATTGAGCGGCGAGGCGTTCGTCTGTTCTGGAAAAATGGATTGCTTCATGGAAAGCGTCAAAAGAGGACTCCTTTTTTCGAGCCGGGATCCGAAAATTGCCGGAAAAATGGGAGAAAGTTGTCGACGACAATACTTTGAATGTTATACTACCAAAAATGTCACTTTCGTCCCAAAAGACATGAATCCACCAAATTGCCTACAACTTCAACCAATTGAGGAATTTTGGGCATTAACGAAGGCACATCTTAGGAAACATGTCTCGGTAGCCGAAACCATTCAACAGCTCGAAAAAGATTGGAAAAAAATTGTCAAAACTTGTCGCCAAGAAGTCTGTACGGAATTTAATGAGGAACGTTCGCAAAAAGGTGCGCCAGCTAGTCTGCGATGGCTAAGTAGCAAATGTTGAGACTAAAATTCTGTTGTTGTAGTCTAATATTATCAGTATATCGAATAAAATTTGAATATCTAACACTTGTGAATTATTTACAGCGAAATCAAAGTGCGTCCATACTTTCTAAGTGCTTTCAAAATCATCAAAAATTTGTCTTTATTAAGTAAACCAAAGTTTTAGTTATGAGTTTGTGTGATTCTCTCATGAGACATTTCGGATCCTTATTACGATTTTTTTTTTTAAAATAACTACCGAAAAAAGCAATTAAATTAGCATGATTGTTTTACTATGAATAAAAAAAAACTATCAGATAAAAGATCCAACGTTCAAATCAGAAAACACTTTTCAATTGGGTCAAAATCAGGCATCATTCTAGCTCTGTCTTGCACTATTCCGAATTGAAAATCCAATCAATAAAATCCCGTTCCACCGGTGCACCTCGCACTTGGTTGCACACATTTTCCAAGTAAGCCAATAAATGTGCGTGCTGCAGCTTCGGTGCTTTTCTCCTGGTTCAGGCGGCGATGGTGCAGCCATTTTCCGGAACTGCCTGCAACGCGGCGTTTCCCACCCGGGAAACATGTCTTCTTCTTCCCGCCTCACACCGCGACGTCAGATGAATCAAAAGTGAAATTGCAGTGCGTCTATTATATAAGCCACCCCTGTGGAGAGAGCTGCAGGGGCTGCATCGGTCCCATCCAGCAGCTTCAGTCCGGGATCGCAGGATGCTGCTGCTGCTGCCGAAGGATAGTGCAGCCATTTCGGTTATGTATCATCATCGGGTTTTCACCGGGGCCAACGACGCCCCGACGGTGTTGGCCTGCTTTCGCCGTTTTATTTACTAAAAGTTTAGCCACACTTTTAATAAGTTACCTTTCGTCGGTTTTTGGGGTGGCAAGAAGAGAAGGCCCCCTCACGGAGGTGTAGCCTTAAGGGCGGAGAGGTGGGCTTTCAAAAAATTCTGACATTACTATGTACAACAGTTCAGAAGAAAAGAGATAAGCTTTTTCCTCGTCCGGTTGATTTGCGTGCAGTTTTGAATAAAGAAATTGGGAAAACTTTTGGCATACATAAGGCGCATCCTCCTTCTTCTGCTTCCCCGCCCCTTCCCTCTTCAGGCATATTATCATCATCGGTTTTCTTCTCGCCTAGTCGAAGAGCATCGTAACACCATCTCGCTAGGAAAATGAGTTTATGGTATACATAAATATTTGTACACATAGCGAGGGCACAAACACGCACACATACACGCCATTCGAGAAAGGATCCTCCAACTATTCCCTTCTGGTTCGTTTGCCGTTGTCGAGCTGTTTCGGTGCGTTTCCCCGGTTTGCCCTGGTTGAAGGGTATCCCATAAATAAATTGCGTTCAGAACAAGAACTGTCTCTAAACTGGCAATCAGTTACTGTTGCGAAGCGGTTGCCCAGGTGGAAGCTTTCAATTTGTGGGACACCCTATCCGGAGCGCCGACCAAGTGAAGAGAAAGCTTGCACCAAAGTACATAAAATAAATTCAATCTCGTTCCAACTCTTGAATACAAACCCCGAAAAAAAAGTAGTAGTGTACGAACCTACTCCAGAATTCATATCATCTCATGTGTTTCGATTGCGCTTTCCGTCTCGCTTCCACTCACTCACTCACTCACTCACTCTCAGTGGCACTTTCTGGCTCCCGTCCGTGGTCCCTTTCGGAGAAGAGGAGTCGAAAGCTATAAATTTATTCGCATTTACATGATGAAGGCAGGCACAGTTCATCCCAAACGACGCCACCCAACTTCCCACAATCGGCCTTGTGCCTGCTGCCGCTGCTGCTGTCATCGATGATCGCGCGCGAAAAATCAGTGCCCCGCTGATGACGATGATGATGATGACGACGCTGGCTCCAAAACTCGCGAAACCTGGCAACCAATAGGCAAAAACTGTAACGACGGATGGCACCCAGATTAGCGAGCAAAATCTAATAAGTGTTGAGCTCACGGCGGAGAATGGAAGTGGTCACCTGGCTTATTGGGTACTTTTTTTTATTTGTTTTTTTGTTGCTTTTTTCGGTTGTTGATTTTAGTCTTTCGCCCCTGCTCCGAATGAAGAGCGTTATGTAATGGAAAGAGGCGTTCGTATTCATCTCCTAGGCCATGCATAAGCAATGGCTATTTCTAACGAACGAACGAACCAACTAACGAACGTCACCGTCACGTCTCTGCTCCGATGGAGAGTAATGAGAGTTGTCAAATTCGTGTGAAAGCTTTAGTTAGTTAGTTGGTTAGTTACCTTGGATTGTTGTTTGCTTGCGAACTGCAAGGACTAAATCCGATTTCTGAGGTACTTTCTAATGAAAATTGCCAACGGCATTTTGTTCGTCAGTGCACTTGTTTCGTTGGTCATAGTTCTCCGGTGTGAGACGAATGAAAATGATTCGTGACATTGGATGGAATTGGGTTCAGGGTTATTACGTTGGATCAGATATTGATCTTCAATAATTTCATGGAAAAGATATACTGGTTTTTAGAAATTCGTAATAATTGGTTGAAATCAACTGTGTTTCAATGCAATTCCATCATCTCTTCATATCTTCTGCCTTTAACGAAGAACATAACACAGATTTGCTATATGAACTCAACCAGCAGACCAGCATACGAAACAGTATGAACTTCAACCGGTACCTGCAAAGTATCATGCGCGTGTTTCGTGCTTCCTAATTGGGTTGCCTTCTGAAACGTGTTTCTCCGTGATTCCGAGCAGTTTATTAGGGGTAAATAGAACATTGCGGGTTCAAGTCCCGGGCCGAGTATCATATATCAATCGATCAAATGTGTGTGTGTATGTGTGTGTGTGTGTGTGTGTGTGTGCAGAAGAAAGATGCATAAATCTTTTAGCAGCCAGAACGCTATCCTTTTCGTTCTTTGTTCTGTCGCTTACTTGTTGAGTCAAAATTCGCTTGTTTTTGGACAATATCTGTCTCAACTGTTCTTAAAAACAAAATAGATTCGGAAATTTAGATATCTTGTTGTGATATTTTTCAAACAAGCTATAGTTTGTTGAAATCCGTCTATTTTAAACGAAGATAATGACATTTTCGGGAAAATTACTCTTCCTCTCTATCCCAGTAAAAGGTGTCTTGAGCGCGTGATTTGATTTTTCAAAAAAAAAACAAAAAAAATGAGAAAATTGGTGAAATCGTTATTGGAATCGGCAGAACGATCAACATATTTTAATGAAGATGATTTCATGTAAATGTTGGCCGCGGCTACGCTTCAGATGGCCCATGCGCAAGGTCCAATTTTGGCACACTCTGGCCCCACAAGAAATAGTCCAAAGGCGTTAAATCACACGATCTAGGCGGCCAATTGACGGGCCCAAAACGTGAGATAAACCGTTCACCGAAGGCATCTCTCAATTTGGTCATTGTATTGCGTGCCGTGTAGGACGTGGCACCGTCTTGTTGAAACCACATGTCAGGTATGTCCACCATTCACAGTAACGTTCCATTCATCGTCGACTTTGAAGAAGTACGGCCAGATGATGCCACCAGCCCATAATCCACCATCAAACAGTGGTCTGCACTCTAGATGCGGCAATTTTGCTTGTTGACGTATCCATTCAACCAGAAATGAGCTTCGACGCTGAACGCAATTTTTCGACATAAAAGTGAATCTCCTCCAACTTTGCCAGCGCTCATTCATTTATTATTAAACTATAGATCAAACTGAACAAGTTTGACTATGACACAAGGCACGATTCACGCGTGATCTGTCAAAAACATAGCTGCCAAAAAGGTAGCAGCAAAAAAAAATCACCTTTTATAAAGGTTTTGCAATCACTGAGAAAATCAACTTTCGAATCGATCGTCATATACCATTCGAATCAGCTCTTCAAGATTACCAATCGTCAGTTTGTAAAGACTGTCCCAAAAAGTATGGACGCACTTTGATTTCGCTGTAAATAATTCACAAGTGTTAGATATTCAAATTTTATTCGATATACTGATAATATTAGACTACAACAACAGAATATTATTCTCAACATTTGCTACTTAGCCATTGTAGACTAGCTGGCGCACCTTCTTGCGAACGTTCCTCATTAAATTCCGTACAAACTTCTTGGCGACAAGTTTTGACACTTTTTTCCGGAAGCGGCGGCCTCTTGCATACAAACCTGTAACCGCCTCGTTTTCCCGGTCTACTCAAAGCAAGGTTTCTTTGCTTTAGTTAGGTCCGAACGAGCGGTAGCGAGGTTGGACAGCACACGAATCAAATCGATGTGGCGAAGTCGCAATAGATATTTTTTCACTTAGTTAACGGAAAATACCACATACATTTGCTTGGTAGATACACCTACGCAATTACGTTGATGGTTAGTGGCTAATAGCCAATAAGTTTCCTTGAGAACTCTGTTCTAGGTTCATGAATCAATCTTTATTCAAGAAGTACAATTGTAGATCAACAAAACTGGCGTTAACGTATTATCATTCGTTGTATTTATTTTAAATCAATTCCCATTATATTAGGACAATTGCAGGAATCGGCGAGATGACCCTTTTGGCGAAATGAATTTCGGCGAAACGGCTTTCGGCGGGATTGCCCTGATCCGTGTCTGAGGACCAGTATAGAATTTTAGAAAGATTTAGAATATGGTTTGATTTGTTCAGTGAATCTAGTTTTAATTTCCTTTTAAAGGTCCTCAACTATTCCATAGTATTCCTGGCAATGAAAGAGCCGATATTTTAGCCAAACGTGGTGCTATTGAGGGTGAAATTTATGAGCGACCGATTGCTTTCAACGAATTCTATAGCTCGTCTCGCCAAAGAACACTTGCCAGCTGGCAAGCATCTTGGGATAGAGATGATCTGGGTCGGTGGATGCACTCAATTATTCCGAAAATATCGACAAAGGCATGGTTCAGGGGACTGGATGTGAGTAGGGATTTCATTCGTGTGATGTCCAGACTCATGTCCAATCACTACACGTTAGATGCACATCTCCTTCGAATTGGGCTCTCCGAGACTAATCATTGTGCTTGCGGAGAAGGTTATCGGGATATTGATCATGTCGTTTGGACATGCGTGGAGTATCGTGATGTCAGATCTCAACTAATAAATTCTTTGCGTACCCAAGGTAGACTATCCAATATCCCAGTTCGAGACATTCTTGCTTGTCGTGACCTTTCATACATGAAACTTATTTATCATTTCATAAAGAAAATTGGAGTTTCAATTTAATAAAGGCCCCTTTTAAGACTTAGTTCTGATCCCAGCTGCGTCCATGAGTTCAACCAATAGCTAAATTAGAATAAAAATTATGTAATGATACAAACAAACTCGAAACAGTTTATGAAATTATCAACAAAATGTCTGAAAATAACAGCTTATTTTATAATTTATAGAAGTTAATCGTTTGGTTCAAATAATATTTCCGAGTAGATTTCATAATCAATGACGAGTTACCTAAGATGATATTTAAGCTATAAGAGAATATGTTTTAATAAATTCAAAACGTTGTGACTATGTTAGAATTAAATTAGGATAAGAATATTATGTAAAAGTGATGCTACGGCGAAGAAAAACTTATGTAAACTGCCTTAAGAAATAAACGTATTTATAAAAAAAAAAAATATTCCATAGTAGGATCACAGGAACGTAGATATCGATGTAGATGAAGGAGAATTGAATTTAGTTTGAGCTTTTGTAACTGAAAGACTCCTAACTGGTGGTGGAATATGTAACTTATTAAATTAATCATTGCCTAATTGGAAATCCTGAATGTTAAAACGAATGGTAGATGATCGGAATTAAAATCAGTTCAATACAAATGTAAAATTTATCTTCTAGTACTAGATCAATTGTAGAAGGATTTCTCATAGAACCTAAATTAGTTGGGCTATTTGGAAATAAAACTGGCAAAAAAACAGCGGAGAGTTGAACATGAAGAACTGCCCCGGTAACCAATAAGCACATACTAATGCCGCATTATGACAGCAAATAATCGCTAATCGGCATTTCAATCGCACTTGGGACTGAATTAGAGCCGACATTGGCCAAATATTCGGCTATTCATAGATAATGCTGTTGTATAGCTGGTGTGCATTCTGAAAGCTTAATTCTGATTGATTCACAACAAATGAGCTTTCAGATTGCAGATAGTGAGTTACAAGCATTTTTGGTGCTTGTAAAAGGCTATTTTAATGTGAATAGACTATTCATCCGAATAGTCTATATTGCCGCGCAGTCCGAGCGGCGTGCGTCGAGGATTGGAGGAGTGTTTCTTTCCCACAATTAAAAAAAAATAATAAATTTGTTCTTCTGCAAACTTTTATTTACTTCTGTTTCTTCACATTCTTATCTTTTTTCAGTAACATTAAAGTGGACCTACGCTTCTAGGGTTGTATGTTTTGTTCACTTAAAATATCTACTATCCCTTAGATAATGTTTCTTCTTCCATTTGCAACCATCAGGTTATGTGCTGACAAATCTGTTTTTTTGTTTTCGTGCCTTTCTATCGGCCACCTTTAACGGATTCTTTTCTTATCACTATTTAACACTGTGTTAGGCTTCTCTGTTAGCCATATTTAGCGAATTATCTTCTTTCTATCACGATATCGTGCGCGGAATGAAACTACTTGAAAAATGACTATTAACACGTGAACGATCTTCTTCCCTTTCATGTTCACCGCACAATGACTAAGATTTCCATCTCGTCCTCAAAAATTTTACTGACTACGCTCTAAACTACGGCAATTGGATTTTATTGCATGGGACTTTAAATTTCCGTCATCTTAAATGACAGTTTGGTTTATTTTACGTTCTCCCATTCGGTACTTTCCCCCTACCTTAGAAGACCGCAGATTCCAGAAAAAAATCGACAAAAAAAATAATTCGAAATAACTTTGGTCTGAAAAACTAAATTCTTCCAATCTTGTTTGTAATATTTTAACCAAAATCTTTGTTTTTTCTCTTCTTTCAGGTAAGTTGAATATCTTCAAATACATAAGACAACAACTCAGAGTAAGTAAGACACGAGTATTAGAGATTCATGGAGGATCTGTTTAGCAACTTGAGTGAAGATTTCTTGCCGCCACGCATTCAAGAAGTAGTCTATTTTTTCTTCTTCACGTTTTGTTTTCGACAAATGAGTACGTTAGCAGTTCATATTGAACTGCTAATGCCACTTAGCAGTTCTACACGAACCGCTAAGCAACAGCATGTTCCAACTCTACTTTATGTGATTCAATTTTAAACTGTATAATCTGTTCTTTCGGATGGAAATTGATATATGTACGGTCTACAGATTATTAGGTTTTAGTTTTCACTCAAACTTGAGTAAAAATTAACGAAATTTTTTTTTCCGATTTGGATGAATCGTTGCGCTTCAATTTCAGCATGATACACCATTTTATTTTGCACGAATTCAATTCAAGACTGATTTTTAAAAAGGTTAAATGTCTTCAAATCGATGTAACTCGCAAAATAGATTGGCATAATAAATGTCGTCGTAGCAGAAGTGTTACGAAATCGTTTAGGAAAATTTCTTTTTCAGAAATTAACCGGAAAACCAACATGAAACAAAATTGCATTTAACATTTGAGTGGGAAATCAGCGATAACAGCTGTCTCAGTCCTATAATACAAACGAATGTTGTTTACTGTCCGACGTTTCGCCCTTTGATGTAGGCCTTTTTCAAAGAAAACTGGAAAATTTATTGTGTAACATAATCAAAAACATAAAGCGTTGAATTGAATTTGTTCAATGGTCTATGTTTTTGTCTGACAGTAAGCAACATTCGTTTGTATTATAAGACTGAGATTACCGCTTTTCCTGATTCCCTACAATTATCATCCCAGTCGAAATCAAGCATAATCTAAAATTTGAGATTTTTCAAACCCAACTGTTATTTATTTACCAGGTTCCATTAAATAAGGCCGAATATTATCAATACATGTCTCTGGAAACAGGGATAAGTTCACCGTTGGAACTTTTGCGACATTTTTTTCGCAGTAACATCCCGTTCCAAAAACGTCGTTTCCAGGATTTATTGAATCATTACTTTGTGTTGCCTAAAAGTTCTGCTGAGTCACATCCAGGGTCGGTGAAAGAGGTGGGTACGGTGGGTAGCACTACCCACCCGAAAATTCCAAAGGTGGGTAATTACCCACCTGAAATTTCGAAAAAAAATACAATGGAAATATTAGCATTATTCATAATAATAAGAATATTTTTATTGTAATTCGGAATAATAAATAAAATCAAAATTATAGAATGCTAGTTCTCAAGGTAGAGCAAGGATGTGAAGATATACCGCAGAAAGGTGAGACGTGACAAGGGTCATTTGAGCAGGCAGAAATCTTTTAGTAACTTAACTTTTCCCTTCCAGCAAAGGAGCCGAGATTAAGCATCTCATCAATGCGAATCACTCGGGTCTCTGAGATACCGGAAAATACCAATAAAGGTCTTTTACTCTTTACATTCCGAACCGGCAAAAGAAGAATGCAGTAGTAAGTAGAAAGTAACAACTTTTGGTATTTGGAATTTTCCGGCAGATGTTTAAGGTCGACTCCTCTTGTAGAAAGTGAAAGTTACGTTACTGAAAGATTTCTGCATGATGAACTGAACCTTGTCACATCTCACCTTCTATATCTTCACATGAAGAAAATCACTCAAAATCTTTTGACGTAGGACTACGTTTTTTTTTATTCAATAATATAATATAATTTTAAGGCACACTGCTTAAGCTCTAAGATGCCAAGGGTATTTTCTAATCTTAATTAACGACTAACTTAAAACTAGAATAGTATCATTAGGTAATGTCGCATCGAGGTCGCAGATTTTCGAAAATTCAACTTTCTGGTGGCGATCAGCAGTGTCCGGTGAATTGAATATAGCATGAGAGTCTTCCAGATGGCGTTGGTAAATATCTATGTTGGCCGCATCATTCAGTCCGTGTGGGTCCGCGGGAAAAATCATCAGGCTACAAAGACTCGGCGGGTGGCCGGCAACCTGGTCATCGACTGGAGCGGTTCTTCGTTGTGGGAACAGCATGTCTTAATACGACAGAGATCTAATTAGTTTAAATAAAGATGGTAGATAGGGACGGGAATCGAGAGAATCGGGCGGATGACTAAGTTTTTGCTTTCTATACCGGTGTTGCAAATTCAAAATACTGAGAACCGTACAAACAGTGCTCAGGTTTTGAACATCTATATCTCAATCATTTTTAATTAATTTTTCATATCATTACATAAACTGCATTGAAAATATTTCTACATTTCGATTGGAGTAGATGAATCTATATCTATAAAATCATATTTCAGATAATTGGTGATCGAAACTTCAGTTAGTAACGAAAATCTTTGTCATGGTTTCTTCTAACAAATACATACAAGTTCACGGTTTCTATTAAATTTCTGCGTTTCAATGAGTGTGTTCGCTTCTAGGAAAATCACTCATACAAACCAAGATTCTGTATCGAATAAACTTGAACTCTGTGTGGTTCAGAAAAGAAGTAAAAGTTGCTAACACATCGTTCAAACAGACCAGGAACTAACCAGAAAAAACATAATTTCGTGTGCAGGCATATTTTTTATTCATCAACATTATCATCTTCAAATGACATACAATCTTTCTAGCACTTTTCATAATTTTTCAATACCATCCTTATAGAATGATTTGTCACTGGTCTAAACATCGGCTTTCTTTGCGGCGATGACGTTCTTATTCGAGCCAAAAAATTTTCGCTGGCGTGACAAACAATCGCAGCCCAATTCGTTTAATTTTGTCATTTTTTTCATTGACTTATGGCACGGTGCATTGTCTTGATTTACGGCGAATCACTTTTGATGGTACTTTCCTGTTCAAGATAGTCGGTGTTAATTATACCTCGAACATCTAAAAAAAACTTATGCCATGATTGTTCCAGCTACCTGTTACGTTTTCAGATGGCTTTCCCAGTCTGAATGCTGGTATGACTCCGGATAAAAATAGTGGATCCATGTTTCGTCCACTGTTCCATACCAACGCATTCCATTTTATTGCGGCAGACTTTTGTTGATTATGAGCGACCGTGTTCGAGATCCGTTTGGTGACGATTTTTTTATGCTCAGATTTTCGTACAAGATCGTAAAAGAACTTCCAGCTCATGTGCTAACGATCTCAGCATATCTAATCTCACAAACTTTGATTTAGCGTTCATACGTCCCGATTATCAAAACTTGCTTAATTTTTTCCGGTTGACTGCTTCATTGAGCTACGTTCAAAATCAGAATACCACAAACCTTCATACTAGTGGGGAAAACACTTCTCAAGCTATAGCTGGGCTTGCGCGTTGAATTAGATTCAGTGTTCGTGGTGCTATTGATGTTAAATGTTCTTTGAAGGTTGGTACTTTGAATTGAAAACAAATATTGGCAGTGATTTTGAAACCAGGTTATACCTTAGATGAGAAATTTTGTTTTAAAACTTAGTACCGAAAACTCTTCAAACTTGTAATTTACGCGTTTCATGAAAAGTTTTATAGAATCAATATTCTATTAAAAAAATCAATATTCTATTAAAAAAGGATAAATATCATTTCCATTAGAATAGAGAAATACTTCGAAATAGTAGGTCGTTCTCCGCAGTATGAAAAATTACCCACCTGGTTTTAACATGTTTCACCGGCCCTGGTCGCATCGAATTCTTATTGAAACTTACGGAGAACTTCGTCGGTCGCGACTTTTGAACTCTGTCGGTTACGACTTTTGAAAGTTGACTTAAGTGATTTGAAAGTGAAGATTTCAGTGTGAAAGACAAATAACGCAATCGTAAAAAATACCGAATTAAACCAAGATAATACATCAGCTATATATAATGACTCTCTACACGTTATGAAAATGATTCAGAGGGTGGAAAAAGGGTTCCTCATGAGCTGAATGATAGACATCGAAAAATGTTGAGTAGAATTTGTTCTTTTTCGGCCAGAAAAATGTTCTCGGTTCTCTGCTCTGGATCATGGGTTAAAAACATCGACATCAACAGCAAAACCAAGTGCAAGAACGTTTTGGTTGGGATCAAGAAGGTGTCCTGTACTAAGAGCTTCTCAAACTGAGCAAAACTGTAGATACTAATCGTTATCGACAGCAAACGATGAAATTGGATTCTAGCATTGCTTCAAAAACAATTAGAATGTTCCACAAGACATGAGAAAGTAATTTTACAGCACGACCACGCTTCGCACATACAGCGGAAGTGGTCGAAAACGGTATTCCCGAACTCAGATGAGAACTTTTACCTCACCCGCCATACTCTCGTGACTGCGTCCCTTTCGATTACCATTTGTTGTCATCGACACTTCACGCACTTGCTAAGGTGCTCTTCACTAGTTATGAAGATGTGGAAATGGATTCACGACTGTATTTCTCGCAGAAGATGAACAGTTCTTTCGACGAAGCATTCGTGATTTGATGAAAATTTGAATAAAATATTTTGAACTTTTTACTTACAAATCAATTCAATCAAAAAAATCCACATTATCAATTGACCTTCGTGATAGATGCTTACCATAAAAAGTTACTGAATGATGCAGTAGTTAAACTATCAGAATTATTTTAACAATAGCTGTGTAGTCCTGCGTCAACAACTCCCTAGGGCTGTCTATTGTTTTTTTTTTGTCTTTAGAAACAAATTTTTTCCCTTTGAATTACATATTCGACAAAAAAACGTGTTTTCATGATTCTAATCTTGAATTTTACATTTTTAACTTTTTTACTCGTCGACGTTTCGACGATGGATGTATACATCATCAAGGAGCAAAATAATAGTAACTTGTGAGTGTGTTTAAAATTCAGTACCAAAACCTATTTTTTTTCTTTCGATTTGACAACATCAGCAGCATTCCGTCGCATTCGACTTTCCTGTCAACCACCTCAACCGCCGTTTGCCTTGCCGAAAGCTTCTTCCCGTCACAGGCGACATATTTTTCACGCACATTCGAGTGTTCGGTTATATATTTTCGTCGAAAGCAACCTTTTGCTCGGTGGGTACACCACTGTCGCAAACTTCACTGCCCCTTTGCTGGCCGTGCTGCCCCGCTGGTCTTTGGAAAATCGTGACCAGATTGGTAGCATAGTGCCATCAGAGATAGCACAGCATTTCTGATATGAACTCATTCTGCTTTTGTTGCCTAACTGCCTGTTGGGTGCCTGAGAACCGATGATGATGATGATGATGGCGATGGTGATTCTAGAAAAGTCTCCAACCGGATGCCACCGATGATACATGGATGAATACGCAGCAGAACCGTGCCAGAGAAAGTCAGCTTTTCGTTGTGACCTTTTTCTATACAGTTATGTGATTATGCTGGCAAATTGTATACTTGCTAAACTATTTTGTTTTCTGGTGTTTAGATTGTTCCCCTTTGGAAGCAGCAGATCAAACATTTGGGTATCGGTTGGAATCTTTGAAATTGATTTCCCTTTCCCCTTATTTTTTGGGGTGGTGAGAAAGGGGTTTGGGTTGGGAAGTTTTAAAAAAACTGGTAGCATTATTTTTCCAATAATCCAAAACACCTTTCTTCGTTCCGACAGTCAATGGCCAGAGAAACGAGGAAGGGTTTCGGTCAGCACTTAATTTTGAGATTGTCTGGAAATTAAAATATGTCAGTCGTCACCTCCCCCACAAAAATCTTGATCGGATGCAGTATCCACTTTTGCGAAGGTTTTCTGGAGCGTTTTTACTATGTACACAATCGTACATGTGTGTGAGATGATGGTCGGTACGGAAAACGTACCGGCCGAAATGCCGTACGGAAAATTCATTCTCTGTGAGTCAGGAAAAGGGTAAAGCAATGCGTTCGTTTATATATTATTTATTTATGCGAATAAATATTTTTCCTTACTCTTGCAACATTTTTGTTTGCTAACATATCCGCTTTTTAACCACCTTCCGCGCTCTCGCTCGGAATTCCGTTCTCCCATCCGGAACCGGTTGTGTATGTCCTTCACCGGAAGGAAGCAGTCCGGTTTCTACTTTCTGCAAAGACTAAAACTTTTGTGCTTCAATTTCACTGCTCAGACTCCCACTCTCGGATTGAACGTGTGTTCTTTAAACCACGTCATCTCGTTTCTACACTCACCTGATTCTACCGCCTCCTCTCGCCCAGAGTTGGTAAGAACACTCACTTAGTTCCATAGTCACTGTTTCTTTGTTCGGTCGGTCGGACGATGGCGAGGATTCTCCACTACCACTTTTTTTTCGTCTTGTTCTCTCGCTGTTTTCATTTGCGGAACAGGAAAAATTAAACCGATTTATTGATTTTCTAGCTTCAGCACGCGACGACCACCGGAAACATTCTCGAAAAGTCTCCCGACTGTTTGTGTGCTACCGGGAAAACTTTATTTCGCCGTCGATGAAAAGAAAACCGGAATATTTTTCCCGACATTCGCCATTTCGAGGGGATCAGGCAAAAGCTCACTTTGGAGTTTGGTGTTGAATGAACTGAATTTCGACAAATGCACTGTTAAAAAACACGATTTTGTTCTGTAAATTGACAATGAGATTTCTTAAACTCCTGCTCTCAAGCTATTCATTAGAATGCAGAAGCTAACTGGTAAATAAATAGCTTCAAGATACTTTATTCTAAGTAGTTGCTTTCGAAAGTTAGGCATTTATTCCATCTTTCCACCAATTCACGAATACCACGTCTAAAAAACTATTCATCTTGTGCGATCCAGTCGTGAAATTATTTGTCCACATCTCCATAACTAGAAAAATGCTGCTCAGTAGGAGCTCGATACATCGATGAAAACAAATGATAGTCAGATGGGGCCAAAATTACGGGAGTATGGCGGGTGCTACAAACGTTTCCATCTGAGTACAGAAATGATATTTTTGACCGCTTCCGTGGTGTGTCAATTTCATCGTTCGCTGTCGGTAACGATCAGTAACGATTTTCTTTGGGTTTGGGCTGAGAAGCTTGTAGTACAAAACATAATTTTGATCCCTCCAAATGCACAGCATCGTTTTCTTTCCAAAGTTCTTGCAGTTGATGTCGATGACCAGGGTTGTCCCATGATTGAGATTCTCAAAATAAATTCATTCTTTTGTCACGATCCTGAGTCAGAAAACCCTTTGTTTCGTGTCGAAAAAAATATTTTTCAAGACTGTCCCAGAAAGTATGGACGCCTTTCGATTTCGCTATAAATAATTCACAAGTGTTAGATATTCAAATTTCATTCGATATACTGATAATATTAGACTACAACAACAGAATATTATTCTCAACATTTGCTACTTAGCCATTGTAGACTAGCTGGTGCACCTTCTTGCGAACGTTCCTCATTAAATTCCGTGCAGACTTCTTGGCGACAAGTTTTGACACTTTTTTCCAATCTTTTTCGAACTGTTGAATGGTTTCGGCTGCCGAGACATGTTTCCTAAGATGTGCCTTCGTTAATGCCCAAAATTCCTCAATTGGTCGAAGTTGTGGGCAATTGAGTGGATTCATGTCTTTTGGGACGAAAGTGACATTATTGGTAGTATACCATTCTACCGTTGATTTCGAGTAGTGGCAAGAAACAAGATCTGGCCAGGAGATAACAGGATCGTTGTGGCTTCGAATCATGGATAGAAGTCGTTTTTGAAACATTCCTTGATGTATATTTCGCCGTTCATTGAAGCAGTGGTGATGAAGGGTTTCGAAATCTTACCGCAGCTACAAATTGCTTTGCCAGACCATAGCTTTCTTACCAAATTTTTCCACTTCCAATACCACTTCAATCGATGTCTAGGACTGGTTTAACACTTGCCCTTCTCGCACCGTATAATATTGTGGTCCCGGCAAGGATTTGTAATCGAGTTTCACGTAGGTTTCGTTGTCTAGAGCGATACACTTGATCCATCGGTCCTCCAACATTTTGATGCCAGATTTGTCAAGACCTTCAAAATAGGCTTCCGTTTCTGGAACGACCTTAACATTCGACGAAAATTTCTTTCCCTGAAAAATCTCTTCCGGTTTGGAAATAGATTATAGTCGCTGGGGGCCAGGTCTGGAGAATACAGGGGATGATGGACCAATCCATACCGCGAATCATTTAATCTCATTGTTGCTTTTATGCATGAATGCGCTAGTGCGTCTTTTTCCATAGTTTGATCAAAACTAGGGCTCGTCATGATATTTGGTATTTTCCATCTAGAGGCTTTGTTCTCGACAAAAATTTACACGGTTTGAAACTATTCCCGTCTTTGCTGTGAGAGGCCCGAAACTTTTCATTTGATGTAGTATTTGATCTGAAAGCTTGTAGTATCATTCAAAATTAATTTGACACAATGAACAGACAAACGTTTAAAAGTCTGCGAAATATTTCGCGCATAGGTGAAATATTTCCAGATATATACGTACTTAGGGCTGTCCAGATTTTATCGCGAACAAGCCTTAATTTTTTTCAAAAAACTACTAGTAAAAAAGAAAAACTAATTGGTCGATAACGGGATGTTTCCGCCGATTTTTTATCGAGTGCGATGATAGGAATTACATTACGTTAATTTTTATTGTGACTAACATTCCCGATCAGAAGAGAATATCAAACGAAGACCATATGATGTCATTCTTTTCGGAATAGCTAAATAGTTTTGTTTGGTATTGGTTAGGTTGAATTAAGAGCTAAAATATCAAAACTGAATACCAAAAACTTACACCATTCATACCAGATTCATAACAAGTTGAGCTATTTAAAACACCAAAACAATACCACAAGAATATTAGTTTATACCCAATTTCTTTCTTGATGTCTATTTGAACCCAATTTTGATTACTACGATTTAGTCGTGCGGATCTAAAAATAGAATCACAAGCTTAATGTATTTATAGCCAACATTTAGGCGTATGAAATTTGCCATAAAAAATAATTGAGGGGGAGAGCTTAATTGCATACTTGAAGGCTAAAATTAGTTATGAATTATATTTAACATGTTTGTTAACGATGAAACAGTTTCGAACCTGCGCTTTTGAAGTGGAATGCGGTAGCTTCAACGCAAGGCCATGGCATCCGATTGTTAGTGAGTCCTACTAAATGACTTCGTCACCCAGATATGAGAACACTTTCATAGCTGCTTCGAATTGTTTAATTTTTTGTCTCTTTCCTTCTAGATGTTTTTATTTCGTTTTGTTCGACGTTTCGCTTTCGTAGTAATGAATAATCGAATTGCAAAATCTAGCCTGCGTTTACTATTAATAATCTAAAATCAAAATCAATTATTTCTCGAGCATAAAATAAATACTTTGCAAATGTTAAATGTGAATGAGATGATACAGATATTAAATTTATTTCGACAAACAACTTTCTAATCCTCCGTGGAATTTGAACGGGATGGTTTTGGTTTTTCTATGGAAATTCAACGTTTGGTTACTATCACTAATTATTTCTTTGAGTTGATCTTGGGTATTAAAAAACGATCATCAACATCAAAGGCTCTCATTTTCTTTCATCAATGAATGTGATGCAAAAATATGCAAATAATAAATAAGATTAATGAACTTTTGTGCATGCATTCCAAGTAGATTCATGAGATTCTCAAATATGTAGTAAAAACATAATCACTATATTAAATTTTAAAAGTGCATTTAGTATATAACCACACAATGAGGTCTTGTTCATCGCACCTCAACGAAATTATAATGCTATTCTATGTCGCCCATTTTCGGTACACTGCTGTAGTTTCGAAAGTTTTGTCAGAGCTCTGGAATCGACAGATAAACGAAGTTTCTTTGTGCGGGTTTCTTTATTATAACGGCTTTTGAAAAGGAATTAGGTTAGCCTTCTCAGCAGAAAAACACATAATTTAATGACAAGTGGATATTACAGACCGTGATTCGACAATACAAGAGGAGAAAATATCTCAAATGTTCATGGAACTAACATGGAGTAAGACCCGTCCCCCAAAAACACATTTTGTAAAGACTAAACAGAATATATGTTAACCGGAATCCATTTCATCTATTCCATTTCGGAAAAGGTCTTTTTGTAAATTTTTGTAAGGGACACACTAAGAGAAAATCATGTAAATTTACGTCTCAGCTTACTTAAATTTACAACCAAAAGCATGTACAAATTTATCATGTCACTAAATCAATTGACAACTTTTAATATGTCAATATCGGATGAATACAATTAAATTTAGAAAAGCGGTTTTAGTATGTATATTTGAATGTACAAACCTTATTTTGCGAGAACCGAATTTGTTTATTTATTATGGGGTCTGATCCACGCTGCGTTCCTGAACGACGGTCGGCCCAAAAGTATTCGGATATAGGCATTAGTTTCGGAAGAACCAGCTAACCTGAAGTTATACACCGCGTTCTGCATACAATTTTTTTGTTCGGTTCTAGAAATGAAGATGTTTTACAACAATTTTTGCATTATACATACGATCTGAGTCTGTTTTTTACACCCAATATTTTTATCCGGTGTTTGTAATTAAAAAATATTTAAGAGTGTTTTTCATACTAAATAGTACGTTTCCGATTTTTGCATTGATTTACAAAGTGTCATATACCACTCGAATCCGATCGTCGAGATCGGCAAAGTCTGTATGTGTGTGCTCAACAAATTGAGTGCACTTTCTCTCAGAGTTGGCTGAACCGATTTTCATAAGATTAGATTCGTTTGAAAGGTTTTGTGATTCTATACAATGCTCAAGAATTTTAGTTGAATCCAAATTTCGGTTACGGAGTTACAGAAAGATAAGTTTAAGATAACAAGATAACATTTTGATTAGGTGCTTATCATAAGTGACCGTGAAGAGAGCTGCGATTCGCTTGAAAATTGATCATAAATTTCTCTAGTTCCTAGATCTTGCAGACAGATCACCTACTGTTATACCGGTCCCCAGTTTCTGGTTCCGTAAGTACCGGAAAAAAAAAACAAACTTTCTCAGTGAAGATTTCTCAGAGATGAATGGGTGAATTTTCATAAACTTAGGTGTAAATGGAAAGGTATTATAATTTTACACGATACTCGTGGACATTATGCATATCCGACTTTCGGTTTCGGAATTACAAGGTGATATAGGCTCAAACTATCAAACAGTTGTTAAAGAGCGACAATGTGGGAAACGGACAAAATCGGATCTGTTCAATACTGTTCACAAATTGAAAAGGTGATGCTAGTTTTAATTCAAATAAACTTTTATGTTTTCTTTCAAGACTCAATTATTCTCTTTTTAAATGCATTAGTAACACTTATAAAATAGGAGTAATAAGAGAAAGGATTTATCGCACCTCTAGGTGCTTTAAAATAAGGTTTTTCGTAAATTCCGATCGATTTAAGCCTAGATATAATGGAACATTCATAAATGCAAACATACATTGACTTTCATGTATCTAGATATATTAAACATTATTGGATGATTCGAAAAATTTTGTGTAGCTAATTTGTGAAATTAAGGCGATTGCATAAAGGTAATAAATATTTTAATACTAGCTGAATGACCCGGTGTTGCTCGGAAATGTTTCGGGAAGATTTTCCTGCTTAGTGAAATACTCTGATTGTAGTGAAACATATCTAAGACGGCAACCCGATTAAACAATACTCCGTAATTGTTCAGATTGTTCACGGTCAGTATCCGATCTCAGATCTCACAATAATCATAATTTTCATGGTATCCTCGTCAAATTGGGTTGTTATGTTTTCCGTAAAATTCGATCAATTTTAACTTACACTTCTCATGTTTAGGGAACTTGCTACAGAAATGACCTCATAATTTCGATTGATATAATATAAAATATATCTTTTTTTTGTCAAGAAGCATCGTTTCTCGTCACATAAATTTTGTATTGAACTCTCCATTTTTAGTGAACTTACTACAGCTCTCCCCCATGATAAGCCTCATGACCACCTCTGAATAGCGCCAAGCTTGGTGACGATTTCTTTAGTTGTTTCGTAGTTATGCTGAAACTTGCATACACTCGCGTTCATAAGCAGATCAATATTATTGTCTCTTAGTTCTTTGAATTTCCCGGCATATTACACCCCCATATAAAATATGACCCCCCCGTCCCTATTAATAACACTTGCTACCATCCCTCCCCTATAAAAACACCCTTAAGACCATCTCGCAAGAATTACCTGTGCCAAGTTTGGTGGCAATCCGTTAAGTAGTTCCGGAGTTATGGCGTTACAAACATCCTCTTTAATAGATATAGATTATACTTCGAATAAATTAATCAGCCCTCAAAATCATTGAAACAGGGTTAACAATATTCAATCCATTATTCTGCCAAAATTCGAGTTTTTTGTATATATTATGAACTTCTCACTAAAATTTACTAATAATGACAGAAAATGCTGACAGCGGCACTTTAATACATTCATACATTACTCACTGTCAGAATAAGAAAATTATAATAAAACGAGCAATCATTGTAAATTTATTGATTACTTTACTATTCCCAACAATTCTTGCAACATTTCACAATCCATTATGATAGCTGAATAAGCATTGATAACTGAATAAACTATAGTTATAATATTGGTTTGCTCTTCCCTTATGATCGGGTTCAAATTCGGATATTTGGAACGTTGTATACCTTACCATACTTGTCGTTGGCGATAGTTCCAAAATTATTCAGTGGCAGAAAACATTTGCGAGGAAAACTTTTCGCTTTCCATCGAAACCGGAAGTTTGAGAGGGGGTCATAGATGGAGCGGCACTCGGCATGTGAAACAAGTACCTAACCGACCGGTAACAACTCCCCGGGTCGGCGGATCGTTTTGGGGGACGACGGGGGGTGCCAGAATATTCCGAAACCATCTTCTCCGAACTACTCAAACTACGGTACGGCAGCGAGTAGACTTCCGGAAATACGACGAACCCAACTACGATGATTGACGACGATTGAGGTTCGGTCGAGGAGGGCACAAGAAGCTCTGGTCGCGAATGAAGCGGAGCGCGTATATCACATGGGAACCAACCAACACACCACCGGATCTCACACAGCATCATCTCGCAGGTTGTGGCGTCGTGGAGTGACGGCGGCGAGATTTCCGGCAACGGTCCGCCGCCGCCGTCAAACAGATGGTGTGGTATTGGTGTGGTTCTTTCGCATGCAGAGAGAAAACTAACTCTGGCTGGCGGCTGGCTCGCGCGGAAGTTTGCTTGCTTGCTAGTAGAATATCGAATTCAACCTTCCCTCCCCCCACCCTTCCAACACCATCATCCGCGAGTCCTTACTCTGGGGCCATAGGGATTTGTGTGGATGGCCGGAGAATGAGATTGAGTACGCCTCTACGCCCAGGATACGACGAGAGCAGCAAAAGCAAACGCGACGGAGTCGGAAAGGTCCCATCCATGTCAACATCACGACATCTAGCGACGCGTGCGAACGGGAAAAGCTTTGTGTGTCGTTCCGTGTTCCGGAGCGAACGTCATCGCATTCTCGTTATCGTAAAACCCGAAGGCTCCAAATAAAATAGGAAGAGTGTGGAGAATAGAAGAAGAATCAAGAAAAAAAAGGAACAAACTAACCAACCACCAACCGGTCGTCCGGCTGGCCGCCTACCAAACCGCCCACCCGCCCCTTCGCCCGCTTGCACCGAGAGTCGGATGGATGGGAGGACGAATTGACGTTACAGCAAAGCAGAACAGAGCACATACTATCGGCAGGATCGGCCGTCGGTGTCAGTGCCGCGTGCGATAGTCGTCAGTTACCCACACATACGGTCCCACGCGGAATCCCCGGGTGTGTTCCGGAGTTCGGATTGTGTCTCGCTCCTCCGATAGTGGTGATAAAGAAGAAGAAGAAGAAGTAGGGGGGCGAGTATAGCAGCAGCAAAAGAAGAAGAAGAAGAAGAAGAACCACCGTCGCAGGATGCAGGGCACTTGAAGCAAGCAGCGTGTAAAAAGAAGATTATTGAAGAAACAGTGACTTTGTTAATTAGAAGATTGCCTGCCTGCCCTGTCCGCTCCAAGAGAAAAAAAGCACCCAAAAGTGTTTCTTTTTGTTGTTTCGTTAGCTTGTTTGTTTGTTTGTCCGTTTGTTTGTTGGTTCGATTGCTTCGCGAAATACATTGTCAGTGGTCAGTGCCTGTGTGTAAACAACCCCGGTGGTGGTGACCGATAGCTGACGGCATTTCAGCTGAGACCAGGTCGGATGTCCTACCTGGCCCGGTTTGAGATGATGACCCGGACGACGAGAGCCAACGGTGGTTCCTCGGCGCTTCTGCTCAACAACAATGCCGGATCAGCATCAACCCCAGGAACGACGACGGTGGCAGCGTCCACCGGAAGGCGACGGGAGAAAAATCAATGACGTGTAAGTTTTGACCGCTTCTCGGTGGTTGTTGCGGTCGAGCCGAGAAAATATCTGATTGGTCCTGTCGCAGCGGTTGTGTTCCGATGCACCAACGACCTCTCTCTCTCTCTCTCTCTGGTCGGTTCCCTCGTCGCTTCTAACCGCATAACCCACATGTGAATGAAGCGAACGGAACAGCAGATATCCGGTTGTATCTGGTTTTCTTTTGCCACATCTGTGTGCGTGTGTTAGTGTGCTGTAGGCGCGCGTGGAGCATTTTGATTTACAATCAACGGAACATTTCCTCCACTAGCTGCTTATGGAGCTCTAGCTCCAACGTTGCCAATTTGATTGCTCGCTCGTTTGCCATGTTTGAACTAATTTTCTCCTCGGTGTCGTAAGATTTCGCGATCCCGATGGGATCCGGTATCGTAATCTTCCGAAAAAAAGGAGCTCTTTTCTGTTTGTTAAGCTGTCACTTGATCCAATTGACAGAGAGCTCAGGAAGACTGTTCAGTCTTTTGTTTGGCGATGAGATGTCGCTATTAAACTGTCCTCTCTGTTCTGCCTCTTGCGGTCGAGGGGTGTTACGAAGGGACTTTAGCTCAAACAGATGGTTGAACATGAAAACTTCTGGTTAATCTGATCTAATATTTTGATAACGTATCAAATGTCACGATAATTACACCAGGAACTCATCGCGCCCGTTAAATATTTTGCTTCTAAAGACTGTCCCAGAAAGTATGGACGCAACCAAAAACCGCTGCCATTTCGCAATAGTTCAGAATCTGTCAATTTTTACATCAAAATTTTTGTTTTACAGTCTTCTCTAACCACTTGTGCAGTTGTTTATTCGTTTCCATTAGCTTGTTTTGAAATGCGTGGACTTTCAGCAGAAGAAACGTCGAAAAATTGTGTACAAATGGTGCACAGAACGCGGACTGTCACTGAGAAAGATAGCAAAAATGGAAGGAGTAATTGAAAAAGCCGTGCGAAATGCAATCAGGAAATTCGGTGAGGATAACACCTTTGAGGATAAATCGAAAACGGGTCGAAAAAAAGGTCCTGCTAACCCTCAGTTGGATAAACGTATACTGAAGGCGTTCGAGCAAAAGAATCATGGACGACGAAACCTACGTGAAACTCGATTACAAATCCTTGCCGGGACCACAATATTATACGGTGCGAGAAGGGCAAGTGTTAAACCAGTCCGAACATCGATTGAAGTCGAAAAATTTGGTAAGAAAGCTATGGTCTGGCAAGCAATTTGTAGCTGTGATAAAATTTCGAAACCCTTCATCACCACTGCTTCAATGAACAGCGAAATATACTTCAAGGAATGTTCACAAAAACGACTTCTACCCATGATTCGGAGCCACAAGGATCCTGTTATCTCCTGGCCAGATCTTGTTTCTTGCCACTACTCGAAATCAACGGTAGAATGGTATACTACCAATAATGTCACTTTCGTCCCAAAAGACATGAATCCACTCAATTGCCCACAACTTCGACCAATTGAGGAATTTTGGGCATTAACGAAGGCACATCTTAGGAAACATGTCTCGGCAGCCGAAACCATTCAACAGTTCGAAAAAGATTGGAAAAAGTGTCACTTGTCGCCAAGAAGTCTGTACCGAATTTAATGAGGAACGTTCGCAAAAAGGTGCGCCAGCTAGTCTACAATGGCTAAGTAGCAAATGTTGTTCTAGTCTAATGTTATCAGTATATCGAATAAAATTTGAATATCTTACACTTGTGAATTATTAACAGCGAAATCGAAGTGCGTCCATACTTTCTGGGACAGTCTTCAAGATACCATTTGATCTCGACGTTTTATGCATGCCTAAGACATCTGCCATTAACAAAAATCTGTTCTGTAAATTCCCGATCATGTCCAGGGTAACTCAACTGGCAGAGCAGTTCCACACTTCGAAAAAAAAAAATTACTGGCTCGAGTCCTGATACCTATAAATTATAAATTGAAACTGTTTCGAACCGAATTTAGAAGAATCTTACATTTTTTGCATCATCGCTTTATATGACAGGTTGTTATTTCATTCGCACTAGCTTGTATTTCCGGAACCGGAAGCCGGATGTGGATAAAATTATGCATCAACTAACGAAAACATAATACTTTTTATTTAAATCTGAGTTTCTGTTTCTAAGAAATTGGAGTAAACTCCGGTTTGAAGCGCTTTCCCGGTACTTCCGGAACAGGGAATGTTTATCCGATATACCCAAAATCAACGCATTTGGTCATCAACTAACTATACCTACCTAACTAAAGAATTATACGGCTATATGAATAAATTTGGCTTGATTTTTCCGTGTCATGTGTATAAAACCACCCTACTGAAATTGAAATTTTCATAATTAACCTCTAATTCCGGAACCAGAAGTCGTATCTGAAAAAAATTCGGTAGGATTATATACGGTTGTGAGACCATTTGGACCTAAGTTTGTGAAAATTGGATGAGTGGTCTCATCTTAGTTCATTATGCAAAATTTTCCCTCTTAATGCGGAACCGGAAGTCGGATCCAGATGAAATTCAATAGCAAGCTATAGGACTATAAGGCTTTCAATTTAAATCTAAGTTGAGGAAAATCGATTGAGCGGTCTCTGAAAAAATCTAGTTTACTTTTTCTTAATTCTTTTGCACCGGAAGTTCAGTTTGAAACAGGAAGTTCGATCCGAATAAAATTCAATAGCAACTTTGTTCGAAAGTCGGTTTTCGCATGAGAAAGGCAAAAAATATAACTGCTCTGACATTAAGCTACCCTGAAGATGTCGGAACACCACTTCCCAATAAAAAAGTTGTTTGAACTGTGCATCAATCATGTATACTGTGTACAATTTTTTTTGTCTATTTTTTTTTCTATTTTGACTATTTTGTATCTTCATAACAGAAGCATCGTTTCCATGATTCCAGCAGATTTATGGACACTCCTCTGTTAATCATTGGTCGGGTAGAGACCGTTGAAATTTATTTTGTTGTTTTTTTTATCGCATCGACATTTTTGTACAGCAAGGCAGTTTCGCTCAGAAGGTAAAGATCTTTCGAAACGAAACGACCAGTAACTTAAAATATATACTTTTGGCAACGAACTGCTGAAAAGTTTCGTACTTACTATGCAGTGATTGTTTGATACCCATTTTCTGTAAAACCTGTATTTATTACAACAGAAAGTTTTTTTTAAGGCGTTTTAATTTTACAGAAAAAACTTTACTGCCCTCTGAATACGTGTCTTGAGGTGAAGTAGAGCCCACTGGTACGGACCACTTAGACAATAGTTTGTGCCAAACCGACATATTATTAACAATTCGTGGTGGTAGTGAGCTCACTTTATCCGAGTCCCTTGTCTCCATTTTTTTTTCAAGTGGCGATTCATTTTTCAATTATCAAAATATGATTTTGCTTGAACAATTTCTAATTCCTGATTTTGACTACCAGATTTTCTTAGTGTTTCAAATTTGTTTTTGTTTTTCACTGAACTATCCCTTCGTTCAACGTGCATGTTCAATAAAATTTATACTTAAATTTTTGAGAGAACTTATAAATTTCTCTAGCTTTGAAGAATAGTGCTTGTGTTAAGATCACTTTTTACTAACAATTCGTCTTCGAGTCATCGAAGCGTAGCAGTTCAAATCAAACTATTTGTGCCGCCTAGTGATTCAGCTTGAACCACTATTTGACGTGTAAAGTTTATTTTATGGAAGACACAGTTTCGATTCTGATGTTTCCAGACGGAAATACGGTAAGACGATTTTCCAATGCAAATCCTAGGCTTGCTCCAATCCGAAAATAGCAAAAAAATCACAATCTGCCAACCCCTCGGTGACGTAAGAAATCGGAGAAAAGTATAACGAGCGGAAAAAAAACAACAACAATCTGCATATAAAACACACACGGGCGCGTTTCAATTACTGCCTGATGGTATTTCGCCTTTTCGTTCGGGTAGTGTTTTTTTTTTGTTGTTTCTCTGCCTCAGCGTTCCACAAACACCACCCCGCTCCGCCACTAGTTATGTATACAGGTCTAGGGGGGCTGCTGTTGGTGCTGCTGCTGTGTCCCGAGAGATGTGTGAAAGTGCGAGGAAATGTTGAGAATTACCGCACGAAACCGAAACCATCATGCGCATGCCATTTATATAATTTCGACTTCTAAAATTCTTCCACCGGCGACCCGCTGCCCGATTTTGCTTGCTCCGTGTCGAACTGCAGTTCGTGTGCTTGCCGCTGCTCTCCAATGGCAGCCATATTTCTTAAAGCCGAACTCTGCTGTCAATTGTTGGAGGACGGTGCTATCCTCCAGGGAACAATTTATGAGCGGAATCGATAACGTAAATGTTTTTATTTCCCATTTAAAAAGAAACAGTAACAAACCAGCATGAATCCCTTTCATTCTGTTTCAATCACCTCACTAATTATCACACGGTTTATTTGTCAATATCGTTCACACCGCAATCAGCCGCCATCGTTGATGGTGGGATTGCTCGAGTAAGCGGTTCGTTAAAAATAAATCCGAATTAGTAATGCGATAGCATGTCGACTAGTGTTGCCCTCAACGACAAATTTGATTTCGTTTGGGTTCGGGAAAAACATTCCAATCGCAACCCATCATACTGGCAACACTGCTGGGGCTCGCGATTTGCCCCCCTCAGCACGCCCCAATGTGAAGAATGACAGCGGCTATGACGACGACGACGACGACGACGGCAGCGGCGACTAGATACAAAACGATTGTGGAGGGGGGTCTGCGCGCGGTTGGCGGAGAAGGCAAAGCTGAAAAAAAGGAAGAAATAAACGCTCGTAAAATGCAACCGCAACCTTGCCAAGCACGCCAACGTCTAGTCATCATCGGATATCGGTCTCTGTCGCAGACGGGACCGGGTTTTACGTGGCGTGAGAGTTTTGTCTTGTTTTGTCTTCGCCGCTCTCGCCTGAATGGTGAGGACTGTGAGGCAGGGCTGCCGGCAAACTGACCGGAGAATGAGAGTGTAAACACTGTGACCCCTTGCCAGTGAGAGCACTCATTTGCCGAGGGCACCCATACTCACAGTACGGTGACTGACGTTTCGTTTTCGGAAATTCAACCAGAGCTACCTCAACAATTTACGCTCGGGTGCCGATTGCCAACACCATAAACATACGGCATGCACTCATACACTCTCACAGGCAGACTCCGTCTCGAGCGGAAGAAAGTGAGTGTTTGTCTCCTGTCTTCTCTAGAATGCGCCTTTTGCTGGTGTCTCGGGTGGAGAGAGTCATTGTCGGTTCACCGTGGCCTGTCACATGTTCTATTGAACATGAAGAGTTTTCAGCACTGTCTGGGTCGAGAGCATCGCCGTCTTTCGTACGTTATGTTCGTGTTTTGAGCACCGAAAGGTTAAGGAGTCGTTACGGTGGTAATTTTAGGCATTAATCAAACATTTTCACGCGTCTCACTTTGCTAATCGCGACGTGGCAATTTGCTCGCGTTTACCTTTTCTGTAGAAATTTTTATTTCACATTTTTTCAGTAATCAAAAATCAAAACAATTTTTTTCTCACTGTGTCCGCGAGCCTCCAATCACCGATTCAATCACCGAACGAGAACGGCACAATCAGAGCGTGCCTCGCGGGATTGAACCGGGGGCAGGGTAACCGTCTGAGTTATAGTAGGAATTCCATTGCGGTAATCGAAGCCTTGTCGGGGAAAGAGCATAAGCTGACGAACGATGAAGGAGTGCACCCCCGCCCTGTGACATAGAATTTTCCAACTCCCCATCAAGTCAAGGGAGCTTTCGTGTGAAACCAGTTCTACAATCGAATGAGAGAGCAGAGTGCGAGTGCGATCGAATGTGGAACGGAAAAACAAGTGAGCGAGCGAGTTGAGATGAGATCGAATTTCGATATACAGTTCAAGTTCGCAGTGGCGGTCGTATCGTTTCACTCTCTCTCTCTTGATTCCTACTCCTCTCTCTTCGATTGTTTGGGCAGTATCTTGGATTGTTTGAGCAAGACACCGAAACGTAAATAGGGAAATGAATACTCGACCCGTTCGGTGGAGTATGTTTTGCGAAACTGAACAATCGTCGACAATGTGCTTTGCTTACTTATCGCATTCTCCGACATGGAGGTTCGTGAATGGCGAAAGCAGTGATGCCAACACGGCGGATTCGTTCTAAAGACAATGTTTTTTTTTTATTTAAAAGATATTTTTATTCAGGCCTATTTGCGTACAAGCTTTACGTGGCCGATTGAGCAGATTTTTAAAATAAATTTTGTTTTTGAGTAGGATCTCGTTGTCACCCTTTTTCTAGGGGGAGAGGAGCTTCCATTTTCCTCCTGCGAGGATTAAGGGGCACTTCGTTCGTGGTTCGTCTCGTCATCCATTGCCGATCGATGGGATTCCGTCTTCTTTTCGTTGCTAGTTGCTGTAGATGCACCTTGTTGTACATTGTTTGCAGTTGCTGGTTGGTTAGATGGTAAGCTGTTAACTGCAGCTGGTGTACTTTGTACTATAAAGGATGATGATGGATTCGTTGAAGGGGATGCTTCATTGTTGTTGGTGGCTGTCACAGGTGTACTGGGGTTGCTTAGGGTTGGTGTGAGGTAAGCACCGTTGTCCTTTGGTGTAGTTGTCTCCTTATCCAGTTTATCACATGGCTTACCGTAGTGAACAGCTTTTTGGCAATATTGACATGTGGCCATCTGATTGTCATAGGTAACAAATGATTTGCACGGGATTCTTGTATCTTAACCGAAAGTTACATAAGAAAGTATAGGCCTCTTCAAGCGCATGCGTAACAAACGTACGCCATTTAGAATACCGGGGAAAAAGTTCTTTCACTTTTCTTTTTCGATAGAGAGAATCTCTCCGTATTGGGACATAGTTTTACGAATATAAGAAACGGTGACGCTTGAGGGAAGATCATGTACACGCACTTCTATAGCACTATCTTACATATATACTGGAATGTTGTACTTAATGTTCTCGTGCTCCACATAGTGCACATTGTTATTGTCTTTTGTGAATTGAATTGCATCCAACTCTTTATAAAATTGGATGTAATCAACATTATAACGATGAAAACAATCATCATTTTTGCGCATTTTTTCCAGAATTCTCGTTCAACAAAATAAATTCAAATGTTTGACTAATCAGAAGTGAGCAAATGAACGTAGCATAGTTAGAGTAGAAGTTTTTCTAGACCCCAACGGTTTTGTTTGATTTTTGTTTTTAATTTTTTAGATTTTTGGTGGTTGTTCAAAGTGAAAACTACGATTTTTCACGAAAAAATCCGCCATTTTGTAGCTGTAAAACCTCCCCAAAGTAACAAACAACGAAAACGTTGGGGTCTGGTTTTTTATATGTAGAAAGTGTGTGCAAAATGTGCAAAAAATTGGTGCAGTAGTTTTTGAATGACAATGGACACGGACTTTCAAAACCTGCTTTCGAGAAAAACGCCTTTAAAGTTTTTTATCTATAAAATCTATGGAAATAATTTATTACTCCAGGGAGTCCTTAGGGTCTAACATTTTCAAAAAATCCTATTTTGTCTTTTATAATTGATTATAATGAAACATTTCAAGAATGTTTTGTCAAGTTTAGAAGTCAATCGAAGTAGAAATCTTGGGCCTGTGCGACGAGTTCTTGCTTCTTCGCAGAATGAGATAGCCATATATAAAGGTCCATAACTTCCAGAGTTTCGCTCCAATAAGCTCGAAAATTTCACAGAATATTCCTAAAATGTTTTACTATAACAAAATAAAAAATGATTTTTCAAAAGTGTTAGACCCTACCCGCCCCTTAAGTAATATTTAAGAATGGACTAAAACAGGTGTAGGAAAAAAAAGAGAACGACTTTTTTGGGGAATTATTTTAGGATCCAAAAAAACGGAGTAATCCGAATTTAGTATAAAGCAATTTTTAATATTGATATTTTAATATTATCAACTTGACACAACTGTTTAGAATTTGAAAAGGTTATGCTAATTTATACCCAAAGAAAGTCTCTTATTTTATTCAAGATTGAAAAAAAATTCTTCACGAAATCTTCTGGTGATATTTTTGAAAATATAAGTGATATGAGAAAGGCATTATTACACCACTAGGTGGATTAAAACGGGTTTTTTGCACTAATCATCCTGTAACTCCAGAACCAGTAGTCAGATTCGAACAAAATTCTGAAACTTTGTATGAGACTGCAAAACCATTCATTTGAATCTAAGTTTGTTTAAATCGAACCAGCCTTCTCTAAAAAAAAATGAGTGCTCAAAAATGTCACATACACAGATTTGGCGATCTTGACGAACTGATTCGAATGGTATATGAAATTCGACCCTTGTGGGTCTCAATTCAAAAGTCGGTTTGAACAGTGATGGCATATTCTTTCTATATGAGAAAGACAACAAATAAACCATTGATTTCAAATCACAAACAATTAGTTCATTATCAGATGTATGGATTTCAGTACACTTTATTGTTTGGTAATGTTAATTTCTTATGGTTCAATACATTGTTACGATTCACAATTGAATTCATTTTTTTTTGTGGAATTTTGAACTAAACTGCAATTAAAAAAGGTTGTTTACAATACATTGAATAGTTTATTACAAAATTTATTATTTTAAAATATATTTCTATGATCATGGCAAAGTTATGGATGGTTTCGTAACAATAAATCGTATTGTTTTTCTGAAATATTTTTATTCGGGCTGATTTTTTCTTGTATTAATACTAAAAGGATAATTTTCGCTTGCATACTTAAGTTGCATTAGGTATACTGGAAGACAAAAACTTATTTTTTGATGATACACCTACTCATAGGCACCTAAAGTTGTGTTACTTTTCGAAACATTGCCATCGCGAATATTTGAAATTAAGACAAATCCACTGACATCTGAAAAATTTCCAAAGTTTCAATTCCTCCACTGACGGCTGTCCGTCCTCCACCAAATACGGATCTGATTTCCAGAGGATTACAGGAAAAAACTAGCGAATTGGCAACACTACTCGAACGAAGTAGACCGATTAGACGTTGATTTCGTGAGAGTGAGCTCCAACCACAACGAGAACAGAACCACTTCATCGTCTCTCTGTGCATGAATTTGGAAAAGTGAGAGCTAGAGAGATCTCCCGTCTCGTGTGAAGGCAAAGTGTTGTAAATTATATTTAAAGAGACAGAGATTAGAGGTATTATAATACTACACGGTCATGACGTGTAATAAAATATCACGATGAAAACAACGAACAATGTTATCGGAGGCGTAGCAAATGAGAGTGGGAACGTTGGGGTAAGGCGGACATGAACATGAAGTTTCGATAATCAACTCAACGGGTCGGCATGATGTGTTTAGGTTTTTTGTTATGCTCGTTCGATGTTGCCTTGAATCGCAGTGAGGTTCGTTCGACCCCGGATTCTCCTTCGGGGTTCCGACACGGGAGCTTAACCTGCTAATGGTACTCTACAACAACACAGTCACCGACTGACTGACTGACTTGACCGCCTGAATGGGATCGAATCGCTGTGGGTACTCCGAAGAATCGTTTTGCACGGTGTTTTCGAGAGGTTGTGCTGATAGCAATCTGGTCTTCTTCTGTCAGCCAGATGGTGAAGACGAACGAGAGGATAGCCGAACCGAGAGACAGAGACAGACAGCACATAGATGCTTTTTTCTCACCCTGTTTGGGGTCTACTGGGTACTGGGAACATTAAAGCTTAAGGAGGTTATCGCCGTAACGTTTGCCGGAGAAAGAGAGTGTGGCTGCACCGTCATCAAGCCGAGTGGTTGTTGTTCGGCCCCCTGTTTGTTTCTGTTGTTCGCCTTGCATTTGTCCCTTCAATTTACTCATGAATTGCCAGCCAGCGGAAATAGTCGATGACGTATGGATGGATGGATGGATGGATGGAGCGCGGCGGGGCAGTGAGAGCGCAGACTGCTGCTGCTGCTGCTTTTTTTTTCTTCCTCTCATTCTGTTGATTCTGTTATATCTGATGGATTTTCTTGCGGTTGGCAGCGCTGATTTTTTCCGGTGCGCTTTGCTTCCGGCTCTCGTTCGGAAAACGGGGGCATCCCCATTGGATAGCCCCTCGCGCGTGTTGGATTGCGGGGTACGGTGCGGTCGACGACGACGACGGTGGAGGTGGCAAAGGCCGCGAGGAAGAATCGCAATCAATTTGAGCTCTTCTTCGTTTCGCTTTGAAAAATAGTCGTTCGCGTGGAGGTATTGAAATGAAAAAGAGAAGAAAAAAAAAAACGACGGAAAGGTCATTTGCGTGTGCAAGTTTTACACTGTTTCTGGCCTGGCCTGCTACGATGCTCGGCGTTTGCTTTTTCTTCCTCGGCTCTTTTTTTTTTGTTTTACTCTGGTCGATTTTGCAAGCTGCTGGTTCGAAAGGGAAGGGTGTATTTGATTTGAATGTTACTTCTTCATATATATATTTACGAATGAGTAGCTAAGCTGTTGTGTTTTTAGCTCTTTAAACGATCCAAAGATGGCGACCGTTCGTTCGTTCGTTCGTCCATGAGCTAGGGTTGTGATAACGAACCGTGTATGATTGCGCAGTTATGGCTGTCGTGGAATGCAGAGTTTTATTAATGGTTTTCTTTTTTTCTTTTATTTTCAGGTAAGTCGATTGAATCGGTGAATTTGGCACTAAAAATTAAAATTTTGTAAGTTACCAAACATTTCCCACAATGAATATCTACCAGTAGTAGTTCATGACCCACAATTTATTCGTTGCTTTTCAATTGAAATACATTGAAACGACCAGATGTAGTAAAAATTTATCTAAACCAAAAACATACAGACCTTTGAAATACTTTTATCTATCTACATGGTGAAAATGGCTGGAAAATTCGAAGGATTTTCCGAGGCTTATCAAAAATAGCTCTGAAAAATGAGTGTTTTGGTGATCTTTCACAATTATCTGGAAAAATAATGCGATGACATCATTTTTTTTTTCAAATAAACCTTATGATGGATACACAGATTACATTCGGACACATTTTTGGAAAACCTTTTCACACTTTGCATAGAAAATCCACGAAATCGGTATATGAAATTCGTTGATTTTCCATGAAAAGTGTGAAAAGGTTTTCCAAAAATGTGTCCGAATGTGATCCTTGTTGCCAACATAAGGTTTTTTTGGAAAAAAAATTTCGTTCCATCAATTTTTTTTTTAATAATTGTAAAAGATTACAAAAAAAAGCTCATTTTTTCAGTGCTATTTTTTATAAGACTCGAAAAATCCTCCGAATTTTCCAGTCATTTTCACCCTGTAGATAGATAAAAGTATTTCAAAGGTCTGTATGTTTTTGGTTTTGTCAAATTTTTCAAAATTTCCATCGAAAATTTCCTAAAACCACCCGCGCGCATGGTACTTGGACGATGGCCTTAAGCTTCATATACCAGGTACAGAATTTAGTTCTCAGCTCAAGAATTCTAGAACTGAAATTTACTTCTGGGAACTAAGGTTTTAACCTGAATTTTGGAACTGCTTAGTGGCGTGGCAGTTTAACATGAGTTTCTGCGTTGCACTGATGAGTCAAAGACGAAGAAGCGTTAATGGAAACTTACTTCGGTATACTTGGGTGAATATGCAACGTAACGTAAAATTTCTGCGAAACGGTGTTTAAAACTATTCCAAAATGTAGGACTTGTTAGCTGATAGTAAACGAAAATGCTTCTACTGGCTCCCGATTTCTGGATCCAAAGGTACCGGAAGTGGTGGTCAAAACTTCCAAAACAAACGGATTTCACCTCAATTTTTCTTGAACATCTAAACGGATTTCCCTATTTTAGGCTTAAATGAAGAGTCATATGGTCTCACAGGTTGCTGTAATTCTCTGGTTCCGGAATTATAGATCAAAAGAGGTTGAAAAGTTTCAAACTGTCATTTAGTGTAATTAACTTTAAAACTATTTCAATATATAAGTTTTTTTTAGTTGACGGTCAAACGATTTTCGCCTCAGTGGATTGTTTCTTTTTTGACACGTATTTGACCTCTTGTACTTCATGCCATTGCGGGACGAATTGCGCATAGTGCCAACAGACCAAATCAAGCCAAACCAGAGCAGGAGAGTCATTGCTTCTAATAAATGATAGCAACCGCTTTAGTAGACAGTTTTACCTTTTTTATAAATATAAACAGTAAAGACTGTCCTAGAAAGTATGGACGCACTTTGATTTCGCTGTAAATAATTCACAAGTGTTAGATATTCAAATTTTATTCGATATACTGATAATATTAGACTACAACAACAGAATATTATTCTCAACATTTGCTACTTAGCCATTGTAGACTAGCTGGCGCACCTTCTTGCGAACGTTCATTATTAAATTCCGTACAGACTTCTTGGCGACAAATTTTGACACTTTTTTCCAATCTTTTTCGAACTGTTGAATGGTTTCGGCTGCCGAGACATGTGTCCTAAGCTGTGCCTTCGTTAATACCCAAATTTCCTCAATTGGTCGAAGTTGTGGGCAATTTGGTGGATTCATGTCTTTTGGGACGAAAGTGACATTTTTGGTAGTATATCATTCTACCGTTGATTTCGAGTAGTGGCAAGAAGCAAGATCTAGCCAGAAGACAACAGGATCCTTGTGGCTTCGAATCATGGGTAGAAGTCGTTTTTGTAAACGTTTCTTGATGTATATTTCGCTGTTCATTGAAGCAGTGATGATGAAGGGTTTCGAAATATTACCGTAGCTACAAATTGCTTGCCAGACCATAGCTTTCTTACCAATTTTTTCGACTTCAATCGATGTCTCGGACTGGTTTAACACTTGCCCTTCTCGCACCGTATAATATTGTGGTCCCGGCAAGTATTTGTAATCGAGTTTCACGTAGGTTTCGTCGTCCATGATTATGCAGTTCAAATTTCCAGCACGAATCGTACTGTACAGCTTTCGAACCCTTGGCCTGATCGATGCTTCTTGTTTCGGACTACGTTTTGGTTGTTTCTGCTTCTTATAGGTTCTAAGATTCTGCAACCTCCTGCTTTTGCTCCAACGCCTTCAGTATACGTTTATCCAACTGAGGGTTAGCAGGACCTTTTTTTCGACCCGTTTTCAGTTTATTCTCACCGAACTTTCTGATTGCATTTCGCACGGCTTTTTCACTTGCTCCTTCCATTTTTGTTATCTTTCTCAGTGACAGTCCGCGTTTTGTGCACCATTTGTACACAATTTTTCGACGTTGTTCTGCTGAAAGTCCACGCATTTCGAAACAAACTAATGAAAACGAATAAACAACTGCACAAGTGGTTAGAGAAGCGTGTAAACAACAGGGCGCAGCCATAAAAATTGACAGATTCTGAAACATTGCGAAATGGCACCGGTTTTTGGTTGCGTCCATACTTCCTGGGACAGTCTTTAGCACCACGTTTGGCTAAACTATCGGCTTTTTCATTGCCTGAAATTAACATAACTAAAAATCATATTATCGATACAAGTAAACTGTTGAATCGAAGAAACAGTTTCTAATCAATATCAGAGCTGAGCTTTCTGATCTTGACGAACTGATTCGAATGCTATGTGACACTCAGCTCTCCGGGCCTTGGTTCGAAAATCGGTTTTCACTGTGAATCTCTGTAACAGTTCGGCTGAAAACTTCGTATCGTTTAATAGAAATACACATTTTTTTGCCAAAATTCGTTTTTATTATTCAACATAATTGCCAATCTAAATTTTTTACCAGCGAGCATTCTCTTGAGGTCTGAGAACAGGAAAAAGTCACTGGGGGCCAAATCTGGAGAATACGGTGGATGAGGGAGCAATTCGAAGCCCAATTCGTTCAATTTCAGCATGGTTTTCATCGACTTGTGACACGGTGCATTGTCTTGATAAAACAAAACTTTTTTCTTCTTCAAATGAGGCCGTTTTTTTGAAATTTCGTCCTTCAAACGCTCTAATAACGCTATATAATAGTCACTGTTGATGGTTTTTCCCTTTTCAAGGTAATCGATGAAAATTATACCATGCGAATCCCAAAATACAGACGCCATAACCTTACCGGCCGATTGTTGAGTCTTTCCACCCTTTGGTTCGGTTCATCGCGTGCAGTCCACTCAGCTGACTGTCGATTGGACTCCGGAGTGAAGTGATGGAGCCATGTTTCGTCCATTGTTATATATCGGCGAAAAAAATCGGTTTTATTTCGATATAACAGCTCCAAACACTGCTCAGAATCATCAATTCGTTGTTGTTTTTGATCGATTGTGAGCTCACGCGGCACCCATTTTGCACAAAGCTTTCTCATATCCAAATATTCGTGAATAATATGTCCAACACGTTCCTTTGATATCTTTAGGGTGTCAGCTATCTCGATCAACTTCACTTTACGGTCATTGAAAATCATTTTGTGGATTTTTTTCACGTTTTCATCGGTAACAGCCTCTTTTGGACGTCCACTGCGTTCATCGTCTTCGGTGCTCATATGACCAGTACGAAATTTTGCAAACCACTTACGAATTGTTGCTTCGCTCGGTGCAGAGTCTGGATAACACTCATCAAGCCTTTTTTTGGTATCGGCGGCACTTTTTTTCATCAAAAAGTAGTGTTTCATCAACACACGAAATTCCTTTTTTTCCATTTTTTTCACAATAACAAAAGTAGTTTCACTCAAAATGCAATATCTCACAAACTAATAATCAGACAGCTGTCAAATTTATACACGTATCTTTTGAAGGTTGGTACTAACTGAAAATGGTATGGATTTAATTCTAGTGGCGCCCTCTCATAGAAACGATACGAACTTTTCAGCCGATCTGTTATATGAAGACTATTTGCCATTGTTATGTGCACTTGTCATAATGAATATTTCCTATTTCTAAATTGAGAACCCGGAAAAATGTTTCATTTCTCAATTCTCGATGTTCTTTTGGACATGCGATTTCTAGTTAAAGCTTAAATGAGAGAAATATTAAAAAAAAATATCGAACATAGGCGATTCGAGTCTATTCTAAAAACCGTGAATTTTTATCTCGCGCACCGGGAAACCGGAAAAAAACCGAGAGATTGAAATCGGTAACCCACTTACCACCCTGGTTATAGTTTGATCGTTGAGTCGGTCTAACATAGCTAGTAACAATTACAACTATATACATTCATCAGTTTATCAGATTCAGTTGAAGTTTTCTGGAATGCTTTTTTTTCTGCGAAAATGTACTACCATGGATGGTCAGAAAGCGGGTCCTTCTTTTCGTCTGAGACATCAACCGTTCAAGTTTGAGAAGAAAAAATTAGTTATCATGGCACCATTCTATGATGATTAGATACAAATAACTGTTTTACCAAACTGTACCTTCTGATAATTTCTTTCTTTTTTTTAAGGCGCAGGTTGATTCGAATTTTCATTGGTCCGGAAAATTCCAGAAAAGAAGAAAAATCTTCAAACTACTGAAATTTGGCGTTGTACATTTTGCACGGATTGAGAAAGCTTCTCGAAGCATTTGGAAAGCATCATCATAATCGTTTTCAATTTTCAAGTGATGGCAATAAGAAAGGCGACACAGCACAGACGATATAATCAATAATGTACATGTATGTGAGTGTGTGTGTGTGCACAGGACTCCATTTTGTTACACCTATTTTTTGCTACTATTATAGTCATGTAGCAGATTTTTCCCTCCACGCCGAAATAGTATAAACACTTCGGTACTTCGGCTCATTGCGGATCAAAGCCGCATTGCTGGGAGGGCTCTGTGAAATCGCAACTGGGTCGCTTTGGCTTTGGCTGGCTCCCGAGGAGACAGAGAGAGAGAGAGGACAGGAAAGGAAGAAAGGGACGGTGCAAGCAAGCAAGCAGGCACAATACTCGCCCGGTTGATAGAGTTGTTTTGGTGCGGTGCTGCTGCTGCTGTTTTCATTTCGTGTAGCACATTCCATTCAACAGCGAAGGCAACATACACTGAAGGAAAAAGTAACCAGGAAAGCTGCTTGATGAGGCGTACAAGTGACAGTTTTTTTTTCTTCTGTTGTTTGCTCTCGAACGGTGTGTGCAGCTTTTCTCTTTTCTCCTGCTGACGGCTCGGTCTCACACACATCGGGTTCGGAGCCAGATTCAATTAAATTGTGTGTGCATATAAATTCACCGCACATGAAACCCATCTCGGCTCCGGTCTCCGCAATTTCGTATTCCAAACGGGAAGGAAAGAGGGTGCACGGGGTGAGTTGGTGGAGGGACGAAAAATTAATGCGAAGGTTTCTCACTCACTGTCTCATTTGGATTCGGGTCGAGAGGTGGAACGGCCAACTCTCGATGATGGCGATGATGATGATGATGAATAGTCATCGGCCCTGATGCCCGCAATTGCCATGCCAACCTTTCGTTTCTTACTTTCATTATTTTACTTTTCCCACTTGCAAATAAACAAATCTTGCTGACAGTTTCGAATCGCTAACTGAAAAGTTGTTTGAGAATAACACTTGTTATTCACCGCCTACTAGGCACATATTTCGAATTCTAGTTTGTCTCGATTGCATCCGACTCTCGTAAGCCACGCTGCTGCTGCTGCTTTATCAAAACCGAACACCGAGAAAAAACAGAAAACACCAGAGCAGAGCATATTTTCAAAGTAGTTCCCTCGCGTCTCAGTCTCTCTCTCTCTCTCTCTCTGTCCCTCCGGCCTGTGGCCCACAAACTGCACACCCAGGCCGCCGGACCGGGACCCACCCGGTCAGTGACCTCCGGTTATGCGAAGCGGCTCTCGACGAGCAACAACTCCGTGAATCAGCCACACAGCCGCAGTCCGTTCACAGTGTGAAGACCTAGGAGCGAAATGAAAAAGCAAAAAAAACTAAAGAAAAAAAAGCAAAATCTCAGCATAAGCGCATAGAAAAAGACTGTTGTTGCAGTTCGGCACATGGCCGCCACCATCCGTATTTATCTGTCGCTTGAATTTTTCTGTGTCGGTTTGTGCCGTGAGTTTTGCAACGGACAATTCACCAAACGAACGCTTATGAACTGTTACGTATATTCGGCACTCGAAGGTGAAGGAACGCCGCGGCCCGTTATGGGGCTCCCCTGAAGTAGAGTCGACTTTGCCGTGACTTCTATCAAAGTTTACTTTTCGACGGTCTTATTTCATTTCTGACCGACCCGAAGTTGGTTTCACCTATGTACGTTGTTTCTTTGCTAACCTTTTTGCTGCAAATCGCTTGCCAAATCAAAAAATATTATTGCTTAAACTAGCACAACCGTTTTTTATTTTGCATCTTCGTTCTGAATGACGGTTTGAGATTTTAAATTCAGTTCACCCTGTACTTACGAAACCAGACGACACATCCGGGCAAAATCTTTCGTTGTTTGTGGAGTGAAAATTTATGCTGTTGACTTTAAAGGAGTCAGCCTGGGTGAAATTTTCGAAAAATCTATTTATTGACATCTTCAATCTACAATACAAAGTTTGGTTGTATTTCCAAACTTATAAGATAACTGAAACTTATCATACGCTGTGTTTACGCGGATTGCCAAAGCTACTCGTTTTTTTAAATTTATTTTGTGGAACAGGGAAAATTTTTATGGCTGCGTCCTGTTGTTTTACACTCTTCTCTAACCACTTGTGCAGTTGATTATTCATTTTCATTAGTTTGTTTCGAAATGCGTGGACTTTCAGCAAAACAACGTTAAAAAATTGTGTACAAATGTTGCAGAGAACGCGGACTGGCACTGAGAAAGATAGCAAAAATGAAAGGAGTAAGTGCCGTGCGAAATGCAATCAGGAAGTTCGGGTAGGATAACACCTTTGAGGATAAACCGAAAACGGGTCGAAAAAAAGGTCCTGCCAATCCTCAGTTGGATAAACGTATACTGAAGGCGTTCGAGCAAAAGAAGGAGGTTTCAGTTCGGGATGTGGCCAAAAAAGTGGGCACTTCGAAGTCAAATGTTCTTCGTGCTAAAGAACGTTTGAATCTTCGAACCTATAAAAAGTAGAAACAACCAAAACGTAGTCCGAAACAAGAAGAATCGATCAGGCCGAGGGTTCGAAAGCTGTACGATACGATTCTTGCTGAAAATTTGAACTGCATAATCATGGACGACGAAACCTACGTGAAACTCGATTACAAATCCTTGTCGGGACCACAATATTATACGGTGCGAGAAGGGTAAGTGTTAAACCAGTCCGAGACATCGATTGAAGTCGAAAAATTTGGTAAGAAAGCTATGGTCTGGCAAGCAATTTGTAGCTGCGGTAAGATTTCGAAGCCCTTCATCGCCACTTCTTCAATGAACAGCGAAATATACATCAAGGAATGTTTATAAAAACGACTTCTACCCATGATTCGAAGCCACAAGGATCCTGTTGTCTTCTGGCCAGATTTTGCTTCTTGCCACTACTCGAAACCAACGGTAGAATGGTATACTACCAAAACTGTCACTTTCGTCCCAAAAGACATGAATCCACCAAATTGCCCACAATTTCGACCAATTGAGGAATTTTGGGCATTAACGAAGGCACATCTTAGAAAACATGTCTCGGCAGCCGAAACCATTCAACAGTTCGAAAAAGATTGGAAAAAAGTGTCAAAACTTGTCGCCAAGAAGTCTGTACGGAACTTTTATGAGGAACGTTCGCAAGAAGCTAGCCTACAATGGCTAAATAGCAAATGTTGAGAATAATATTCTGTTGTTGTATTCTAATATTATCAGTATATCGAATAAAATTTGAATATCTATCACTTGTGAATTATTTACAGCGAAATCAAAGTGCGTCCATACTTTCTGGAACAGTCTTTAGATTAGGTTTATAGTAGAAGGAAAACTGGGGTGGAATATATTTTTAATTTGTTTCATTGTTTTTAATTGTGTGTAAACCCCATTGGTTATAAGTGAATAATTTACTATTTCTCATGAATTTTCAAAGGAATTATAGATACTTTTGGTTCACGCTTGGAGGGAGAAAATATAAATACTATATAGCTGTAGAATTTTTAAAAGATAATGCGGCGGACTTCAGTTTGTGGATATATTTTTAAGTCGGCATTAGAATTGCTGGGAAAACCGACTTTCGAACCGAACCTCGGAGACCCATAGTGTCATATGCCATTCGAGTCAATTCGCCTATTGGGTTATTGATCAAGCTCGAAGATCAAATGGTTATGACTTCTCGTTCCGGAGATATGATGGCATATGATGGTGACGGAACCCGACAAAACGCGTTGATGTTTTTTAATGCGCCATTTTCTCGGAGTTGGAATCACCTCTAATTCCGTAAAGCAGTAGTGCTCAAAAGTTTAGGCACCTCGAAAAAAGTCCCCATGCAAAACATTTGAGCTAAATCGGATATGGGTAAGGGGTGCTGCCAGGCGGTAAGGTATGAAAAATTTCGATCATTATAAATCACCATTTTTTTTTTTGATTCCAGAAGTCTTAAAATTTCATGACACGTCGAGATTTGGTGTCATCTCGAAATAATTTTTTTTTTTGAAAAAATCGACTTTCTGGGACTTTTCAAAATCTGAAAAGTCCCAGAAAGTCGATTTTTTTCAAATCGAATTTATGACTGAACATTCAACATTGCATTTTCAATGTCATCGTAATCGGTTTTGTCCTCTACACAACCCTGAAAATTTTGGCTCTGTGGTGGTGTATGTTCCATCTTATTTTTGCACCGTTACAATTCTGCATTGGAAGCATTGCAAGTATGAAAAAATCACAGAATAAATCAACTAGTACGTGCGATTATCGATACTCGGAACTGTGTCACTTTGCGTTCGTATGCACGTCATCCAGTTACCCACCTGACATTACTCACGTTACGCTCGAGTTTACTGAATCCTGTTCCAACTGAGTGTTCATCTACACAACTTACAAACTCAAGGGCTTGGACATTTTGAATACAAACACAAAATTAGATTGTTAACGCTGAATAGAGTTTCATTTATTACTTTTGAAATAAATAGAAATTTTTACCCAACTGTAAATTGCTTGCCAGATCAGGAAGTATTCAAAAAAATACGAAATTTTAAGGGTTCCTTCTTCGGGGAAAAGTCTTCATGTCCGACCAAGAAAAGATTTTACAATTGCGGACAATGTATTTCGCACTAGGCCACTCTTTCGACAGCTCATTCGTCGTTAGTCATCGATTCCGAAAGTTTAGATTGCATTTTACATTACCTCGAAATACCCCCACCTCTTCCTCCTCCTCCTCCTCCTCGTCCTCCACGAATTACATCATCACCATCATCATTGCTAAACCTCACAACTAGAGTGGAAAGTTTTAGCAAAATGTTCACCTACACAAAAACGTGTGTGTGTGTGTGTTTGTGTTCGTGGAGAAGGGGTTGGGGAACACCAGCAACCGTCATCGAATGTTTTACCAACTTTTATTTCGGTGTGCATCAAGTAATTTGCGATCAGGGGGCAGCAGCAGGCAGAGGCAGGAGTAGTGCAGAGAAGTGCACATAAAGCATCACCGTCTAACTGCTGAACGGTTGCATCGGTGTAAGAAATGGCCAGAGCACTCGGTAATCGGAATGTGATATTTCATTCCTTTTTGCATTCAGCTGCCATTTTTTTTTAAATTTTATTTTGATCGTTTGATTTTCTACCCTCAACCAGGGCTAGCTAGCTAGCAAAACTGATTACTGAAACCGACTGAACCAAGGCGCGCACACACCAGCCTCGATGTGTATTTGTCGAGTACGCGAGAGATTTAAAAACTGCTACTAAATAAAAACAACAGTTAGCTGATCACTTTGCCTTCGCCTCCCCCCGCCCCCAGTTCCGCTGTCGACCGGAGAACTCGGCGATCGACGGGCCGCATTCGGCGGCAGCAGCAAAATTGTAGTCCATTATAGCAACAACAACAAAATATGGCTGCCAACATCTTCACCTCCATCAGGAGTACTGGGAGATGGGGGAGGTGAGGTGATACTATAAATAGGTAAAGATCACCTGGCGGTAATAATGGCGGTTCGATTAACAGTTTGACTGCACCGCAGTAACGCGCGCACACACACAGACACAGGCGGCCCTTTCTCTAATCGTGATCGCATCGATGACTGGGACAAAGATGACAGAGCATATGAGCAGCAGGGATGCTGCTGCCAGTCTCCAAAGAAAAAAAAAACAGATAGAGTTCATCTTTCAAGTTTGTAACTTTCGAAAATTTTCGAACCGACCCACGACGACGGGGAGGGTCACATGATGCTCTTGGTTTTGGTCTTGGTCTAGATCGGTTCGGGTCTGGTCTGGTCTGGTCTGGTCTACCACACAAAGTGGCAACAGTGTGCGAGCGCCTACAAAGCCGCGAACTATTGAAAAGGTAATTAAGCCACGTCAACAGACGAAGACGTAATTGAAACGTTCATCATCATTGACACTGTGGGAAAAATGGTGATGTTTGAAATTTTTTAACCCCGAATCGGATCATCAGAAGGCAATTCGCTCGATGCTTTAATGTTGTTTTTTTTTCTTTCACTCTTCAACTAACGGTTCAACCCTCCTCTTCGGGTTGAAACCCACAAAAGTGTACTGCCGGTCAAATTTTGCTCGCTATTTAAATGAACGGAAAATAATTCACTCGTCAGTTTTGTTTGCACTCGCGAATGATTCTGCATTTCGCTGTTGTTTACCGTTTGCCGTCAGTCCGGTAATGTACTTCGAACCCAACTACTTTTGTCTGTGTTTTACCTTTTCATATTATCATCATAGAAATGGGTGGTATTCAAAACTAGAATAATCGCATCCAGAAAAAAAATCATTCAATCTGCTTACAAAGAAGCAATGCTGTCTTCACTATGGAGAATTCGAAGAACGAACTCAACTGGACAAGGGAATTGCAATTGAAATTACTAGCACAAGCCTGATTTCAGTTTCAATTCTATTCTTAATCCAAAGTACAATCTCATTGCAAAATCAAATCCCAAACCAAATTCGACTCCCAACTATCATCTACATTTCAATCTCAACATGACGATTCGATGAATTAATCGATCCAAATGTTGATCATTTCGTAAGTTTAAAAGTGCTGCCCTGGCAAGCCTCCACAACACTACCCCATGGAATGGTAATCGGATGGAGCAATGTCCGGGGAAAATGGTGGATGGAGCAGAACTTCCCTTTGTTAGCGTTTCCAAATAAATCATATGTCAGTAGCTTCCAGGAGAACATTTACTTTTGTATGTGCAAATATAAATAGTTGCCCATCGCCATCTTTCGTAAAACGCTACAAACTAATCGCAACACCTGCTGGATTTTAATCTTTATTCTAATCTAAAACTTTTTTCCCATTGTAATCTTTATTCTAATCCCAAACAAACATTTGAACCGATTTGCTCTGAATCGAAATCACAATAAGTAAGCCAATCTCAAATCAATTTAAAATAGACGTTCAAATCTCTGCCTCAATTATCGTCTAAAACTGAAATTAAATCCCTCTACAAACAAATCCGAATCCTTAACATATGTAAATCAATACTAATCCCAATTTCTATTCCCATATCAGTCCAATTGTCGTACACATGGGTCGGGGTCATTTCGCAGAATTCTTCAATTATCTTAATATCGTTATTGGAATTGATTCAAAATAATGATAAATAAAAGATGATAATGTGAACGCCCCTTTTATTGACCTACTTCTGAAATATCTCATATTTAAAACAACGGATAAATTAATTTCCCCGCGCTTAATACAGACTCTTGAATATTTTTTTATATTGACTTAATTTGCTACTAGAGACTGTCCCAGAAAGTATGGACGCACTTTGATTTCGCTGTAAATAATTCACAAGTGTTAGATATTCAAATTTTATTCTAAATACTGATAATATTAGACTACAACAACAGAACATTATTCTCAACATTTGCTACTTAGCGATTGTAGACTAGCTGGCGCACCTTTTTGCGAACGTTCCTCGTTAAATTCCGTACAGACTTCTTGGCGACAAGTTTTGACAATTTTTCCAATCATTTTCGAACTGTTGAATGGTTTCGGCTGCCGAGACATGTTTCTTAAGATGTGCCTTCGTTAATGCCCAAAATTCCTCAATTGGTCGAAGTTGTGGGCAATTTGGTGGATTTATGTCTTTTGGGATGAAAGTGACATTTTTGGTAGTATACCATACTACCGTTGATTTCGAGTAGTGGCAAGAAGCAAGATCTCACCAGAAGACAACAGGATCCTTGTGGCTTCGAATCATGGGTAGAAGTCGTTTTTGTAAACATTCCTTGATGTATATTTCGCTGTTCATTGAATTTTCATTCACCACTGCTGATGAAGGGTTTCGAAATCTTACCGCAGCTACATATTGCTTGCCAGACCATAGCTTTTTGACCAAATTTTTCGACTTCAATCGATGTCTCGGACTGGTTTAACACTTGCCCTTCTCGCACCGTATAAATTTGTGGTCCCGGCAAAGATTTGTAATCCAGTTTCACGTCGTCCATGATTATGCAGTTCAAATTTCCAGCAAAAATCGTATTGTACAGCTTTCGAACCCTCGGCCTGATCGATGCTTCTTTTTCGGACTTTTTGGTTTTGGTTGTTTCTGCTTCTTATAGGTTCGAAGATTCAAACGTTCTTTAGCACGAAGAACATTTGACTTCGAAGTGCCCACTTTTTTGGCCACATCCCGAACTGAAACCTCCTTCTTTTGCTCGAACGCCTTCAGTATACGTTTATCCAACTGAGGATTGGCAGGACCTTTTTTTCGACCCGTTTTCGGTTTATCCTCAAAGGTGTTTTCCTCACCGAACTTCCTGATTGCATTTCGCACGGCTTTTTCATTTACTCCTTCCATTTTTTGCTATCTTTCTCAGTGACAGTTCGCGTTCTGTGCACCATTTGTACACAATTTTTCGACGTTGTTCTGCCGAAAGTCCACGCATTTCGAAACAAACTAATGAAAACGAATAAACAACTGCACAAGTGGTTAGAGAAGAATGTAAACAACAGGACGCAGCTATAAAAATTGACAGATTCTGAACCATTGCGAAATGGCAGCGGTTTTTGGTTGCGTCCATACTTTCTGGGACAGTCTTAAAGTACCAAAGCTTTGGTGTATCTACTAGGTAAATTTTTTGCGGTATTTCCGTTGCAACTGACAGATTATGTCTGTTAAATTACTCTTTCAGTTATTACGGCATATCCCTGCATTTTCCAACAATTTCTTAACTACAGATCGAAAATCGATGGGCTCCGTCGTTATTCTACGGAAAGAGTTAAAGAGAGGGATTACCAATAGGACCGTAATAATCGAAAGAGAAACTCTCACTTCTTGGAATCTTTTCTCGTGTTTGTCTTCAAATATCTAATGCGGTTGATTTATTTGGTTGGCCACCACTCGTTCGGACCTAACTGAGCCAAAGAAAACCTAGTTTTTAATAGACCGGGTAAACGAAGCGGTTACAGGTTTATATGTGAGAGGCCGCGTCCTTGGATTCGGTTATGTGGTTGCACCCCATCAATCATCAATTTATTTCTAATTATTAATGTGATGTATTCGAAATCACCCTTTTCGGTGAAATGTCCCTTTCGGCGAAATGACTCGCTTCCAATATAGTCAAATATCCTTCAAATTAAATCAATTTTGATCCAAATCTAGAAGACCCTTTTCTGCATCGTCACTCCAAAGGACGGTGTGCAATTTTCAACACAGTTTACCCAATGAAAGCAAGATGAAATTCAACAGTAACTTATGCGATTATGAGATCTTTTATTTAAGCCTAAATTTGTGAAAATCGGTCAAACCATCTTTGAGAAAAAAGAGTGACACACATACATACATTGCTACCCAGAGCAATAAACACATGATAATATTATTCGAAAATTTACTACCAAACAACCCCTTTCCATGATGCATGTGGAAATGCCGAGGATTACTCGGTTTTCTAGTAGCAAGTAGATCTTGCATTCGGACGTGACTAGCGTCGTCGGTAGTGATCATCATACAGGGATCAATGCTGTTTACACAATGTGAAACTACGTGCTATTCTGGAGCAAGTTGTTTCAGAAAAAAAACATTTTTCAAGCTTAATTGGTTGTAATCAATAACGGAGGAGCAACATACGGGCGGTCTCTAATGGCAATGCTAATTTTACCATTTTCTCTACTTTTGATTTTTGTACTTTTATGGTTAAACTCAGATATGAGGATTTTTATATCTTCTAAATAAAATGAGTTCCAACAGTCCGAGCATCGGACCCAGAAATTAACGCGAAATGTAACATTATGAAAGTCATGAGATAGGAATTTGTGAGCACTTGACAGTAACATTTATTTTTTATCGTTTTAGTACGTTTTCATAGAAAAACCAATGAATTAGCAGTTTTGGCAGATTCTGATAGAAATATCAATAAATTGGTAGGTGAAATAATCGATTTAACCAAACAACGCTTTCGACTCATCAGTACAGAAGCAGTTGCTGTTGAATTGCTAATGTCACTTCGCAGGTTCAATTACTGCCATTACTGGTTAGTAGATGTAACTCAACCACTGAATGTGCGTGTCAAAATGTCTGCGTGAAAGCTGAGATAAATGGTAATGTTTCCCCCAGCTTTCCCCGGTAGATGCTTTTCGTGCCAGGACTCACCAGCACCGTTAGGATTCTGCATGAAAAACGAAAATAAATCCAATTTTCCATATTTCTGTCAAAGTTTTGCATCCTGTTCGGTGAAAACGTTTCGTTTCGTTTTTTATTTTTTGTGGCCAAAGCATTAGGTGCCCGACAAATGAATGCTGTAATGTGCGATGGCAGCATCAGCATCCGTTTCTACAAAAAAAAAGCAAAACTCGATTAGATGCAGCAGCAGCAGCAGTCACTCGTTCTATTTTTGGTAATTTCGTAATGCACATCGACTTCGGCTCTTGGTGCGTGTCCGGTTCGGAAGGATGGATCCTCTTCATCCGGAAATGGAAACGGGAATGGCCGATCCCCGTTTGGTGGTGGTCGGTGGATATCGGGACAAGTGCGTGCATCCTGATGTTGGTTGGAAACTGCGTGGTAAACTGACACTGACTCCGTCGTCCTCACCGTCGTCGTCGTCGTCGTCGTCCTGGCCAACATCATCGTCGTCATCGTCGACGTTGAAAATGTGTAGCGCTTTTATGTATATTTTATCTGCAGTATTCACACAACATTTCCAGTAGCAGCGCTAAGACTACGGGGGCCTTCGATCGGAAAGGTGGCGGATGAGGAACAGGGACAGGGACAGGGAAGAAGGAACAACACGGATGTGTGTTTTGTTATATACGGCGGTAAATGGTGGCCTGAAGAAGGATTCGGCTTCCGATATGCTTCACTCTTTCTCTCTCCTTTTCTATCCGTCTCTCTCTCTTCCTCCATAGCGAGACAAAAGTCCTGAATTTGGTATAAACAGGCGCTGCTGGTAGAGGGGCGGGCGGGTGACGGGGAGTGAGGAACGGAACGGGACGAGGCGCGGTGAGGTGAGACGAGGGGCAGGGAAAAGTTGTACATGTGAAAATTTTCATCATTTCCATTTCCTCGGTTGACCCGGCCAAGCGCAACAAAAGCTCGTACGAAGCAATTCGCAATATTGATTTAAATCATCTAGGGTTTGAAGTTGTTGGGTAAATGTGGCAAAGAGCAGGGCACGGCTGGGCAGGGCAGGGTTGGAGTAGGAAGCGAGAAACGGCCGTCGTCGTCGTCGTCATCGTGAAAGAACGATTATGTCTATTTGCGTCTGAAACGAGCTGCTGCCAAATTTTCGATTCACATTTATCAGGGAAATCAGGGAGAAATTGGTCGTCGGTTTTGGTACCTGCTGAAAACTGCTGAACTGCCATTTTGAAGGTGTTTTCGATTCACCAAAATAAATGAAATTAATAGGAAATTTGCGCATTTCGTAACGGTTGCGATGGTAACAAACATATTCGAGACGATTCTAGATTACCACTAAACTATTCGAGGTGTTTCGACGTTGGTCTTGACGAGTCAAAATTTTAATTTTTTTATGTTTCTTGCTGATTAGCTAACAAGAATACTTTCTGTAGCTTAAAGCGAACATTTCAACAGCATGCTAGTCATCATTGTCGATCATTTCGGTACAGTGATAACGGACAAGGACAAGGGCGAGGAAAAAAATAGTGCTTCACCTTTTTAACAGAAGGCCGACGACTCATCACACGCAGACCATAGATGTCAGGTAATAGGTAAACAAAATCGGGCTACTACATTCCAAAAAAAATTGAAGCTTACAGGTGACTTAATTCTTCATACGATGTAATTCATAAAGACCTAGTTTGTCAAATGATGGAAAATTTAATTTGTAATGACTTAATGTTAGATTAGCTTGCATTTGACTGGTTTCGAATGTAACTTGCGTTCTGCGAGCAGGTGCGACTGTATGAATCTGAATGCACCTTTTACCAGCCGAGCAAATGTGTACTTCTTTGGCTCGGTCGATTAACAGACGTACTCTGTGATCCAATGATTCTCGGTTCAAGTCGCTCTCAGTGTCCATTTTTTTTTTGTTTTTTCATGTCATGGAATTTAAGACACAATATTAAATGTTCTTCCACGTAATTTTGGGTGAACTGCGACGCTCCATTTATGTGCATCTAATACAATGTAAAAATACAAGATTTTTTCGAAGTGTGTTGTTATGATCTTTATCAACAGACTAGCTGAATTACCCGACGTTGCTCGGAAATGTTCTGGGAAGGTAAGGCCCAAGGAAAGACTATATTTTACCTAACACTTCCTATGTTTGAAACACTTGCTACATTCCCTTTTCTATAAAAATAACCTGTTTGTCTAGAAGCGTCGTTTCTCGTCGAATAAATTTTATATTGAATTCCTATTTTTTAGTGAACTAACTACAGCTTTTCTCCATGATTACCCTTATGACCACCTCTGAGTAGAGTAGAAAGCATCTGTGCTCTTCAAAATGTATCGATTCTCACATTTGGTACATGTGCCAAACTTGGTGGCGTTGGAAGATTTTGAAATTATTTAAAAAAAATTGGGATGTAATTAAATTAAAAACAGCAATACTGTCTACTACGACCTTGAAATTCTCGTCATTCTATTGTTTTATAAAAAATAGGAGATGAAAATTTATTTTCAAAAACCCCTCCTCCTAGTCTAAATGTCGATTCTCTTCAAATTATGTAAATTTCATGATTAACCCATTAACATGGGGGGACGCCTGTTAAGGACACTTGTTACACATTCTCCCCTCTGAAATTGTCCTTATGATCATCTCTGAAGAGCAAGAATTATCTGTGCCAAATTTGATAGCAATCCGTTCAGTTAAATCCCCCTTTTTAAAGGCACTTACTATATCCACCCCCCATATATGTCATATCCTAGGTATGGAAAATGTTTGCATGGTCTTCAAAAATTATCGATTCGTGTCAAATTTTATGAATTTTTTCATGACCCCCCTGTTAATGATACTTGCTACGCTTTCGCACTAATAAAAATACCTTTATGACTATTTCTGAAGAGTAAAAAATACCTGTGCCAAGTTTTATAGCAGTTCGTGCAGCAGTTCTAAAGTTGTGCCGTTACAAACATCACACTCCCTTTTTTAGAGGCACCTACTAAACTCTCCCCCACCGAATATATTTATAATCAGATCTAAGTTGTGAAAAAAGTATCAATGGTCTTTAAAAAGTACCGATTCTCGTCAAATTAGATAATTTTTTTATGACCCCCTTTGTTAAGGACACCTGCTACGCTCCCTCCCCCCATAAAAATTTTCTTATAACCATCTCTGAAGAGCAAGAAATACATGTGCCAAGTTTGATAGCAATCCGTTTAGTAGTTTCCATTTCAAACATTAGACCCCCCCTTTTAACAACACTTGCTACATCCATTCCCCATATATTTAAGGTATGCAAAATGTTTCTAAAAGCCTCAAGAAATATCGATTTTCGTCAAGTTATATAATTTTTTTCATGACCCCTCCTTGTTAATGACACTTGCTACGCTCCATCTCCTATTAGAATGCGTTTATGGCCATCTCTGGCGAGATAGAAGTGCATGTGCCAAGTTCGATAACAATCCATTCAGTACTTTCAGAGTTATGCCGTTGCAAACGTTACACCCCTCTATTTTAAGGCACTTGCCACATCCACCCCCTTGTAGTCATATCTACGGTATGCAAAATGTTTCTATGGTCTTCAAAACATTAATTCACGTCATGTTATATGAATTTTCATACACACCCCCTGTTGATGACACTTGCTACGCTTCTTCTCCCCCTGAAAATATTCTTATAACCATCTCTGAAGTGCAAGAAGTACATGTGCCGAGTTTGATAGCAATCCGCCCTTTTTTAAAGGCACTTGCTTCATCCATCCCCCATATGATCATATCTAGTATATGCAAAATGTTTCTATGGTCCTAAAAAAGTATCGATTATCGTCAAATTAGACAAATTTTTTCATGGCCCCCCTGTTAAGGACACTTACTACGCTCCCTCCCCTATTAAAATACCCTTATGACCTTTTCAGAAGAGCAAGAAGTATCTGTACCAAGTTTGGTGACAATCCGTTCAGTAATTTCGAACTTATGCCGTTTTAAACATTACACCCCCCTTTTTAAAGGCACTTGCTACATCCACCCCCAATATAGTCATATCTAAGGTATGCAAAATGACCCTCTCGGCGAAATGATTTTCGGTGAAACGGCTTTCGGCGAAATGGCTTTCGGTGAAATGACCCTGATCCATTTTAGAGCCCACTAGATTCGAATGCAATTAAAAAACTAAGCAATATTAGTGCTCCGTAATCACTTGAGGACAACAAAACTCTAAAAATTACAATGTTACCAAAAGAGAGCCTCCGACATACCACAATCTCAAACTTTGAGATTATAAATTCAAGATAAACTAAACGTTTTTTTTTTGTTAATCGTCGACTCTCAAGTTTTATAATCGATTTTTTCAGTGTAGGATCCGACAAGGATTTTTTCGGTATTTTGTATTCAATTTGAACAATGTTATTGATCTTGGTAAAACTAGTACAACACTTGTTTTTGTAGGTTTTGTCATTTTTCGGCTATAGTTATTTGAAAATAAATTAGTAAATAATGTTTGACCCTTTCAGACAGTCAGGTCAATTTAGACTTTTTATGACAAGGTGTACAAGTCCACAAAAATACTCCACAATTTCAATAAAATCTGAGAGGGTTATTGAAATCTTAGTTTCATATGAAAGGACTTAGATTCTCATGGAAGATTTCCAAATTCGACTTCCGGTTCCGGAGTAACACGATTAAAAATTGTTGCCTTTTCAAAATCTGTAAGTATTGTGAAGTGCAATTACGTAAAGTGATAGTAATTACCAACAACAATTTAAAATTTGGGAATAAATACTTTGCATCATTTCGCTACTATATTCCATGATCGACTTTTAGAGCCGCATACCTTGCCTCGGCCTAACTCTGGCCATTAATTTGGTTTGACAGTTGATGTTCGGTGGATATATGCCATCACCTATTTTGGGAAAAAATGCATTAAAATCTTCCGGCTCCGGAATTTTAAAGTGAAGAGTGCTGAAATTTTGAAGCCTTCATTTATAATGTCAAATATAGAGACGATCTTCAAAAGTGATCCATCAAATAGGTCGTGTATGTTTATGGCTGTTCAAAAATATTGAGACAAAAACTTCGAAACGGAATTAGCTGGTTGAGAAAGGCATCATTGCACTTCTCGGTGGATTGAAACAGGGTTTTTTTCGGTTTGTTAAAAATCCTTCACCTTTTCTCGATTTTCACAAACTTAGATTCAAACGAAAAGTTTCGTGATTCGTGATAGCCTGGTTTTAATTTTTTCCGGATCTGGCATCCGGTTCAGGAGTAATGGGGTTAAATGTTCAAAACAGATTTCCTCAGCGACCACTCAACCTACTATCTCGAACTCAGATTCGAATGAAACGCTTTATAGTCCCCCTAGCTTGTTATCGAGCTTCATCAAAATCCGACTGCCGGTTCCGGAGTAACGGGGTGGTAACGTGTACAAACAAATGGAAAAACGTTCACTCGAGCTTCGCAGAGACCGCGCGACCAATGTTCACAAACTTAGGCTGGAATTGCTTCGAAATTTATTCAGATGCGACCTCCGGTTCCGGAATTACAGGCTGAAAAGTACATTGAGGACGTATTTCTTGCCGTGTCTTAGAAATGCATGAAACGTCCAGATTTGTTGTTATCCCGAATTTTATTTTTAAGTCAACTCTGACATTTAGAAAATTTTCGATTTAAAAAAAAAACATTTTTTAAGATTACACCAGATCTCGACGTTTCATGCATTTTTAAGTCGTTCGGAATCAAAAAACAAATTCGATTTCGGAAATCTTAAAACTTAAAAGTCCCTAGTTGATTTTTTTCAAAATCTTTTTGCCTTTCTCTATAGAAAGCTATTAGAATTGCTGGAAAAATTTTCAATTTTCGAACGGAGCCTCGGAGACCCATAGTGTTATATACCATTCGACTCAGTTCGACGAGATCGGAAAATGTCTGTGTGTGTATGTGAGTGTGCACTTTTCGATGATATTTATACGCGCTCAGTTTTCTCAGAGATGGCTGAACCGATTTTAACAAACTTGGGCTCGTTTGAAAGCTACTGTCGGGCCATTGATCAAGTTCAAAGATCAAATGGCTGTGACTTTCTGTTCCGGAGATATGATTGTATAAGTGACGTAACCGACAAAACACGTTGATTTTACCGCTCTTATATATAAAAATTTGAATTTGGAAATTTTCGATCTTGAAAAAGCACCATAGGGGGGAGTACATGAAATTTCCAAAATCGAAATTTTTTTTTGATGCCGAAACTCTTAAAACTGCATGAAACGTCGAGATTTAGTGTCATCTCAAAAAACAAATTTTTTTTAATCTACTTTCTGGGACCCAAAAAGTCGATTTTTTCAAAAAAATTTTTTCGAGATGACACTAAATCTCGACGTTTCAGGCAATTCTGAGCCTTTTGGCATCAAATATTCTTTTTCGATTTCGGAAAATTCATGTACCTCTTAAAATCTCATTTGTCATACAAAATTCTTTAATTTTACATTTTTTACGCGGATTTCCGAAGTTACGGCTACGTGTTACGTATCCCCCTTTACCTTAGCGTTACATTGTTTTCGGATACATCGGATCTCAGTTCTCGTAAGTACCGTAAGTACCGGAAAAAAATTGTCACATATTTTCAACGAAAAAATACAATCCAGCAGCTTCATCTTCGTTTTGTTTCACTGTCTCGTTCGTAAATGATCGCGAGTTCAAAGCAAACGGAAAGAGAGAGAGAGAGAGAGAGAGAGAGAGAGAGAGAGAAGTGATATCGTCTATAACGGCCACAAAAGAGAGTATCAATGTCGACGTCATTCGTCTCCCTACGACAAGACGAAACCAAAATATCATTTGCATGGAAATTAAGTCGAATTTTAATTCACAGTCTTTCTTCAATAAATTCAAAATATGTGAAAAGGGTCAGAAATATGACAGACCAAAGTTATTACAGTCTAGAACCTCTTTGGAAACCAAAAATACTAAATGTACGAGCACCAACAGGTAAAAATCATTGCGTTTCGTTTTCTGTCACTATCAACTCTCGAAGCTTCGTCGGGTGAATATCGATACTGCACAGTATACAATTTTTACTGAAAACCGAAAATGACTGGAAGAGTAAATGGAAGAAAAAAAAACACAATTTTTAAACTACCATTCCGCTTTTGTCGTTGACTGGACGTGGATCTCGTTTTCCGAAATTTACAAGCGGAGCTGAGAATGACACTCGTTTTTCGTCATGCTCGTGTACTTTGAGACAATGAAAATGACTCTTATGTTACAGGGTCCGGCACTCGAAGTGTAACCAATTAAAAAGGCCATAAATTCAGTTTGGAAAATTACTTTTACTTAATTCAAAGTACAAAATGTGTAAAAATAATACAAAATTCAGAATCAATTCACTTTTGCTCGATACGATCACCTTTTGCCTTGACTTGATGACTTGAGAGAGCGAAGGAGTTGCTTCGTTTGGCCGAATGTGACTTGCAGGTATTTTGGCCCACTCGCGGACAATAACTTTTTTCAGCGCATCGAGACTGGTGTATCTTTTAGTTCGGACTTTGCTCTCCAAAATGGCCCAAAGAGAATAATCCATTGGATTCGCATCTGGTGAATTCGAGAGCCATTGTGTGGACGTGATTAAGTTCGGAACGTTGTTTTTCAGCCATTCTTGGTTCACTCGAGCTTTGTGAGACGGTGCCGAGTCCTGCTGAAACGTCCATGGTCTGCCACCGAAATGTTTGTCTGCCCACGGCTTCAAAGCAACCTCCAGAATGCTTTCCCGATAATATGTCACATTTACCTTGACGCCAGGCTCGATGAAAACGATTGGAGAGCGCCCATCTGCGGTTCCAGCGGCCCAAACCATTATCTGTTGCGGGTGCTGCCTCCTGGTGGCCAATCGATGACTCAAATTCTCGTATGAACGGTCGGTCAAGTAAACCCTATCGTTTTGAGAGTTTACGAATTGCTCAATTGGAAAAATTTTCTCGTCAGAAAATACAATGTTCGGAAACTGACCGCTTTCGGCCAAACGAAGCAACTCCTTCGCTCTCTCAAGTCATCAAGTCAAGGCAAAAGGTGGTCATATCGAGCAAAAGTGAATTGATTCTGAATTTTGTATTATTTTTACACATTTTGTACTTTGAATTAAGTAAAAGTAATTTTCCAAACTGAATTTATGGCCTTTTTAATTGGTTACACTTCGAGTGCCGGACCCTGTAGTTGCAGGGTGGGCCTTTTAAAGTGGAAGCATTTTTCGCCAAAGATGGGTCTCGTTCTCGGCGTAAAGCTGAACAATTTCGGCGTAAAGCGTTCTCCGGAAATAGTCGGAAACTCAAAAACGGAACTCGCTTCATTTTTTTCACAGACGCCTAACCCGATTTTCAAAAACTCAGACTCAATAGAAAGGTCTTATGACCCTATAAATCTTATTTCCAGTACCGGAGAACTACAGGGAGAAGTGGGTTTAAAATCTCAAACCATTATTTAGAGCGATGATGTCAAAAACGGAAAAAATATTCTAAATTTGGTTCAAAACTGGTTAGGCAGAAAATTTCATGATTCGCTCATATGCAGTTTGTAGCTGTGATTTGTAATAAGCATTTGTTGGTTCATTAAACGCATGTCAAAACGCCAACTGGCCGTAAACTGGCCGAATGCTAAAACCCATTATTCAACGTGTAGTGTAACTGTCATTAATGCTCTTTCCGTGCGCAGGCAGGGGTGCAAGGAAACTAATGAATCGCTTCGGCATCACCCGTCCGTCGTCGTGGTTGGTGTGTTTTGGGTGTATGCGTGCGAGTAATTTTCGTTCTTGTTGTTGCGCGCTTGCTAGCTTATTGGAACAGTGATAAACGGATTTCACCCTCCCCGATTTCAAGCCCTCCCTTGACTTGACTCTCGTTTTCTTGACACCGACAAAGCCCACACACAAAATAAACTAGCCGCGAACTCAGCACTCGCGCTGATACGACTAATGCTAAAGATACTAATACTAATAATAATAATAATAATAATAATAATAATGATAGAACTAGCAGCACTAAACGAGCCTTTTCTTGGCACCGATGAACAGTGGCCGGGAGGGTTATTATAGCTGACTGTCATTTAACATACAAAACAAAAAACAAACGATTTCAATTATTCTTACACCACGGCCCGTTTTTTTTCGTGGCAACAGGGTTGCCATTGTTTTCAATTAGGAAGCAGGAATTCAGGTTTTAAAATGTGCAAAAACACGATAACCCACTGTCCAGTCCAGTGTGAGTATTCTTCGCACTCTAGCATCCATTGGACAGATTTTCGAATTTTGAAAAACAAAGCAAAAAAAAACAGTGTGAACCAACATATGTAGCTATGGTGACATTGTTTTTTTTAGTTTAATCAATCAGTGGTGGCCAGGTAAAACTGGGACTCCGCCCAAGGCATGCGGGACCGGAGAATTTACTTTTGTTACATACTTCGATGTCCGTCTGTGAATTCCGAAACGACTGAAAACTATTTTGTTATGAGCATTTCGTTGCGTGTCTTTGCTGCTGCTGCTGCTTGTGACCATTTTGGCTTTGCATTCGATCCACGTAGGGGTCATTATGGATCGATGAAAAGCAAACAAGTTTTTTTTTCTGTTTCATACCTACGTGGTTTCACGCATAGTGTGCGGATGTGAATGTGACTTCGACTGAGAGGTTGGTGTTTTACTGACGTGGTTGAGATTTTTATGTGTGGTGGCAAGACGCTGCTGCTAGTTTTATGTTTTTTTTTTTGTTAGAGGCACTGGGTGCAGGGTGTCGCCGCTGGGGTACTGAACTTTCAAGGATACAGATTAAGCGGAGTGTTCCAATTGTGAGCAGAATTCATCAGGATTTGCTAGTAATCTGTAGCATTCAATGAATGAATGAAACTTGATACCTGAACTTTATTTAGTAGAAATCTGACTTTCTGATATCGGTGCAAAGAATCACGATTATTACAGTTTGCTTGTACGGAAACATTTTCAAAGTCGACAGTTCACCAGGAATTCAAGAAGAACATCATCTCTTCGCTTTGTTTATTGCTGCTTTTTGTGTTATGAAAAATGAAAACAAAAACGACACAAATGAAAAATTTACCTAGGATTTTGGTTCCAGCTAATCAACAATGAAGTTATTTGAACAAAACAGCTCGAAGCAACAAACGTAAACGGTAATCGAATAGTGCTTGTTTTGGGCTCAAAGGTGGGTGAGGCTGCTGAGTACTATCAACTATTATTCAAACAGGTTTTATTCGCGGTCCCCGAGCTATGCCAGGATGAAAAAATCGGATAGGTTCGATACAATGCTTCTTTAGTAGTTTTACATTGCGGTACTATCATGAGTCAATCTAATATAAATGTAAATAATTCACAAGTGTTAAATATTCAAATTTTATTCGATAAACTGATAATATTAGACTACTACAACAGAATATTATTCTCAACATTTGCTACTTAGCCATTGTTGACTAGCTGGCGAACGTTCCTCATTAAATTCCGTACAGACTTCTTGGCGACAAGTTTTGACACTTTTTTCCAATCTTTTTCGAACTGTTGAATGGTTTCGGCTGCCGAGACATGTTTCCTAAGATGTGCCTTCGTTAATGTCCAAAATTCCTCAATTGGTCGAAGTTGTGGGCAATTTGGTGGATTCATGTCTTTTGGGATGAAAGTGACATTTATGGTAGTATACCATTCTACCGTAGATTTCGAGTAGTGGCAAGAAGCAAGATCTACCCAGAAGACAACAGGATCCTTGTGGCTTCGAATCATGGATAGAAGTCGTTTTTGTAAACATTCCTTGATGTATAATTCGCTGTTCATTGAAGCAGTGGTGATGAAGGGTTTCGAAATCTTACCGCAGCTAAAAATTGCTTGCCAAGACCATAGCTTTCTTACCAAATTTTTCGACTTCAATCGATGTCTCGGACTGGTTTAACACTTGCCCTTCTCGCACCGTATAATATTGTGGTCCCGGCAAGGATTTGTAATCGAGTTTCGCGTAGGTTTCGTCGTCCATGATTATGCAGTTCAAATTTCCAGCAAGAATCGTATTGTACAGGCCTGATCGATGCTTCTTGTTTCGGACTACGTTTTGGTTGTTTCTGCTTCTTATAGGTTCGAAGCTTCAAACGCTTTTTAGCACGAAGAACATTTGACTTCGAAGGGCCCACTTTTTTGGCCACATCCCGAACTTCAACCTCCTTCTTTTGCTCGAACGCCTTCAGTATACGTTTATCCAACTGAGGGTTAGCAGGACCTTTTTTTGTCCCGTTTTCGGTTTATCCTCAAAGGTGTTATCCTCACCGAACTTCCTGATTTCATTTCGCACGGCTTTTTCACTTACTCCTTCCATTTTTGCTATCTTTCTCAGTGACAGTCCGCGTTCTGTGCACCATTTGTACACAATTTTTCGACGTTGTGTTGCTGAAATTCCACGCATTTCGAAACAAACTAATGAAAACGAATAAACAACTGCACAAGTGGTTAGAGAAGCGTGTAAACAACAGGACGAAGCCATAAAAATTGACAGATTCTGAACCATTGCGAAATTGCAGCGGTTTTTGGTTGCGTCCATACTTTCTGGGACAGTCTTTACTATAACCCTAATCTACTCCAATGACTTCTTTTTGGAACCTTCGAATATCGGTTGAAACTAACTAGAACAAGCAGAGAAAATTAATGTAAAAATGGATAAACCCTGGATAATTCCAAGGATTTTTTGGTTGATATAAAGACAAAAAAAATGTTTCGATTCGGCCAATGATTTCTTTAAACAATCTATCTCTAATTTACAGTAAGCAGACTCCGGTTTGAATCTATGATTTCTCAGCCTAAAAAAACTATTAAATTGGTTTGATAGACAACTGATCGTTTTGTTATTTTAAACAATCGTGATTATTCTGCGTGTGCATAAACTAGACTCTCGAGCAACAACTTCTATATATATAGTTCTTCCTATAAAATTAAACATTAATATTTATAGCAAGATTAATAACATATTGTTCAGCTCTTTTATAAAATGATGCATATTTGGTATCATGAACCGACTAAATTCTAACCGTCTTAAACAACATGCACAAATGCTGGAAACATATTAGTCAATTAAAAAAAAACATACTTTATAACCATACATAGTTAGTGCCTGTCTTACTAACGAACAAAACGTGTCACTGAAAATATTCCGCATTTCTTTGAGTTATTTGTGATAATTACACGCTACTGAAAATTTAGTCATAAATTACTGAATATATTTCCGATAGTATGAAGAAAAAATTATCCTGCGGCGTTAAATACATCAAGAAACATTCATGATTATGTTCTACCCGTTCTTGCACAGAGTAAATTTTGAAAACGATACCCCCCACATAGTAAAGTAAGTCATATTCACGACAAAAACTTCAGTCAACCGATTTAGATGCCTCGGAATTGCAGCAAAGAAAAAAATTATATAAAATCCCTAAATTAGAACTTAGAAGTTTGCGTTTCGTCTTCAACTCAATAAGGAGTGTATCGATAAGTAGTTAGCAACATTTGAACAGTTATTACTATGAAATGGCTTAATTTTTTGCAGCGTGTTTTGCGGTGACATGTTTGTTTACATGTCAATAACAGCTGCGCAATCGATTGGTTTCGGTACGGTTTATCGTTTCAATGATGAGTCGAATTGATCCGGAAACACGAAAGAAAATTCTGCACACTTGGTGCTCAGAAAGTGGTGTCACGTACAACGAAATTGCAGAACGGGCGAAAGTGCACCACACCAGTGTCAAAAATATTATCGAGAAGTTTGGTAAGACCCTTTCCACGAAGGATTTGCCCCGATCCGGTAGGAAAACGGGTCCCAGCCAGCCCGGCCGGGACTTAAAAGTGGTTGAGTACATCGGGAAAACCCCATCGACGTCGACGCGGGATTTGGCCAAGCAGTTCAACACCAGCATCGGGATGATTCAACGGAACAAACGAATTCGGAACTCCCTGAAAACGTACAAGAAACAGAAGATGCCGAAAAAATCCCTGGTACAGCAAGTTCAGGCCAAAACAATAGCGCGAAAACTGTATAACCGGATTCTACAGAATAAAGACGGATGCATCCTGATCGACGACGAAACCTACGCCAAGGAAGACTCTCGAGCGCTGGCCGGAGCGCAATATAATACGAAATCGGTGTACCAGGACCTGGACGACGCTACGGTGGCGATGGAAAAGTTTGGGCAGAAGGTGTTGGTCTGGCAAGCGATTCGTACCTGTGGTTTGCAGTCGTCGATTTTCTTCACGAAGGGCACAATTAACGCCAAGGTGTACGAGGTAGAATGTTTGAAGAAGAATTCGCTGCCACTGTACAGAAAGCATAAGGCTCCTCCTCTCTTCTGGCAGGATTTGGCTTAAGCCCTCTACACCAACTCCGTTCTACAGTGGTTGTCAAAAAATAATGTACAATTCGTGGAAAAGGACATCAACCCACCGAACTGCCCGGATCTTCGGCCAATTGAAAGGTATTGGGCAGGTATTGTCAAGTGGCACTTTCGGAAGGAAGGTACAGTGTCCCAAAACATGCAGTTAAAAAAAACTGGACAGCTGCCACCAGGAAAGTCACAAAAGTAACTGTATAGAATTTAATGAAGAATGTCAAGTCCAAAGTGCGAACGTTTCACAGAAACTAGTATTGTTTTTTTTTTCACTTTTTTTTTTTCAATAATCAATGTTGCCAAGTACTTTTCGATACACTCCTTGATAGTTTAAATTTATCTGCAGAGAATGTACACTGAGGTCTCGTTTTACGCGGGGGATACGTTACGCGTGGAAAAAATCGCGCAAAAAAACCGCAAAACTGAAGAAATTTTTTGTTATGTCGAATATCTTAGAAATACATAAAACGTCAAGTCAATTTTTAGAACTTTGAAATTTCCGAAGTCGAACTTTTTTTTTTAATGCCAAATGTCTTAGAATTGCATGGAACATCGAGATCTGAAGTAATCTAAAAAAGTTTTTTTTTTTGAAAAATATCGAAAATTATCGTGTTATTTAAAAATGTGAATACGAGAAAAGAGATGAAATAAAAAAGAGTTTCAAATGAGAATCGGTGTGATGTTGGCAATATGTTAGTTGTCATTCGAATGTTATTTCCGTTTTCTGAAGGATATTGTCGTCTGTAACGTATGATGGAATAGGAACATCAAACTAGAACTTGTTCACTATGCATTTCGTAGAAAGTGAAACCGACAATTTTGTTATGCTATTTTATTATCTAGTTTAAAAAGTTTAACCCTCGGCAATCTCAGACTTTTCCGTTCATTCCGCGTGGAATTCCAACTTTGTTCAGCCTTCTTTCTGACACCACTGCCATCACGCCGTCGTTTCCGACCGGCTTGAGCGGAGAATCGAGTGCCATAATATTATAGCGTTTATCGTGTAAGAGATAGTCGCCATTTGAGCATGCGCCAATTAAACTCAGGCCAAACACACGCACAAGCCCAGCCTGGGCACCGGTGCCGAGAAACAAGTTAGGAAGAAAGGAAAGTGATCCACGTTCAGGCAACTAACGAAAGCCCCTTTGCCCTTTTCCCTCACCGCTCCGGTACTCCAAACATCTTGCATGACATGACATGAAACATGAAGTATATAAGTAGCCGTTTTTTTTTTCTTCCTCCATGCTACTTGCGTTCCACGGGTAATTTTCGCTTAACACGTGATCTGATTTTAGCCGTTAATCGCCAGGTGACAATGTGACAGAATGCTAATCTCTCCCGGTTCCCCGCCCGCTCGGTCGATTGTTGTTGGTTCTGATCTTACAACTACAGCGATGCTCAGCAGCCAGCCGATGCTCGGTCGTCGGTGTCGGTGTACCGTTCTTGGGATCATTATTTCAAGCGTAAAATTAGCCGTTTCTTCGCCATGAATTTGATCCTCATGAGCAGGCAGGCAGGCAACAGCAGCAGCAGCAGTAAAACAACCACATCATCGACATGAAGTGCGTGTTTAATGTATGCAATGTTGCCACATTTTCCGCTCCACGATCGAATTGTGTGTGAAAATTGGGGGGGCTAATGGAGAGGAGGAGGGAAGAAAGAAGAAGGTGCAAGCTGGCGGACCCAAGCCCAAAAGTACGGTACGACTACGCGGTACTGACTGGCGCCCAAGCCATGGCCAATGACCGACACCGGCCAAATCGTAGGCCAGAGTGTGCAAAATCCAACCCAACAACCCTCCAGCGGCGGCGGGCGTAAGGTCCGTGCCGAGGCTACCCCACTGTACTTCACTGCACTGCACGGCACGGTTCGAATGACTGACTAACTGAGCGAGTGACAGCCTTGCGACCGTAGTCTCAATGAATTTTTTTTACATTTTAGTTTATTTATTTCATTTTTTTTGCCCTGTCGAGGTGGATAATTACAGCGCCTAGTCGCGATGTGCCAAACCGCATGCCGTTTATTTTTAGCGTCTACACCGAGTGGAACCGCAATGCGATGCGGTCTTTTGTGATGCATTTTGTAACGATCAATTGCGGAGGTTAGATTGGTTTGCTGAAATCACACCCCAGAATGACCGGGTAGACCGACGACGACGACGACGACGGACCCCGAAAACCATCGGTTGCTTGATTGCAGGTGCGTCGATCTCCGGAAACCACAGTAGGCGGCGATTTTGACAAAACACCGCATCGAAGTGTCAGGTAGCTTCCTAACGATCAGCACAAACAAACTCCCGTCCCTTGTTTGGCTGGTCACAAAACTGGCCAACGTATGCTTTTATGGTAATTCATAGCATCATCCAAAATAAAAAAAAACACGCACCCACACACAGGCTCCGATTCTGTGTGTGTGTGTGGGTCGATCGAATAACCGTTTTAGCTTCGTATGACCATTGGTTGTGTCATTCGGTAGTGGAATGAGTCAACACCGCTCAACACACACCCCGCACCCGCGCTAGATTCGATATCCCATCATTCCACGCCCGACAGATTCGCTAATTGCTGCGCGACAATTTCGCGGAACCTTCGCGCAAAGAATCAGCCTATTTGTTCATCGTTAGCACTTGGCACTTGGCCGTTTAGCACCAGGATGCGAATTCCCCGTCGCTATCGCTATTCGTCTGTGTTGCACCTAATGTTGCTGTAATTCACAAAGGTCAATCGGAATCCTTTCTCTTCCAGTTTTGGTGGGGGCACCATAAAAAAGATGCACGATGGCTCATAATCAGAATCCTGGCCGCTGGTCGAACCGGTAATTCAGGAAATACTCGCGCAACTCCAGCTTCAACCGAGCGACATAAATTTGGGGAGCATCATCATCTTCACCACCACCACCACCATTTTTATCAGTACCCGACAAAAGCCATCGTAGGCGAGAGGAACTGGCGAAACCGGATTATGAGCAATGAGGAAGATGAAAATATGTCCAAGTCTTCTTTGGTGCGGTTTTTCGCTCGCTGTTGCTGTTGTCGTTGCCGTGTTTCACTATCTTCCCGAGTCAGTCGAGATCAGTTCGACCAGATACCAGATACGAACAACAACCCCGGGAAGGAAAGCGCGTGACAAAACCGGCAACGGACTCCGCAAAGTTCAAGTTCAAATTTGTGGTGGTTGTTAGTGGTTTCTGGTTTACACGATTCCGTTTTCGGGCTTTTGCGGGACTTTCCTGAAGGGGAGGAGGGGATTCGATGCGTTATTGGGGCGCTCGCATGTAGGAACAATGTGAAACAAAAGAACGAAGAGACCAGTCGGTCCGTTTGAAAATGCCTACCATCATCGATTGGACGGGTTCGGACCGGAGGTCCCGGTTCATTTTGTGTATCGGTTCATTGCTCTTTAATAAGAAACAGGTTGCAACTGGATTGCATTTGCAGCAGACATTAGCACGCACGCTCACACGCGGAAATTTGATTGGCATAAGTTACTCACGTTCTTTGTGGACTAAAGCGTATTTGGAATGTGGGCACAACTCTAGAACAGAACTTAAATATGAATCAATTCAACTGATTTCAGTGCAAAAATTATGTTCCAGAATTAATTTCCAGAATACAGGTTTAAAATTCAAAGCCCTATTCCAGCATGCCGGTTCCGAATTCTAAACCTGAATTCTGGAAATGAATTCTGAAACTGTATTTAGGAATTAAATCCAGAAATTGATTTCAAGGAGTAAATTCTGGACCTGAATTCAGGTATTAAGTTCTGGTTGAGAGTATTCTGGACCTGAATTCTGGTATTAAGTTCTGGTCGAGAGTTCCAGTTCCAAAATTCAGGTTCAGAGCTCAGATCTGCCATGTTCTGCCAGAATCCAGATCTAGCATTCGAATCTTGTTCCAGAATTTTTAAATTGAATTCCTGAATCAGAACTCTGGATTCGAACTTCAATTAACACTCCTAATACCAAGCCTAAAAAAGTTACGCGAAGCACCAAGCCTCAACAAAAGTTGGAACGGTAACTTTGAGCTACCATAGCTCAGTTGTTACTTGACCAATTTCGATAAATTTTACACCCTCGAATTTTGTGAAGTGTGTAGATTATTTTAAGTATATTATTATTGACGATCGTTTAGGAAAAACTAATGAAAATCTGATTTTTCCCGTTCCAAGTTTTTTTTTTTCAAGCTTAAAATGTGCCCTATCTGCATTCATGCGGCACCTACATCGCGAATCGGATATTGAGAACTTCAACTTTACCGAGTCATAACTTTATTGTTAGTCAACCGATCTTCAAAATTTGTTAACCATTGGAAAGGTACTACTTCCAGAAATCAAATGCACTAAAAGAAACTAAAAATAGGGTTGTCTACCCAAAGCTATAATGAAAACTGTAGATAGATGTCCTAAGAAAAGGTGAGACTTTTTATAACGATCGTAAATATCTCGAAAATCAAAGCGATGACCTATATATTTTTACACATCATTCGATTGCTAGTGATACCAGTGATATTTTGAATAGAAAAAATGTACATGTCATCGCTTTAATTTTTGAGTTATATACAAACATGTGAAAAAAAATGAAAAATTCATATATATTTTTTTAAATTTATCGATTATTTAATGTTTTCTTTTGATTGTGCAGGAATGGTAGTTGAGCGAAAATTGTAGCTGGTATCACTAGGAATCGAATGATGTGTAAAAAGATATAAGTCATCGCTTTGAATTTCGAGATATTTACGATCATTGTAAAAAGTCTCACCTTTTCTTAGGTCATCTCTCTACAGTTTTCATTATAACTTTGGGTAGACAACCCTATTTTTCGTTTTTTTTTTCAGTGCATTTTATTAGTGGAAGTAGTACCTTTCCAATGGTGAACAAATTTTGAAGATCGGTTGACTAACAATAAAGTTATGACTCGGTAAAGTTGAAGTATTCAATATTATCTATGCGACGTTTATGCCAAAGGAAAGAAAATTGCAAAGCAGATAGGGCATATTGGGCGCGTGTAAAAAACTTGGAACGGGGAAAATAAAATTTTCATTGGTTTTTCTTTACCGATCATCTCCTACAAAGTTTTTGAATCAATCTACGAACTTCACGAAATTCGAGGGTGTTAAATTTATTGAGATTCGTTGAAAAACAGCTGAGCTATGACAGCTCAAAGTTACCGGTCCAACTTGTTTTGAGGCTTGGTATTTGGAGTGTTAAGTCACTAAATTGAGTTCCAAAATTTAGTCATGAAGTTAGTTCCAAAAATCGAGTTCCAATACGGACCGGGAACAGGTAACTGAATTTTGCAACTGAATTCTGAACCTGGATTCTAGTCTAAATAATCTGAATCCTGTTTCAGAAATCATTTTCTGTTTCAATTTTTTTACGAAAATCCTAGACACCTGGAACTGAATTCTTGGCTTGTATTTCGGTCGGAATCTGAATTTTAGTAACAGTTTCAGAATCCGGTTACAGGAACTATGATCTTCTAGAACTGAAAACTGAGAACAAAACTCTAGATCTAAATTCGGGGAACTGAATATTGGATCTGGGTTCCGAACCTGAATTCTGAGCCTAAATTTTGGAACTGAATTCAGAAACGGATAGAGAATGTTTCAACTGAATTCTGGACCTGCATTCTGAAACTGGACTCGGGAGAAACTGAATTCCGGATCTGAGGCAGATGTGATATTTCGGGTTATCGTTTTCTTGAAGAACCCAATTATTGTTACCTAGTCTGAACATCTCAACCGACTTCGTAAGGCTTAAATTTCATAAATTTCGAATATTCTATGTGAAATGCTGCAAGTAACCAAATCCCTTTGCTGTAAAATATCCCCCAAACATTCACTTTTATCGTATGTTTGACAGTTCGCTGAACAACAAAATATGCGCTGTTTCCCAAGCAGGAACGTTTCATTCGAACACACGCTCAAAAACGTGTGTTCATCCGAATGACTAGTTATCGGCCTTACTTGTTTATTCAGTTCAAACATTTTTCTATGTGTGTGTTTTTTTAAGTAAAGCTCGCCTGATCGTATCAGGACGAGTTCTAGTTTTCATCAAGCAATGGAAAAGGAAGCACCAACGCATTTATGAATAAAAGCAAAGGTGAATTTAAATGATATGCGGTACAAATTGGTCCACCATCCCTCCTTATTCTCCAGACCTGGCCCCCAGCGGCTATTATGTATTTCCGAACCTGAAAAGGTATCTCCAGGAAAGGAAATTTTCGTCGAATGCTGAGGTGGGCACTTCAAAGTCAAATGTTCTTCGTGCTAAAGAACGTTTGAATCTTCGAACCTATAAGAAGCAGAAACAACCAAAACGTAGTCCGAAACAAGAAGCATCGATCAGGCCGAGGGTTCGAAAGCTGTGCAATATGATTCTTGCTGGAAATTTAAACTGCATAATCATGGACGACGAAACCTACGTGAAACTCGATTACAAATCCTTACCGGGACCACAAATTTACACGGTGCGAGAAGGGCAAGTGTGAAACCAGTCCAAGACATCGATTGAAGACGAAAAATTTGATAAGAAAGCTATGGTCTGGCAAGCAATTTGTAGCTGCGGTAAGATTTCGAAACTCTTCATCACCACTGCTTCAATGAATAGCGAAATATACCTCAAGGAATGTTTACAAAAACGTCTTCTACCCATGTTTCGAAGCCACAAGGATCCTTGCTTCTTGCCACTACTCGAAATCAACGGTAGAATGGTATACTACCAAAAAGGTCACTTTCGTCCCAAAAGACATGAATCCACCAAATTGCCCACAACTTCGACCAATTGAGGAATTTTGAGCATTAACGAAGGCACATCTTAGGAAACATGTCTCGGCAGCCGAAACCATTCAACAGTTCGAAAAAGATTGGAAAAAAGTGTCCATACTTTCTGGGGCAGTCTTTTTTTCTGGGGCAGACCAATTTAGAATTATCGGCGATAATTTTTTCGGATCTAATTTGCAGCGCTTGTTCCTCGATGATTTGTTGATGGATTTTCCTCATTTATGTGATTCGAAAGCTTCAATATTGTACGCTTAACAATGTTTTAATTTGTCAACCTCAATCATGTAATGATTTAAACTATCTATTCCAAAACAATTTCAGGGTTCACGTTACTTTCGGTATGTTATCTGCGAGTAACATCAAGAGTCGTCTTAAATAAATTAACCATAAACAAAATTTATTTTACGAAATCGTCAAAATTATAGAAAACACTGAGTTCTAGGGGTATGATCGTGTTTTTTCTCATTTTCTAACATTAGACAGTGTTTTTCGAACGGAAGACTTTCAGACTGCAGATTTTCAACTTTCCAACGTTTCTACTCTGTACGGTGCTCTTCGTCAGGGTTTGTTGAAGCAACCCATATAAAATATTTCCCCCTTTTCAAAGTGCAAATTGAATTGAATAGAAGCATCATTCGTGCTTCCTCGACAGTGTAGCAACACTATTCGCAATAAATTTGCTTTCAATATGATTTGCTGAAACAGAAAACCAACTGGCTGGCACTGGAAAACATAATTCATAATAAATGTAAAATTGCTTTCCAGCGATTGTGTTCTCACCCTTCCTCCTTGCAGTAGTAACTGACTAGTCCCGGAAGCTAGCCAAAATAATCAACCCGAGAAAAACGAGCGAGAGGAAGGAAGGAAGGAAGGACGGAAATGTTGGAAATAATAACTGAGAGTTGTGAAAAGCTGCTGCCAGTCAGGAAAAAAATGCGTGAGTGTGGCCCTCTGTTTTTGAGTTCCATCGTTTTTCGGAACAAACACACACACACATAGAGAGAGAATGAGAGTATCCGATTTGTACGTCGAAAAGAGAATCGCAACACGTGCGCCCGATGGGATTTGTTCCTGCCGGTGATACTGCGCCGTTTCTCACACGGACGCGGATCACAACACGATGTGCGATGGGGCCCCGGAGTGCATCGGCATCTGAGATATGCCCGAGCCGATCCCGTCGGTTGTTGGTTCGTGTCGGGTTTGGTTTATTTTGCCCTCGTCTGTGCCGTCTCACCCGGATACTGCGGGGAGAAAAAAGAAAAGGGTGATATTTCTCTCGTTCCCCGAATCGGTTGAATACGCGTAATTATGTTATCGGTAGCTCCTTTCAACGAGGTGGCGATTCTCTGTTTTGCTTTGAGTGTAAGTACTTCACTGGATTCACCACTGGTTGCATTTTGGTAAGTGGCGTACTTCGGTGTGTGTGTGTGTGTGTGTGTGTGTGTGTGTGTGTGTGTGTGTGTGTGTGTGTGTGTGTGTGTGTGTGTGTGTGTGTTTGCGAGTGAGAGTGTGAGTATGTTTGAGGAAATTGTATTAAAAGGGAGAAGATGGCAAGTCAAGGAGGTGAATAAATGAGTTTTCAGTTCTTTTTCTTCTCGTGGTTGATAGCTCTTGTGCTCTCGAATCAGGACAAACCGCCCCGTCGCTTCAGTCTACAGACGAAATGATGGCTAGCTCTGGGAAAATGTGGGCGAAAGGAAATTCACGGCAGTGCTTGGCTTGTTTAATGAAAATCGATACATGGCGCTTCAATCCAGTAAGGAATTTGACGTCAGTCCGGCCATTTTTACCGGGTCCTTGCATGAAACCAAATTTTTTAATTAGCTACGAAGCCTTTCCCACACACACACAGAACCCAACCGACTCATTAAAAATTCCATTACGTAATGCGTAATTCGTGATGCGGTCCGTCGTTTTATTGCACACGGCGACGACGACGACGACGAAGACGAAGAACAGAGGGGAGAAATGATGAAAAACGTAGAAAGTGCCCTTCGACGAATTGCGTTGTTTAACCAACTGTAATACAGGGGAAAATCGACCACCGAAGATGTCCAGATCCGGTCGCCGGTAAATGAGAAATTTAACTTTTAGTTGTAACAAGGAAACTTTTTTGCGATGATTCGTACTTTCCACGGAATGACAGCAATAAGCTGACTGTATTTTCCTCGTGCTGGAAAAGGGGTCCAGCCGTCCTGGTTCGGTCGGGTGCCCTTGAGAGATGTCTCTTGTTGTTGTTTTTTTTTTTATTGCGCGCAAATTCAAATCTTCTTCTCCACAGGAAAGACGCACAGTGAAGCTGCGATGTGTGTCATAAAAAGAGGGGTTAGATAATGGCGCAGTAATATGCTGCTGGATCTCATTCGTCGGACGTGTAAGGGTGACGGAATTCGGTTTTATTAGAATCGCATTAGTTACCGTCGTAAGAAGTGATAACGTGTTTCTTCACGATCTCAACCAGTCATTAATGGCACGATCGGCAAACAGGAATGGTTCTGTTTGTGCGGTGTTGAATTGCGTTCTATTAGAAAAACATATAAATTTTGATGTTAAACGATTGTTTTCATAATGACTCATCAATCCACAAGTACAGGGTGCTTGCTAGATAAAGTGTTTTTTTCCAAAATTTTTCTATGATCCAACGTGAAAACAGATCCAGAATCCGATGGTAATTCTGATGTAGACTTTTTTGCCTTTCTTATACACAAATGCTATGATTGCACCGTGAGAACCGACTTATCAGCGAGTGTTAAATGCCATTCGACTCAGTTCGTCAAGATAGCAAAATGTCTGCGTGTATATGTAACATTTTTATGCACTTACTTTTCGCGAAAATGGTTCCGCCGATTTCAACAAACTTGGACTCAAACATGAAAAGTCCCGGGCCTCTCATAGAAAAGACGTGAATAGTTTCAAACCTTGTATATTTTTGTTGAGAACAAGCCTCTAGATGGCTAGTACCAAATTTAATGACAATCTATCCACTAGTGTTTGAATAACAGCCGATCGTGTCAGACGAGTTCTAGTTTTCATCAAACTATGGAAAAAGATGCACCAGCAGCGCATTCATGCATAAAAGCAAAGGTCAAATTGAATAATTTGCGGTACGGATTGGTCCACCATTCCCCGTATTCTCCAGACCTAGCCCCCAGCAACTATTATCTATTTCCGAACCTGAAAAAGTTTTCCCAGGAAAAGAAATTTTCGTCGAATGCTGAGGTCATTGCAGAAACGGAAGCCTATTTTGAAGGCCTTGACAAATCTTTTTTTTTTTCAAAGGGCATCAAAATGTTGGAGGACCGTAGAGTCAAGTGTGTCTCTTTAGATGGATATTACTCTGAAGAATAAAAAAGTTTTCACGGTAAAAAATTGGATTTCGAATTTTTGTTAGGCCCGGTACTTCTCATTCCATGTAGTAGCTTCATACAAAGCTGCTGAATTTTATCCGGATCCGACTCTCGATTCCGAAGTAACAGGGTGATTAGAAAAAAAACCTTTTTCAATCTACCAAGTGGTGTAACGATGCCTTTCTCATATTGCTATAGTTTCAAAAATATCACTAGAAGATTCTGTCACGAAAACTTCATTAAGATTTTCAAAACTGTTTCCTAAGATGTGCCTTCGTTAATGCCCAAAATTCCTCAATTGGTCGAAATTGTGGGCAATTTGGTGGATTCATGTCTTTTGGGACGAAAGTGACATTTTTGGTAGTATACCATTCTATCGTTGATTTCGAGTAGTGGCAAGAAGCAAGATCTACCCAGAAGACAACAGGATCCTTGTGGCTTCGAATCATGGGTAGAAGTCGTTTTTGTAAACATTACTTGATGTATATTTCGCTGTTCATTTAAGCAATGGTGATGAAGAGTTTCAAAATCTTACCGCAGCTACAAATTGCTTGCCAGACCATAGCTTTCATACCAAATTTTTCGACTTCAATCGATGTCTCGGACTGGTTTAACACTTGCCCTTCTCGCACCGTATAATATTGTGGTCCCGGCAAGGATTTGTAATCGAGTTTCACGTAGGTTTCGTCGTCCATGATTATACAGTTCAAATTTCCAGCAAGAATCGTATTGTACAGCTTTCGAACCCTCGGCCTGATCGATGCTTCTGGTTTCGGACTACGTTTTGGTTGTTTTTGCTTCTCATAGGTTCGAAGATTCAAACGTTCTTTAATACGAAAAACATTTGACTTCGAAGTGCCCACTTTTTTGGCCACATCCCGAACTGAACTCTCCTTCTTTTGTTCGAACGCCTTCAGTATACGTTTATCCAACTGAGGGTTAGCAGGACCTTTTTTTTCGCCCCGGTTTCGGTTTATCCTCAAAGGTGTTATCCTCACCGAACTTCCTGATTGCATTTCGCACGGCTTTTTCACTTAATCCTTCCATTTTTGCTATCTATTTAAGTGACAGTCCGCGTTCTGTGCACCATTTGTACACAATTTTTCGACGTTGTTCTGCTGAAAGTCCACCACGCATTTCGAAACAAACTACTGAAAACTAATAAACAACTGCACAAGTGGTTAGAGAAGAGTGTAAACAACAGGACGCAGCCATAAAAATTGACAGATTCTGAACCATTGCGAAATGGCAGCGGTTTTTGGTTGCGTCCATACTTTCTGGGACAGTTTTTATAGAATTTACGAAGCACCGCTGTCAAATAAGCTTGTGAACAAATCGAAACCCGGTAAATAGTTTGTTGCTTATTAGTCGATAATTAGTTATGATAATTTTGAATTTGTTGCTCAATTTTGAATTATTTTTTTGAGTACTTCGCTCGATCATATGAAATTAACAAAACACCCCTTTGAAATAAACTTGAAAACAAATCGAACCCTAGTGGACTGTTTGTTGCTAATAAGTTACTAATTAGCTACGGTAATTTTAAATATTTTGCTCAATTTTTTTCCGAGCTTGAAAACAAATCGAAACCCAATGAATAGTTTGTTTCTAAATAGCTACAGTAATTTCAAATTTGTTGCTCAATTTAAACAAAATTCTGAGAACTTTGCTAAGTTCATATGAAATTTGTTGCTAATAAGTTACGGCTTGAAAATAAGCTTGAAAACAAATTGAATCCAAATGGATAATTTGTTGCTAATTAGTTAAGATAATTTTGAGTATTTTACTCAATTTGTTTGACTACTTCGCCAAGTTCGCACTGGGTTCTGATTTTTTTCCCAGTTTTTTATAGAAGGAGTTTTTCGTTAACTTCATACGAGCTTAGCGAAGTACTGTAAAAATATTGAACAACACATTCGAAACCCCCGTAACCAATTAGTAACAAATTATACACTGGGATTCGATTTGTTTTCTAGTTAATTTTCAAGCCGTAACTAATTAGTAACTAATAACAACAAATTATTCACCTATTTGTGACAAGGTGCCTCACCAAGTTCATGTTCATTAAAGAAAAGTAATTTAAAAGCAGAAAAAATAGCCATCAAATTCATATAAAAATAGAAAAAAAAAAAAAAAGAAAAAATAAGCAAGGGCCCTGGAATGTGCCTTTTCGAACAAAAAACGCAAAAAGTCCTCAACATCTGGAAAATCAGTAATAAAAACGCTTAGTATTGCGTCAAGTGCAGAAACCAATTTCACTTCAAATAAATATTTTGTTTGAGTTTGAGTAGTATGATATTATGCATCATAATTAACGATATTAATTCTAGTAAAAATGTTAATTTCGAAGCAAATACCACTCTAATCATATTTTTTTTCACAAATAACAGTGTTATTCAAAGTTTTCTCAATCTAAACAACTATAAATCCAGCAATGATAGTTAATGATAGCTGTGACCCAAGGCACTCACATTGGAGAGTGCCTTGGACCAAATATCAACAAATGTTCAAGTTCAATTTTAATGTATGAATTACAAAAGAATCTTTTTTCAACAAATTATTCTCAATTAAGGTAATGAGATGAGTGCGAAATTTATAAATACCTTTAATTATTTACAGTTATAAAAATGTATCAAGTGTAAAAAGGCCCAAAGCTGCCGATCCTCCTCTGTTTGGTTTTTATATGTTACTATAGTCTTTTGTAAGTGAAGACCCCTTATATAAATCTGATGTATGAGGGTGTGGATTCATGTGTATTGGATCACACGAACTCAGTTAGAATTTTATTGAGCCAAAATCGAATCTTCGATAGAGTTACCTCGATTGGGATGAGACATGCCCAGCAAAATATAATTTTTATACAATGTCGAACAAGCTGAGCTAATCCGTTTGTTTTTTTTTTTCGAAGGTCGGTTTGGCTCAAATTTTACACCAGCAATTCTTCACGACCACATAGGACAATTTGCGTCGTCATGCATCATTTCGAATCTAACTCTACTTTTGATAAGCAACTAAGCAATGATTCCTTGATAATTCTCAAAAAAATATGTGGGGCATTCTACACAAAATCAGCCGCCAAAATTTTGTTTCTATCTAATGTGCGTCTTTTGCTTAGCTTCAAATAAGCGATTCCAAAAAAAAACAATCTTTTTTGTTGTTTATTCAATGAAAAAGTTAAAGCCTGAGCCTAATGGTTTGTTTCCTAAACGAGTAAATAATGTTATACTACTGTACATTTTTTAATACAGGGAAATGATCAGATTTGATGAGTTTTTTTTTCATTTTTCAATAACATCCTGCCAAAAAACTGTGCGGATTCAGTATGAATAAAGCACGGCGTATTTAGTAGACAAACATAAATTCTCGTCCTGGAATATTTCAACGATGTTAAAAATTCCTCCTCTCTCATCCTGTCCTACCAAACCTAAACAAGCACCAGTACAACTTTCCAAACCGGTGAAAATAAAAATCACAATTGACAGAACCAAAACATGGCTGGTACCGAATTCGGTTCAATGCTCAACCATGCCTTGCTAGAACAACATTAAAATAAAATCGAATGAAATAATCCTCGCACAGCAGCAAGCCCAGGCAAAACGCAACTCGTCGAAACACCGGATAACGCCTTCCGAGAGCCGTCGGAAATCGTTCCCCGGGACGTTGAACGGTGTGGAAAATATCGATTTTCATTCCTCGTTTTAATTTTCTTCTTGACGTTCGTTTGCTGGTTCACTTTTTTTCTGTTCTTGCAACCCGCTTGCTAGGTTGGGATGGTTTTATGTTATTTTTTTGTCATAGCTCAACTGGAGCAACAGAACCAACCTCCCCCGTACTTGCAGTAGAAAGAGAAATGCGAAGAGAGAGAGACTCAAAATCCAGAAGCACCCTCGCGAGTTTCAGCATATCGAGAAATAAGTTCCATTCTGGTCCTTTTTTAATAAATTTCCTTGAGCTCCGGTGGCGGTGGTGGTGGGCGACGGTATAACGATCTTCCCCTCCTTAATAACACATCCCTAGATCCCCCGGCAAACAAAGCCATAGTTGTGGGTGGAAAGTCCCAAGGGAAAGGGCACTTTCTGCAAACTTGTCAGCTAATATGATGTTTCAGTGGAGAATAGTATTTATCCAAACAGGATTATATCACCTTTTCGTTGAATAATTAAGACACAAACTGAATTGTAGATCAACTTGATACTAACTTTTTTTTCTCTTTCTTTTGTCTTTGCAGGTATGTACATCCACAACCGATTGGAATCAATGCTTTTCAACCCTCATGGTGGGATTCTTCGATTAAATTTATGCTCCAGAACACTGTAGAATTGAAAGAATGTTTAGTATTTTCATTTTTAATAATACACCAGAACTGGATAACATTTTAATACGCTTAGATCACACATCACAAAAAAAGTTGACGTTGAAGGTAAATTTTTAAACTAATGATTAGTTCTCAGGAATTAAACAATGAAATTGAAATTGAGTTTGAAAGAAATTGAACGCTGGCATTCGGAAGCCTTAATACAACGTCCTGATGAAACTGACACTCCTATGTGCGGATCTCAATTCAAAGGTTTGTTTTATTTGCTTTGTAAGTGTGTGTTCAGTTTTGTTGATATAAACCATTCTACTGCGCCGCTCAACGAATGAAACTATTTAGAATGTATGTCAAACTGCGTTCTTGGAACGGATTCATGACTGGGAAAGATTCACCAATGCGATAATCCGCGGCAGAATGTGCTTGATGAGAATCGAAGGCCGCATCTTTAATCACAGCGTCATAAACGTGTGCCCACAACAATCTGAAGATGAGAACGAATCATTCTACTGAACTGATTGATGCACTATGATGGGATACGGAGAATGGAGAGTCGTCGAGACATTGTACAGACCTGTAAAAGACCATGGCAGTCTGTCTACATCATCAACTATCGTTGTTTATTGATGGATGGTATTCTCAAGTATTTCATCCATGCAAAGGTATCCACAGTGCCACAAAAATCTCAAGATCATGTTATTGGGAATCCAAAAAATCGTCATGAGTAGTCCTGAGACAGTTCGAGAATACCGAAAAGTATACAATTTTTCTAAGACAAAATGCTCCATCTTGAGCTTGGTTTTTAACTTCCTATCACCTATCAGTACCCAATGATAAAACAGACTGGATGGCACACGTAAAAAGGAAAATACCCGAAAAATTACCACAGAGACGAGACTTGAATCGTTTTCCCATCCGGAAAAATCGTGATAGCAAAGCGATATCGCATAAACGTCTCATGGATGAACCACGGACAGACGAATCAAGTGCGTAAAGACCACCAGAGATACGCAGAGACGACAGTTAAAACATTTGTTCTACCAAAACCAATGTGAACTGATCGATAGTGGAAGACGCGTATCGGATTTTTTCGTCCCCGTGGAGATATTCAAGAAGTACGACAAGCTAAGAAGAAAAAAATTAATACCAATTGTCAACTGCCAGATGAGCTACTCAAGTATGAACGAGATATAATGGATGTGCTTAGATCAGTGGTTCCCAAACTTTTCTGTCCGAATGAATAAATTATTTTGAATATAATATTAGTTCTACTGCGTTTTTCGACCAAGTAGAAAATTTTTCTTAAATTCTCCGGCAATCGAATCATCATTTTACAGTTTATTCAAGATTAAAGTATAAAATAGATAGAAATTGTATAAAAAAAATTTTTTCTTCCCAATTTTTTTCAATCCCAAAGCAGTGGAAATTAATTGCGAATTGATCAAACATTGGGTGAGCAAAATATAATTCAATAGGGACACAACGAAATTTAACAACCCCCTTCGCCCCCCCCCCCTCCTTTTCATTAGATATGCCACTGGTTCTATGATTGTTAGGAAAACTCGCAGGTCATCTCACTCAATAATAATTAAGCGATATCTACATCTGTATTCTGGTCCTGAACACTGGATCTGGTTATCGAACAAGGTTTCTGGATCTGAATACTGAAGCTGAACCTGGATTCTGAACTGGGTTTCTTTATCCGGATATGGATGAACTTGAAACAGAATTCAGTACTTTGTTTCGGAACATGAATCTGCATTCTAGACATGGACCGAGTTTGTGAACCTGAACTCCTGACATAGACCTTAATCTAGATTCTGAGCCAGAATCTGAATACGAAACATGGGTTTGGAGTTGGATTTTAGACCAGAATTCTGTTTTTCGAACTTTTGACAGAGTTTCTGAAACTAAACTTTGAACCTAGACTGTGAACATGAGTTCTATGAGTTGGATTCTCGACCAGTATTTGGCGTTGGACTGTAAATTTGAACTGGATTCTGAACCTAGTTATCTAGGATTCCTCAATTCTAAACTTGAACCTGACTTATTGACGAAGATTCTAAATCTAGACCAGGTTTCAGAACTCCAGGACCCTGAATTTGGATACCCGATAAGTTTTCTGGATCCTAATACTGAATCTGAATATGGATTTTGAACCAGAATTCTGACAGAAAATTTCTGAATCTGAACCAGAAATCTGGATTCAGGATTCTAAACAAGATTTTTTTACTCTGATAATTTGACATGCCCGGAATCGTAAACGTGGAACTTGATCTGAAATTAAACTTTGAACCTAGTCACTTCTAAACTTGAGCCTGACTTATTGACAGAGATTCAAAACGTAGACCAGGATTCAGAACTTCAGGACCCTGGATTTGGATACCCGACAAGTTTTCTGGATCTTAATACTGAATCTGCACATGCATTTTGAACCAGAAATTTGTATTTCGATTCTGAACATGGGTTCGGATTCTAGACCTGAACCTAGCTTCTTGACTTGAACTACTGACGTAGATTTTGAATCTACATCTGGAGCAAGATTCTGGACCTGGGTTCAGGAATCTAAATAAGATTTGTTACTCTGATAATTTGACATGCACCGGAATCGTGAACCTGGAACTTGATTCTGATTTTGGATTCAGGAACAGAACTCTGGGCTTGGATTCTAGGTCCAAATTTTGTAGCATGATTAAGGACTTCAATTCTGTATTTGAGTTCTGTGTCTGCAGTCTGGATAAAGATTCTGACCTTGGATCTGTATTCTGAACCCCTGAACCAGTATTCTCTGCTTAGATTCAGAACCAGGACCTGAATGGAGTACACTGGGGTCTCTTATAACGCGGTTTCTTTTTACGCGGCTTTTTTCACGCGGATTTCCGAAGTTACGCGGTTTTATTTCGGCATCAAAAAAATTTGGAAATCTCAAAATTTTTCTATGTCCCAAAGTCGATTTCCACAAAACAAATCATTGAGATTACACCATATCTGGACGTTTCATGCATTTCTAAGATATTTGGCACAAACAAATTTTTTTTCTTCAGTTACGCGGATTTCCGAAGCTACGCGGTTTTTTTTACGCGGTACGTATCCCTCGCGTAAAAAGAGACCTCAGTGTTACTTGACTTAACTTCAGAATCTGAATTCTGTACTTAAATTCGGAACTTCGATTTTGGACCATAATTCTTAGTCTGGATCTGGATTCTGGACTTAAATTCGGAACTTCGTTTTTGGATCATAATTTTTAGTCTGGACCTGAGTTCTGGACTTAAATTCGGAACTTCGATATTGGACCATAATTCTTAGTCTGGACCTGGATTCTGGACTTCAACTCTTGATCACCTATGGATATGACTTCTGAATTTGGACCCAGATTATGGACCAAAGTCCTGGAAAGAGTTTTACCTGAACTTGGAGTTTGGCAAATAATTCTCAACCTGGATTTGGACTTTGGTTCTGGGCCAGAATCCTGATCCCGGACTTGGATTCAGGACCGGAACTCCTGACAGCTTGACTCTTCAGCTGAATTCTGGAGCTAGTTTCAGAACAAGGACCAGGACTCCTGATCAAAAATCTGAAGCAGAAGACTTGAACTCCTGTCAGGGATTCATTGATTTTCGTGACCTGAATTCCGAACATGGACCTGGACTTCAGTTTTGGACAGGAATCCTTATCTCAGATCCAGATTATGGATCTGAGTCCCTGGAGAAATTTTGGATCTGAACCTTAAATCGGATCCGGGAAGTAGGATTCTGGACCTTAATTCTGGATTTGAACAAGATTTTGGACTCGAATTCTGGAAATTCAACAGAAATCCGAGACACACATCTGAATAATGCATGTGGATCTGGATTCTAATTCTGAAATCTGAACCTGACTTTCCTTTCTGTATTTTGTATAGATTACAGACACGATCTATCAGGATTCGTTTAGGTGACCATATTGTTTTCTGAATGTTCAGGATCATATTAATTCATTTCCCGTAAATACATGAACGTTATTGATAATAACTATTTATTATTACGATTGTCGATTAATATCTACAAAATTGTTCATCTCTTAAATACACATGCATAAATAAAAAGGTCAAAGAAATACTACCGAAAAAGGTACAAAACAACAACACCATTAAAAGAACGCATCACCCGACGAACACCGAAAAAGCGTGTAATACAAAGCCGAATTAAGATAAATGAAGAAACCACTTAACAACACACACGGCACACGAAAGAAAGAAAGAAAAAACAGGGAAGAATGAATAATCGCTGTTGGGCATTACCCGTTTTTTTCTGTTCTTCCGCCGATGGCATGGCGCTGGTGATCATCGCGCGCCCCGCAGTAGGAACCGTATTTATTTTCGGGTTCCGATCGTTTGCCGAGCCGATCTCTCGCGATCTTTGCCTGAGGAACGCGCTCTGTCCACGCAACTGTGTTCAACAGACGCAGAGTTCAGTGCTCTTTTCTGTTGCCACTACTGCTTCTGCTGCTGCTGCTTCCATCCTCGCTTCCCAATAGTCTTAGTCTTGGTCTTCGTCGTCGTCGTCGTCGTCGTCTGTCGTTCACACAACCACATTAGCATCGGCTAGTTTATATTCAAGGTCATTAAATTATTCAACACCTCTCTCATTTATGCGCGGCTGCTCGAACTACCGCACCGTGTGTGATCCGATCCGATCCGATATGAGTGAGTGCGCACATCGCGATCATGCCCGGATTGGGATTCGTTGATCTGTTTTTTTTTCTACCCGCAGATCCACTTGATTCCGCGGCGAGAAATATTTCTCAGTGCCGACAGTGTGGTTTTCGGTTTTTTTTGTGAGTGACCAATGAATTATAGCAACTCTTCCGGACCCGGGTCCGAGTGGTGATGGACGGTTTTGCTATCGATAGAGTCGCTCTCTTGAAAAGTGTATTGTTTCGAATTACATGATTTAAATCAAAAACCGTATCCTCAGAGTGCAGTTCCACATAATCGTACATGAAATATGTCTTCGTCTTCGGGAAACCTAACAAATAGATTTCAACCGAGCATGTCAAAAGCGAGAGAGAGAGAGAGAGAGAGAAACCACTGGACAGTAAGTGGACGCGCGCATACTAACACTCTTTTCACTTTTTTTCCCACTGTTTCTGTTGTTGCCTCTTCACTCAATTCTTCGCTCGCGCACTCCCAACTGACAGGCAACCGTGGCTAAAATATGTACACACGGAAATGTTTACACTCGTAATTTTTTTTTTTGGTCGTTTCTTCTACGTCTTCATTCGTCGCTACATTCGGTTGGATGATACCATTTTTTTTGCGTGTAAGCGCTTTTATTTGGATTCGTTCTCTCACCTCCTCTTTCAATTATAGTGATTTGGGGGGACATGATAGTATTTTGCCTTTCTCTATAGAAAGGTATTAGAATTGCTGGAAAAACCGACTTTCGAACGGAGCCTCGGAGACCCATAGTGTTATATACCATTCGACTCAGCTCGACGAGATCGGAAAATGTCTGTGTGTGTGTGTGTGTGTGTATGTGTGTATGTGTGTATGTGTGTGCACTTTTCGAAGATATTTGAACGCGCTCAATTTTCTCAGAGATGGCTCAACCGATTTTAACAAACTTGGGCTCGTTTGAAAGCTACTATCGGGGCATTGATCAAGTTCGAAGATAAAATGGCTGTGACTTTTGGTTCCGGAGATATGATTGTATAAGTGACGTAACCGACAAAAAGCGTTGTATTTGAACGCGCTCAATTTTCTCAGAGATGGCTGAACCGATTTGAACAAACTTGGACTCGTTTGAAAGCTACTGGCGGGCCATTGATCAAGTTCGAAGATCAAATGGTTGTGACTTTTGGTTCCGGAGATATGATTGTATAAGTGACGTAACCGACAAAAAGCGTTGTATTTGAACGCGCTCAATTTTCTCAGAGATGGCTGATCCGATTTTAACAAACTTGGGCTCGTTTGAAAGCTACTGTCGGGCCGTTGATCAAGTTCGAAGATCAAATGGTTGTGACTTTTGGTTCCAGATATATGATGGTATAAGTGACGTAACCGACAAAACACGTTGATTTTTACCGCTCTTGTATATATAAGGGTGCCAAAATTTTGGGATCAACTCTATTTTCGTAAAGTTCTAGTGCTCAAAAGTTTAAGCACCTCGAAAAAAGCCTTCATGCAAAATTTGACCTAAATCGGACATGCTTAAGGGGTGCTGCCCGGTGGTAAAGGTTTGACAATTATCGATCTTGAAAAAGCACCATAGGGGGGAGTACATGAAATTTCCAAAATCGAAAATTTTTTTTGATGCCAAAACTCTTAAAACTGCATAAAACATCGAAATTTAGTGTCATCTCAAAAAAAAATTTTTTTGAAAAAATCAACTTTCTGGGACTTAGAAAAATTTTCATATTTTTTCTAAGTCCCAAAAAGTCGATATTTTCAAAAAATTTTTTTTTCGAGATGACACTATATTTTGACGTTTCATGCAATTCTAAGCCGTTTGGCATCAAAAATTTTTTTTCGATTTCGAAAATTTCATGTACTCCCCCCTATGGTGATTTTTCAAGATATATGAAAATCCCACTAAGTGGACTAAGAAGGCTTTTTGCCTTTCTCTATAGAAAGGTATTAGAATTGCTGGAAAAACCGACTTTCGAACGGAGCCTCGGAGACCCATAGTGTTATATACCATTCGACTCAGCTCGACGAGATCGGAAAATGTCTGTGTGTGTGTGTGTGTGTGTGTGTGTGTATGTGTGTATGTGTGTATGTGTGTGCACTTTTCGAAGATATTTGAACGCGCTCAATTTTCTCAGAGATGGCTCAACCGATTTTAACAAACTTGGGCTCGTTTGAAAGCTACTATCGGGGCATTGATCAAGTTCGAAGATAAAATGGCTGTGACTTTTGGTTCCGGAGATATGATTGTATAAGTGACGTAACCGACAAAAAGCGTTGTATTTGAACGCGCTCAATTTTCTCAGAGATGGCTGAACCGATTTGAACAAACTTGGACTCGTTTGAAAGCTACTGGCGGGCCATTGATCAAGTTCGAAGATCAAATGGTTGTGACTTTTGGTTCCGGAGATATGATTGTATAAGTGACGTAACCGACAAAAAGCGTTGTATTTGAACGCGCTCAATTTTCTCAGAGATGGCTGATCCGATTTTAACAAACTTGGGCTCGTTTGAAAGCTACTGTCGGGCCGTTGATCAAGTTCGAAGATCAAATGGTTGTGACTTTTGGTTCCAGATATATGATGGTATAAGTGACGTAACCGACAAAACACGTTGATTTTTACCGCTCTTGTATATATAAGGGTGCCAAAATTTTGGGATCAACTCTATTTTCGTAAAGTTCTAGTGCTCAAAAGTTTAAGCACCTCGAAAAAAGCCTTCATGCAAAATTTGACCTAAATCGGACATGCTTAAGGGGTGCTGCCCGGTGGTAAAGGTTTGACAATTATCGATCTTGAAAAAGCACCATAGGGGGGAGTACATGAAATTTCCAAAATCGAAAATTTTTTTTGATGCCAAAACTCTTAAAACTGCATAAAACATCGAAATTTAGTGTCATCTCAAAAAAAAATTTTTTTGAAAAAATCAACTTTCTGGGACTTAGAAAAATTTTCATATTTTTTCTAAGTCCCAAAAAGTCGATATTTTCAAAAAATTTTTTTTTCGAGATGACACTATATTTTGACGTTTCATGCAATTCTAAGCCGTTTGGCATCAAAAATTTTTTTTCGATTTCGAAAATTTCATGTACTCCCCCCTATGGTGATTTTTCAAGATATATGAAAATCCCACTAAGTGGACTAAGAAGGCTTTTTGCCTTTCTCTATAGAAAGGTATTAGAATTGCTGGAAAAACCGACTTTCGAACGGAGCCTCGGAGACCCATAGTGTTATATACCATTCGACTCAGCTCGACGAGATCGGAAAATGTCTGTGTGTGTGTGTGTGTGTGTGTGTGTATGTGTGTATGTGTGTATGTGTGTGCACTTTTCGAAGATATTTGAACGCGCTCAATTTTCTCAGAGATGGCTCAACCGATTTTAACAAACTTGGGCTCGTTTGAAAGCTACTATCGGGGCATTGATCAAGTTCGAAGATAAAATGGCTGTGACTTTTGGTTCCGGAGATATGATTGTATAAGTGACGTAACCGACAAAAAGCGTTGTATTTGAACGCGCTCAATTTTCTCAGAGATGGCTGAACCGATTTGAACAAACTTGGACTCGTTTGAAAGCTACTGGCGGGCCATTGATCAAGTTCGAAGATCAAATGGTTGTGACTTTTGGTTCCGGAGATATGATTGTATAAGTGACGTAACCGACAAAAAGCGTTGTATTTGAACGCGCTCAATTTTCTCAGAGATGGCTGATCCGATTTTAACAAACTTGGGCTCGTTTGAAAGCTACTGTCGGGCCGTTGATCAAGTTCGAAGATCAAATGGTTGTGACTTTTGGTTCCAGATATATGATGGTATAAGTGACGTAACCGACAAAACACGTTGATTTTTACCGCTCTTGTATATATAAGGGTGCCAAAATTTTGGGATCAACTCTATTTTCGTAAAGTTCTAGTGCTCAAAAGTTTAAGCACCTCGAAAAAAGCCTTCATGCAAAATTTGACCTAAATCGGACATGCTTAAGGGGTGCTGCCCGGTGGTAAAGGTTTGACAATTATCGATCTTGAAAAAGCACCATAGGGGGGAGTACATGAAATTTCCAAAATCGAAAATTTTTTTTGATGCCAAAACTCTTAAAACTGCATAAAACATCGAAATTTAGTGTCATCTCAAAAAAAAATTTTTTTGAAAAAATCAACTTTCTGGGACTTAGAAAAATTTTCATATTTTTTCTAAGTCCCAAAAAGTCGATATTTTCAAAAAATTTGTTTTTCGAGATGACACTATATTTTGACGTTTCATGCAATTCTAAGCCGTTTGGCATCAAAAATTTTTTTTCGATTTCGAAAATTTCATGTACTCCCCCCTATGGTGATTTTTCAAGATATATGAAAATCCCACTAAGTGGACTAAGAAGGCTTTTTGCCTTTCTCTATAGAAAGGTATTAGAATTGCTGGAAAAACCGACTTTCGAACGGAGCCTCGGAGACCCATAGTGTTATATACCATTCGACTCAGCTCGACGAGATCGGAAAATGTCTGTGTGTGTGTGTGTGTGTGTGTGTGTGTGTGTATGTGTGTATGTGTGTATGTGTGTGCACTTTTCGAAGATATTTGAACGCGCTCAATTTTCTCAGAGATGGCTCAACCGATTTTAACAAACTTGGGCTCGTTTGAAAGCTACTATCGGGGCATTGATCAAGTTCGAAGATAAAATGGCTGTGACTTTTGGTTCCGGAGATATGATTGTATAAGTGACGTAACCGACAAAAAGCGTTGTATTTGAACGCGCTCAATTTTCTCAGAGATGGCTGAACCGATTTGAACAAACTTGGACTCGTTTGAAAGCTACTGGCGGGCCATTGATCAAGTTCGAAGATCAAATGGTTGTGACTTTTGGTTCCGGAGATATGATTGTATAAGTGACGTAACCGACAAAAAGCGTTGTATTTGAACGCGCTCAATTTTCTCAGAGATGGCTGATCCGATTTTAACAAACTTGGGCTCGTTTGAAAGCTACTGTCGGGCCGTTGATCAAGTTCGAAGATCAAATGGTTGTGACTTTTGGTTCCAGATATATGATGGTATAAGTGACGTAACCGACAAAACACGTTGATTTTTACCGCTCTTGTATATATAAGGGTGCCAAAATTTTGGGATCAACTCTATTTTCGTAAAGTTCTAGTGCTCAAAAGTTTAAGCACCTCGAAAAAAGCCTTCATGCAAAATTTGACCTAAATCGGACATGCTTAAGGGGTGCTGCCCGGTGGTAAAGGTTTGACAATTATCGATCTTGAAAAAGCACCATAGGGGGGAGTACATGAAATTTCCAAAATCGAAAATTTTTTTTGATGCCAAAACTCTTAAAACTGCATAAAACATCGAAATTTAGTGTCATCTCAAAAAAAAATTTTTTTGAAAAAATCAACTTTCTGGGACTTAGAAAAATTTTCATATTTTTTCTAAGTCCCAAAAAGTCGATATTTTCAAAAAATTTTTTTTTCGAGATGACACTATATTTTGACGTTTCATGCAATTCTAAGCCGTTTGGCATCAAAAATTTTTTTTCGATTTCGAAAATTTCATGTACTCCCCCCTATGGTGATTTTTCAAGATATATGAAAATCCCACTAAGTGGACTAAGAAGGCTTTTTTTAGATTAGCATCACTGTTCTTATACAAATAGGCAACGCAAATGTCAAGCACTAGTTTGGAAAAATGATGCTGACTGTGTGACATAAACTCTGAAGCATGCTTTTGTGACCTACTCGAATCAATCTGAATCAATTGGTGTCAAAATTAGTATCCAAAATTATTTAATAAAAGTATGAAACATATTTTCATGAGACTGTTATGAAAGAAGAGAAAGGCATTATCGCACCACTAGGTGGATTAAGAAGGGTTTTTATTACTGCGGTTGGCGGTTGTCTTCTCATCATCGCCTCGATCGATAAACGCTTCCAATTTAGGATAGGATTCGGCTGACAGCCTGAGCCTAGTTTTTTTTTTGTTTCCATGGTTCGTGGTTTGACATTTTTTGTTGCTTTTGGTGTGACAAGCGTGTCGAATCAGAGCGAGCAGCAGCAACTATTTTACTACCCTTTTTATCCGATTTGTGAAATTGATCACCGACTTGTTTTGGAAAGCATTTTTATTGCAGATTCGTTGAATCGCGAATCGCTATGCCACAATGAGTCAATGCACATTCCATGTATTTTTTCAGTGTTGGTGGCAGCCAGCCTGACTGCCTGCCTGCCTGCCTGCCTGTCGGATGAACGGGGGGTGTTCGAAAAGAGAATGTGCAATAAAAAGGGCACAGAAAAAGAAGCTGATAATTATTCCGCAATTTCTTTTCGGTGTTTGTTGCGGTGCATGAGTTTCAGTGTGTGTGTGTTTATACTTTTTTTTCTCGTTCGAATGCGGCAATTCAATGACCCACCGAAAGTAGATTGGACAAGATAAAATGTGTTTTTCATTTTTTCCAATCGGATCGGATCGGATGAAAATATGTACATAGAATCAGAATGCAAACTTTTTCAAATACATTCTATGTTACTACAAATAGTAAACCCCGTTCCTCAATGTACACTTTAATTTTCCACTCACTGTTTAAATTTCTAACTTTTTTTTATTCAAATTTGAAGTCAAATAAAAGCTACTTCCAATGCACAGTGGTCCGAAACGGGAAATTAGCGTGACAAAAATATTTTCGTCTATTTTCGTCACACAAAAACTAGTGTGTCTCATTTCTCGAAAGGACAATGTATGGAACACTTGTAGAACTAATTTGATACTATTATTTTGCTGAAGGAAGTATGTTGATACGTGAAGGCGTTTAGGAGTTATGCAATGTTTTTGAGTTTTTTGAAGGTATTTTTAAAACTAATTTAAATAAGTTAAAAAAATAACACCCTTACTATTTTCTCTTAAATTTTTACTTATATTATGACCTTTCAGGAACCGCATAGGATACATTTTTATCGATCTGGCATCTAATGAATATTGATATTTGAAGCTTGACTAGTTTTTGGTGAAAAAACAATCCATAACTTTGTACTGGTAGCTCATATGGAAAAGCTTGGTTGAGCAAAATTGTGCGCAATGATTAGTTCAACAACTCTTCTAAAGACAACTTTTCCGTAAAACGCTTTACAAACAAGTTAGAACAAAAAAGTGATTTTTCAGGAGCCACCCTACTTTTACACGGCAAAATTGATGTAATTCGATCAAATGAAAAGCTAGAGAGGTGCTTTTTTCAACAAAGTTGCCTAAAATAAAATTTCCCACAACTTCATTGTACAACAAAATCATTTTTGAGTTCAATTAAAAAGTTAGATTTCAGATTTCTATCTAAATGAGGACCACTCTAACAGTTCGACTGAAAAGTTCGTATCGTTTAATAGAAACACACATTTTTTTTGCCAAAATTCGTTTTTATTATTCAACATAATTGCCATCAGAGGCGATACAGCGATTATAGCGATCTTCCAACTTTTCGATACCATTTTTGTAGTACGATTTGTTCTTTGCCTCAAAATAGGCCTCAGTTTCAGCGATTACCTCTTCATTGCTTCTAAATTTTTTACCAGCGAGCATTCTCTTGAGGTCTGAGAACAGGAAAAAGTCACTGGGGCCCAATTCGTTCAATTTCAGCATGGTTTTCATCGACTTGTGACACGGTGCATTGTCTTGATGAAACAAAACTTTTTTCTTCTTCAAATGAGGCCGTTTTTTTTTTAATTTCGTCCTTCAAACGCTCTAATAACGCTATATAATAGTCACTGTTGATGGTTTTTCCCTTTTCAAGGTAGTCGATGAAAATTATACCATGCGAATCCCAAAATACAGACGCCATAACCTTACCGGCCGATTGTTGAGTCTTTCCACGCTTTGGGTTCGGTTCATCGCGTGCAGTCCACTCAGCTGACTGTCGATTGGACTCCGTAGTGAAGTGATGGAGCCATGTTTCGTCCATTGTTATATATCGACGAAAAAAATCGGTTTTATTTCGATATAACAGCTCCAAACACTGCTCAGAATCATCAATTCGTTGTTGTTTTTGATCAATTTTGCACAAAGCTTTCTCATATCCAAATATTCGTGAATAATATGTCCAACACGTTCCTTTGATATCTTTAGGGTGTCAGCTATCTCGATCAACTTCACTTTACGGTCATTGAAAATCATTTTGTGGATTTTTTTCACGTTTTCATCGGTAACAGCCTCTTTTGGACGTCCACTGCGTTCATCGTCTTCGGTGCTCATATGACCAGTACAAAATTTTGCAAACCACTTACGAATTGTTGCTTCGCCCGGTGCAGAGTCTGGATAACACTCATCAAGCCATTTTTTGGTATCGGCGGCACTTTTTTTCATCAAAAAGTAGTGTTTCATCAACACACGAAATTCCTTTTTTCCATTTTTTTCACAATAACAAAAGTAGCTTCATTCAAAATGCAATATCTCACAAACTAATAATCAGACAGCTGTCAAATTTATACACGTATCTTTTGAAGGTTGCTACTAACTGAAAATGGTATGGATTTAATTCTAGTGGCGCCCTCTCATAGAAACGATACGAACTTTTCAGCCGATCTGTTAGTAACTTTTTCATCAAAAAGAACGCCATTTGATAACAAACAACTTTTGTGAAGACACCAACTACAAAAACCAAATATTTAATAGTGAAAATATTTTCGTCGCGCTAATTTCCCGTTTCGGACCATAGTGCAATGAATGCAAGGGTGAATTTCTAAACATGACTACGTTGCCCACATGAACACCTAAAACGCAGACCTTTTCGGTTCTTCGGGTACAAATGTACTTGGTCCGATCGCCAGCCGAATGTTTGTTCGGGAATGAGAAGTCCCGAGCTCAACAGAGAAAAAGTCGATTTTTTTACCTTAAAAACTTCTTTATTCTTCAGTATAATCTCCATCTAAGGAGTGTATCGAAAATAAGCTATCCACATACATTTATGCTGTACGCATGTATCTGTGATGGTTTTTATGCTCAGATCACAGCATGCGGTGCATTTGGCTGTCAGCTTTCGTTTGCTTACTTGTTTGTGCGGATGAAATTCTGCATTTTCAAAATGTCGCTTATTGAAAAGGAAGTGAAAACTAAGGTTCTGGATACATGGCTAAGTGAGAAAGGTATTATTACTATGCCAAAATTGGCGAGGCGGTTTGGAATTCATCATGCCAGTATTAAAACCATCGTTAATAAGTTTGGGGTACACTATTCTTTGGATTTGTTACCAGGAAGAGGCAGAAAACCCGGTTCTTCCAACCCGAAACTGGACCAGAAAAAGGTATCTCTAATCATGAATAACAAATCAATGTCAACACGTGATTTGGCCAAAAAAGCAGGAACGAGTGTCGGAATGATCCAACGTATCAAGAGGCGAAATCATCTGAAGACCTACAAGTAGCAGAAAATTTCGAAACAAAGTATAGAACAGAAAAAGCGAGCAGCAACAAGGGCCTGGAAATTGTATTCGCGTCTTTTGCTGTGTCCGGATGCATGCGTTTTGATGGACGATGAGACTTATGTAAAGGAAGACTCAAAAACCCTTCCAGGTCCACAATACTTTATTGTCGTCGTTGGGGAGGATGTGAGCAAGGCGGACAGGTCGATTCAAGTGGAGAAATTCGGTCGAAAGGTACTGGTATGGCAAGCAATATGTTCCTGTGGTTTGAAGTCAACCATTTTTTACACAACCGGAACTATAAATGCAGAAATCTATCGATCTGAGTGTCTCCAGAAGAGATTGCTGCCTTTATATAAGAAGCATAGTACAACTCCACTGTTTTGGTCGGATTTAGCGTCGGCTCACTATGCCAAAACCACTCTCAATTGGCTTGCGGAAAAGGGTATAAATTTCGTTGAGAAAAATATCAATCCACCAAATTGCACTCAGCTTCGACCAATCAAACGTTACTGGGAAATCGTAAAGAGGGTATTCAAGAAGACTGGTAAGGCAGCTGGGAACATGCAGGAGTTCAAAAAAAAATTGGACTTAATCGTCCTAAAAATGCGATGCAATATTTGTCCGTAAATTGATGAAGAGCGTTCGATCAAAAGTTCGAAAATTCTTGAAGGAATAACATAAATTTCATCCGGTTTACATTATGCGCAAGTTTGACCTCGTACAATAAAAAGTCCATTTTTAGTTGGAATAAAATATCGTTTTTTATCATAATTTGAAAGAAAAATTTGTGGATAGCTTATTTTCGATACACTCCTTAAAATGATGCATTTGGTGTATTGATCCTCCAACATTTTGATATCCTTTTAAAAAAAGATTTGCCAGGGCCTTAAAAATAGGCTTTCGTTTTCTGCAATGACCTCAGCATTCGACGAAAATTTCTTTTCCTGGAGAAACCTTTTCAGCTTTGGAAATAGATAATAGTCGCTGGGGGCCTGGACTGGAGAATACGGGGGATGATGCATCAACCGCAAATAGTTCAATTTCACCGTTGCTTTTTTATCAGGACACGAAACTCGTCTCTTTCCATAGCTTGATGAAAACTAGAACTCGTCTGACACGTCTCAGTTGTTATTCAAACACTAGTGAATAGATTGTCATGAAATTTGGTATTGTGTCTGTACCTCAACAAAAATATACACGGTTCGAAACTATTCAAGTCTTTTCTGTGAGAGGCCCGGGAGTTTTCATTTTATGTAGTATCTATATGTGAATGTATTTCCGTTGGGGTGATCGTTTTCGTGTAGAAAATTCTAAGTACAAATTTACATGGATCTCTTGGTTTGGGCTTGGAGCATTTAGGTTTTGCAGACGCCCGTTAAAAGCTATAAACTTCCATTACACAGATTATTTTCTGTTCTGATTTGTATATTTTAACATATAAGTAATTCCAGTAGTTCTTTAATAAACATTTATAGCCCATAAAAGGACTGATTTGAAGAATTTTTACGGTCGTTGTTCTCTTTTCGGTGCATTTGGCTCCAATGCAAACGACTAGCAGTTGGATGACGCAATTGCTTTTGCTTTAAGCCAATCTCGCACTGCGAACGTCCCCCAGCAGAACTGCTTCCTGAGCAGGATTGATTCAATACTAAAGAAATTTTCGTGAGGGGATTTCTTTTTACGTGATTTCGTTCGCAGTTTTTTTTTTCACAAATGAACGGTCCTTGCTGGTCGCAAAATAGCAACAAGCTAAATTTTGATGTTGATTGTTTCATTTTATAGCAATTTTTACGAACGCGAAGCAGTCAAATGCTGGCTATTACCTGTTTCTCAGAGGTCGAGTACCTCTCTTCCAATTTCGTACAGTTATGTTTGAATTCATGAACGAAATATCAAAAGTTAACCTTTTATACCAATCCAGTAGGTAAAGCAGAAATTTCTCGTAGGTAAACAAATTCCCATACAGGAAATGTTACTTGTTAATTTCGTCAATATTATAATCTTTAGGCAACAATTCATTTCTGCGATACCGTCAATCAGTCGTTTTCGCATTGAACACTGATAGAAGTGAGGTTTAGACGACATACGTCTGTTGACTAACGAAAATTTAAACTAAAGTTGGTACGCATGAGTCGGATTGTTTCCACGAATATAAGTCAAAACAACGTTTTTTTTTCAGGGCATCAAAGTTTTGATAAGCATTTTCTTGCTTTCTGGTTATGTTTTGTCTGTTTACTGCGTTGCGATTAACCAGGAAAGAAAAAACAATCCAAACAACATTGTCATTCCAATAAATTCATTTATGTTTGCCTTTCTCATACAGGATGGTTAGGCAATCACTATGAAAACCGACATTAGAATCGAGACTTGGAGGGTCGTGTGTCATATACTATTCGACCCAGTTTTTCGAGTCCAGAAAATATATGTAGCAAAATGTGCATACTACTTTCTCGGTCTCTGGGTCTCATAGTCTGCTATTGAAATTTATTCGGATCGAACATCTTGTTCCCAAAGAAAGTACACTCAATTTTCTCAGAGATCGATTAATCGATTCTTTTCAAGTTAGATACAAATAAAAGCCCTACAGTCTGCTATTGAATTTCCTTCGGATCCGCTTTTCGGTTCCTGAGCTACGGTGTAATATGTGCAAATCAAAAAATAAAACTGTACACTCGATTGTTTCAGAGACCGCTGGACTAATTTTCGAAAACTTAGATTCAAATGAAAGGTCTTACAATTCCATAGAACTCAACCGAATTTCATTCGGATAGGACTTTCGGTTCCGGAATTACAGGCTGATGGGTATAAAAATTTCATTTTCATGAGTGTGTCGTTATACATGACACAGAATCGAGCCAAATACTTTCAAATAGCCGTATAATTTTTCAAATAAGGAGTGTATCGAAAAGTAGTTAATAACATTGATTATTTGATAAAAAAAAAACGTAAAAAAACATATTTTGACATCAGTTTTCGATATATTGTAGAAAAATTACATTTTTATGCATTTCACTGATTATATTGAAGAAAATCCTAGTTTCTGTGAAACGCTCGCACTTTGGACTTGACATTCTTCATTAAATTCTGCACAGTTACTTTTGTGACTTTCCTGGTGGCAGCTGTCCAGTTTTTTTGAACTCCTGCATGTTTTGGGACACCTTCCTTCTGAACGTGCCGCTTGACAATTGCCCAATACCTTTCAATTGGCCGAAGATCCGGGCAGTTCGGTGGGTTTATGTCCTTTTCCACGAATTGTTCATTATTTTTTGACAACCACTGTAGAACGCAGTTGGCGTAGTGGGCTGAAGCCAAATCCGACCAGAAGAGAGGAGGAGCCTTATGCTTTCTGTACAGTGGCAGCATTCTCTTCTTCAAACATTCTTCCTCGTACACCTTGGCGTTAATTGTGCCCTTCGTGAAGAAAATCGACGACCGCAAACCACAGGTACCAATTGCTTGCCAGACCAACACCTTCTGCCCAAACTTTTCCATCGCCACCGTGGTGTCAACGTCATCCAGGTCCTGGTACACCGATTTCGTATAATATTGCAGTCCGGGCAGCGCTCGAGAGTCTTCCTTGGCGTAGATTTCGTCGTCGATCAGGATGCATCCGTCTTTATTCTTTAGAATCCGGTTATACAGTTTTCGGGCTCTTGTTTCGGCCTGAACTTGCTGTACCAGGGATTTCAGAGTAATAACTGTTTGAATGTTGCTAACTACTTATCGATACACTCCTTAGGACAGGTATGGTTAGTTGATGATCAAATACATTGATTTAGGGTATTCCGGATTTTCGTCCCCGATTCCGGAAGCACCGAAAAAAGTGATCGTGTATTCAAAAACGGAACTCACTCCCATTTCTTAGAAACGGTTAGACCGATTTTCACAAACTTGGATTTCAATGAGAACTAATATGTTCCCCTTAAGTTGATGTAGAATTTTATCCAGATCCGGCTTCCGGTTCCGGAAATACAAGGTGAAGTGTATGAAATTGCAACCCGTGATTGCGAGCGACGATGCAATAAAAACGGGATAATTCTTCTAAATTTACTTCAAACTTGTTCCAATTCAAAGGTTATGCTAGGTTGTGGCCAATCGGACCGATTTCAGCTATACCGGCTCCCAGTCGCCGGTTCCAGAAGTACCCCCGGTTGATTTCACAACGTTGATGTGTTGCTTCAATATTATGAACATCAGAAGATTCAAGTGGCTGCCTTGTGTTGGCAACTCCCAATAAAACTGCAATTTCGCAAATAAAATCAATAAAATGGTTTTCTTTCAAACGTCTCCATAAGAAGTTTTTTTGTGAAAAAATAGTTTCGAGTTATGTAAAAGTTGAGCTTTTCCCCATTCTTTTGTTCCCTGGAGGAGCGCGAGAAAGCAACCTCCACCGGTTACGTGTTTCCGTTCGGTTCGGTTCGGTTCGGTTGTAGGTTGATTGCCAGCAACAGTTATGTCAGTGACAGCGGGAAGAAAAAAGTGGGTACGATAATTTTGTGCACAGAAACATTAAACACTTTCCCAGGAATGTCATCCACGTCACACCGTAAAAATAAAACCCTGATAAAGAACATGCGCGGGTTTTGCTACTCCATCTCTTTCTCTGTTTGACTTTGAGCAGGCACCATTATTTTCAGTTTACCTGCTGCTTTCTTGCGCCAAATGACGTCGAATCGCTTTGGTAGCCCTCTCCTAGCTTTCCCTTCCACCCCAGTCCGAAACCAGCGGAAGACCGGAATAGGCAAAGCAGGAAGGTGCACTGTACAATTTTCCATATGAAAACGAAAAAGAGTAAGAAGTAGAGAAGAAGAAAAAAAACACCACCACCCAACGGTGCTCCTACATTCAATCCAATCGGAACGAAGGCCGGCACGTAAGTAAACCGGTGTCAAAATCAAACATGGCCACGCTGCGATATTAGAGCGATCGTCGAGCATAGATACTAGATAGCTTCACAACCGTGGAAATGGAAATTGATTGCATTTCAGTTACTGTTGTTTTCGTTGTTGTTGTAAATGTTATTTTTTTATTGCTGTTACACACTTATTATGGGTATTAGATTTCGGTTTGGCTTTGAATTAGTTTTCTCGCAGCACAGCGTTGCCGCACTTGAACCAAGGGTAAATCCAAGCAGTTTTGGAGTGTTTGCGATTTGCGAATGGAACGTCTTCCTATTGTTGGTTGTTCGTGCGTGTAACCGGAACCCATTCCCATGAGGTAGCTACTTGCAGCAGCAGCAGCAGCAGCAGAGTCGAATTAAGGTAGTCGCTGTTCGCAATCAGTTTTATTTAGCTTCTGAATGCATTTTTTTTTGTCGATACATTTTTTCCTTCCCGCTCGGAACCGCCAGTGCGCTCCTGTTTTCGCCTTACGTCAGCAGCATACTTTCTTATGTTTTTCCACTATTTATTACATATGTGCGTGGAGGAGCACTTTTAATAACGGCACAGCCAGTATGCAATTTTTTGCCACGAGGAAGTTATTCGGTTGCCCTTTTAGTCGATCGTAACCTTTTTCACGATGATGACCCGGCAGAAGATGGACAGGGGTATTTTCATCCTGCGGGTTGACAGATCAAAGTTTTCGTCGATACATGCATTGCCGGTTCCAGATAGCCTGGCAGTTGCTAGACACAAATTGGTTCGGAAAGGTTTCTTTCCATCCAGAGGGAGATTTGTTTTTTGCCTAATGTTCTGAATAGTGCGGTTGTCTTACACACGCGCTTAACGGTACCAATCCCTTTTACGTGACTTTCGACCTCGACGGAAGGTGGTCAAGTTCACCGGTCACCTACGAAAACCAACAGGCCACGTGTCAATACGGCCAGCATACCGCATTCATTTCGGTGAAACTGGGATGGACTATCTGTATCAAAGGACATTGGAAGTGTTCTCCTGCGCAAGTACGCTTGTGCGTTATAAACGGAAACTAAAAAAAAAGAAAATGCTAAACCGCAACACGATGCCTTCAACAACAATAATAATTACAACTGCGACAATTAGTCAATGGACGGTGGGGCGAATAGTGAACCATTAGCTCCCCAAGCCTCGCTCACTAGATGGTAATAAGATTATCTTTCCTCGAATAGAAAGTACATCAACGAGATCCTGTAGTAAAAACCAGTGATCTAATTACTCGAAAATAAGATGACATGGCTTCAGCGTGTTATAAAGACTGTCCCAAAAAGTATGAACGCAACCAAAAGCCGCTGCCATTTCACAATAATTCAGAATCTGTCAATTTTTATGATTTTTATGTCCTGGTGTCTACACTCTTCTCTAACCACTTGTGCAGTTGTTTGTTCGTTTTCATTAGTTTGTTTCGAAATGCGTGGACTTTCAGCAGAACAACGTCGAAAAATTGTGTACAAATGGTGCACAGAACGCGGACTGTCACTGAGAAAGATAGCAAAAATGGAAGGGGTAAGTGAACAAACCGTGCGAAATGCAATCCGGAAGTTTGGTGAGGATAACACCTTCAAGGATAAACCGAAAACGGGTCGAAAAAAAAAACATATAAGCAGCAGAAACAACCAAAACGTAGTCCGAAACAAGAAGCATCGATCAGGCCGAGGGTTCGAAAGCTGTACAATACGATTCTTGCTGTAAATTTGAACTGCATAATCATGGACGACGAAACCTACGTGTAACTCGATTACAAATCCTTCCCGAGACCACAATAAGGAGTGTATCGAAAAGTAGTTAGCAACATATTTTGACATCAGTTTTCGATATATTGTAGAAAAATTACACTTTTATACATTTCACTGATTATATTGAAGAAAATCTTAGTTTCTGTGAAACGCTCGGACTTTGGACTTCACATTCTTCATTAAATTCTGCACAGCTACTTTTGTGACTTTCCTGGTGGCAGCTGTCCAGTTTTTTTGTACTCCTGCATGTTTTGGGACACCTTCCTTCTGAACGTGCCGCTTGACAATTGCCCAATACCTTTCAATTGGCCGAAGATCCGGGCAGTTCGGTGGGTTTATGTCCTTTTCCACGAATTGTTCATTATTTTTTGACAACCACTGTAGAACGGAGTTGAAGCCAAATCCGGCCAGAAGAGAGGAGGAGCCTTATGCTTTCTGTACAGTGGCAGCATTCTCTTCTTCAAACATTCTTCCTCGTAAACCTTGGCGTTAATTGTGCCCTTCGTGAAGAAAATCGCCGACCGCAAACCACAAGTACAAATTGCTTGCCAGACCAACACCTTCTGTCTAAACTTTTCCATCGCCACCGTGGTGTCAGCGTCATCCAGGTCCTGGTACACCGATTTCGTATAATATTGCGGTCCGGGCAGCGCTCGAGAGTCTTCCTTGGCGTAGGTTTCGTCGTCGATCAGGAAGCATCCGTCTTTATTCTGTAGATTCCGGTTATAATTTCTTGTACGTTTTCAGGGAGTTCCGAACTTTGATCCGTTGAATCATCCCGATGCTGGTGTTAAACTGCTTGGCCAAATCCTGCGTCGACGCCGATGGGTTTTTCCTGATGTACTCAACCACTTTTAAGTCCCGACCGGGCTGGCTGGGACCCGTTTCCCTACCGGATCGGGGCAAATCCTTCATGGAAAGGGGTCTTACCGAACTTCTCGATAATATTTTTGACACTGGTATGGTGCACTTTCACCCGTTTTGCAATTTCGTTGTACGTGACACCACTTTCTGAGCATCAAGTGTGCAGAATTTTCTTTCGCGTTTCCGGATCAATTCGACTCATCATTGAAACGATAAACCGTACCGAAACCAATCGATTGCGCAGCTGTTATTGACATGTCATCGCAAAACACGCTGCAAAAAATTAAGCCACTTCAGAGTAATAACTGTTTGAATGTTGCTAACTACTTATCGATACACTCCTTATTATACGGTGCGAGAAGGGCAAGTGTTAAACCAGTCCGAGACATCGATTGAAGTCGAAAAATTTGGTAAGAAAGCTATGGTCTGGCAAGCGATTTGAAGCTGCGGTAAGATTTCGAAACCCTTCATCAGCACTGCATCAATGAACTGCGAAATATACATCAAGGAATGTTTACAAAAACGATTTCTACCCATGATTCGAAGCCACAAGGATCCTGTTGTCTTCTGGCCAGATCTTGCTTCTTGCCACTACTCGAAATCAACGGTAGAATGGTATACTACCAAAAATGAGTCCACCAAATTGCCCACAACTTCGACCAATTGAGGAATTTTGGGCATTAACGAAGGCACATCTTAGGAAACATGTCTCGGCAGCCAAAAGCATTCAACAGTTCGAAAAATATTGAAAAAAAGTGTCAAGTCTGTACGGAATTTAATGAAGAACGTTCGCAAGAAGGTGCGCCTGTTAGTCTACAATGGCTAAGTAGCAAATGTTGAGAATAATATTCTGTTGCTGTAGTCTAATATTATCAGTATATCGAATAAAATTTGAATACACTTGTGAATTATTTACTGCGAAATCAAAATGCGTCCCTACTTTCTGGGACAGTCTTTAAAATGGATTCGAAATTTTTGTTTCCAAGACTCAGTAAACAATTGCCATCGGTTATAATGACAACTGGCATCGATCGAGACCCGCCATTTGCCACATTGACACCGCAGGTGGGACGACGAAAAACAAAAACAGATAAGAAAAAAACGAACAAGACCTACTTTGATTTATTACCCGAATGGCCAAGATGGCCGCCGCCAGCAACACACCGTCGCTGTTCGAAACTGTCGAACTCGCGGGGATTTGCGATTGCGTTAGACTGTCTGCTGCTACTAAGCCCAGCAAATCGAGAAGCACCGGTGCCGGTTTGGTTAAATTTCTACCGCGCTGTAGAGTTGGTACCCGCCGCCTTCCGCGCCCTCATCCGCTCACTCATTCCTCAAGTATTTCGCATTAGCCAGCCAGCACAGAGTCAGTCGGGTTGGCTCTAGTTGGGAGGTAGATACCTTCATAGTATCACAGTTTTCTACTGCTTTTGTTGTTGTTGTTGTTGTTATTGTGAGAGACCTCTTACCAAAAGCGACCGAGTCCGGCCGGGGACGAGAACGGGCTGGCGAAGAAGAAGAGCAAGTAGAAGACGGTAAACCGTTTGTTTGAACCTACCAGGGATGGAGGTGGTAGGAGTTCAGAGGAGGACACGATGGACCAAACTGTATTTCGCAAAGTATGTATTCAGTCTGAACCGATGCTGCTGCTGCTGCTGCACTTCGATGCCGCGTAGATGCGACCAAAGCCCATGATTCGCGCACATACCAATCACCTCCTCCTACTCCTCCTTCTCGTCGTCGTCGTCATCGTCATCATCGTCGTTGTCAGTGAGTGAAACTAGTTTTTTTTTCTTCACGCTGTTTGCACACTTTTCCACTATATGTGCACCGAAAAACTGCAACCCTCTGATGGTTGTTGGCTATGGCGCATGTAGAGGCGAAATTTTTCTTTGCATTCTGTGTAACATACCCAACAGCAGTTTCACAGTCCCTCCTCCCCCCTTAGTACTCCCTTATGGTCTATGGTGGTTGACCATAGTTCAAAGGTGGTGGCCAGTCGTCAGCCAGTTACCCGTCACCGTCACCATCGCCATCGTCATCGTCGTTCGAGTTCAAAATGGTCAATGTAACAACGCTCGCAAGTTTGCACAAATCTGCTTACGTGGATGATGCGAGCTTTTCTAAACTGTGCGAGAGAGAGGGAGAGGTTCGATTGGCATTCCGAGCAAGAATTGACCTACATTCGGTACTTTCGGATTGATTTGCCGTAGCGGATGTCGTTTCAGTCTATAATTTTAGCTCTAGTTATTCGAGGTGTGTTTGTGTTTGTTTTGCGTGGTTGCGAGCAACTCGATTCAGAGTTACTTTTCGATGATCAACGATTTTCCTTTGGAGTCCCGTGCAATCAAACCATCATCATCATAAGTTTTATTTTTTTATTTTCGGTGGACACACCGAGCTTCAACCGTGGAGAAAAGCAATCAGATAGTCAAATTTTCGATCGTAAACACCGCCCTGTTAGAGTTTGCGATTTCCCGAATTCATCCACCACCAACGAAGATAATGATATTGTTGTGTACGTTGATCTCCGAGTAAAGGAAGAGGCACTTGTAGTTGGCAGCACCCTTTCAGAGCTCAGTGAAACTTTCTGGACCTGTCGATTTGGTCACAAAAAGCAACTTTGCATACTTTGTTTTTCCAAATTTCCATCTCGTTGGGTCAAAAGTTTTCTTAATTTACATTAAAAATGTACATTAATTATATGATATCATCGTCAATTCAGATCAATGTTACCTTCCTTTGTTAATAATACCTATTCCACTTCCCTCTTGTGAACATTTTTGTGACCCTCACTTGGCTGCTAGAAATATGCAGTACTGGTCAAGAAGTACCATTTTTTCGTAAAACCCGATCAATTTTTTTCTAAATACTTCCCATGTCTGGGGCACTGTTGCTACACTCCCTCTCCCTTAGAATAACCTCATAATTTATTTTGATGTGAAAGTAGTATCTGTGTCAGTCAAGAAGTATCGTTTCTCGTCAAATTAAATGAATTTTGTCATGACCCTCGATATTCCACAGAATACTCTATAGTTAGTTACCCGTTTTTCCTCCATAGTTCCTTTCTTGCAATATACGGACGATCAGGGCCGGTGAAAGAGGTGGTTACAGTGGGTAGTACTACCCACTCGAAAATTTCAAAGGTGGGTAATTATCCACCTGAAATTTCGAGCGAAAAACAACGGTAATATTAGTATTATTCATAACAATAAGAATATTTTTATTGTAATTCGGAATAATAAATAAAATCCAAATTATAGTTCTGAAGGTAGAGCAAAGATGTGAAGATATACCGCAGACAGATGAGACTTTTCTTTATTTAACAATATATTTATTAAGATGAGACTTGACAAGGATCATTTGAGCAAGCAGAAATCTTTCAGTAACTTATCTTTCTCCTTCCAGCAGAGGAGCCGAGCTTAAGCATCTCATCAATGTAAATCACTCAAGTCTCCGATATACCGGAAAGTACCGATAAAGGTCTTTTACACTTTACTATCCGAACCGGCAAAAGAAGAAGTACAACTTCTGGTAGCTTTCACGAATCTAATAGTAAATGGTAGAAGGGGTTTATCGGAATTTTTCCAGTAGATGTTTAAGCTCGACTCCTTTGGTAAAAATTGATAGCTAAAGTACTAAGATACTTGTCCCGTCTCAGCTTCTATATTTTCACATAAATAAAATCACTCAAAATCTTTTGACGTAGGACTACGTTTATGTTTTCTTCACCATTGTGCAAATTCAAAATACAGAAAATAATACCGTTCAAACAGGTTTTGAACATTAATATCTCAATCATTTTAAATTGATTTTCAATATTAGCATTAGCATTAGCATTAGAGACCGCCCGTGTGTTGCTACTCCGTTATTGATCTGGACCAATTGAGATTGCAAAATGATTTTTTGAAGTAACATGTTTGGGAATAACACATTGTTTCACACTGTGCAAACTGTATTGAACCATGCATGCTGATCAATACCGACGCCGGCCACGTCCGAATGCAGATCGACTTGGGAGGGAAAGGATTGTTAGTTCGATGCATGTTGCTACTAAGAACCGAGGAATCCTCTGCATTCCCACATGCATCACAGGAGAGGATACTTTGTTAGTAAATGTTTTAATAATGTTATCATGTGTTTATTGCTCTGGGTAGCCGGCTACCAAGATTGTTTTAAAGTATTATCGTTCTATGTGTTACTTTGTGCTGGCAATATAATGCACGAAACAGTCAATCTCCGAAATTGACAAAACTCCGGACAGCCGGCTGTCGAGGAGGCAGTCACTCGTTTATGCATCTACCTTTCGCGTTTTTTTTAGTCATGCAAAAAAACACATGCGGATTGATAAAAAAAAGGTATCATCTCACTGCTAGGTGGATTAAGCACGTTTTTATAAATGAAACTACGTGATGCAAAATAAACGAGCGAATAGGATTTAGACAAAAAAGTTGATTCATTGCATTGAAATATTCTAAACAGTTATTATAAAATCATTTTAAATCACCAAACAAAGGTCAACAGATTTCACGCGCGTCTTGATTCTTTATTATTTTAATTATTTATTGAAATTATTAATTGGTTAAATTAGTTGATCTGGGCAGCCGGCTACCGAGAAAAATATTAATTTACTGTTTGAAATATTAATATCAAGTGTTTTTTACTATGTATTCATTATACCGATATATGTTATCTCTGTTATTAACTTTGTAATATAAACGGATTTGCGCAATGGTTTATTTTTATCATTCATTTTATAATCCTGAAAGACAATCAATAACATGGAAGAAGAAATCATTCCTAATGAAACTTTTCTCCGAAGCTAGACGGAAATTGATAGATTGAATAAAGAGATGATTTAGTAAAATAGAGTAATCAGAAGTAAAACATTGAAAATATCTGATAACTGAAAGGAAAAAAAAACTCCTGCAATTGTCGCCTTTTACGACATGGAAGCAGGAACCCAGTGGATCTATTCTTGGTTCATTTTTTTCCGCCGGATTCCACACGGCATTTAGGCTGGTACACTCCGGAGAGAGCTAATAGGTACTATCAATCTCCTAGTGGACCCCAGCCCCTCATTTTAAATTGATTTTCAATATTATTACACAAACTGCTTGGAAATATTTCTACGCATATTTCAGATAATTGGTGATTGAAACTTCAGTTAGGAACGAAAATCATTGTCATGGTTTCCATTAGCAAATAAGACAATTTCGTCTGTACACGGTTTTCATAAGATTGCTGGGTTCCAATGAGTGAGTTCGCATTTAATAAACTTACTCATACAAAACAAGATTCTGTATCGAATAGACTCGATCCTTATAGAATTATTTGTTAATGACATGAACATAGACTTCAGTTGTAGTGATGACTGTCTCGTTCGAGCCAAATATTTTTCACTTGCATGTCTTTTCTGATCAGTAAAGGACAAGCAGTCACCGGGGGCTAGGTTATTGTGGATAAGGTGGGTGAGGAAACAGATTGCAACTCAATTCGTTGAATATTTTCATTGACTTATGTCACGATGCATTGTCTTGGTTAACGGTGATTTTTGTGTTCATTTTATGGGGCTGTTTTTTACTATTTCACACATAAAACGCATCAATAAATCAATGTACTAATCACTTTTGAAGGTACTTTCTAGCTCCAGGAAGTCGATTTTAATTATACCTCAAGCATCTAAAAACCAGACGCCATGATTGTTCAGCTACCTGTTACGTTTTCGGGTGGCTTTCCCAGTATGAATGCTGGTATGACTTCGGATAAACATAGTAGATCCATGTTTCGGCCACTGTTTTATACAAACGCATTGTGAGCGAATGCGACACCCATTTGGAAAAAATGCCTATATTTTCGTACAAGATCGTGGAAGAACTTCCAGTTCATGTGCCAACTATCTCAGAACATCTAGTCTAACGAACTTTGATTTTGCGTTCGTACATTACGATTATTAAAATTTGCTTATTTTTTTCCGGTTGACTGTTTCATTTGGCCACGCTCAAAATCAGAACTCCACACACCTTTATTTTCAATGTATCCGAGTGAGGGAAATACTTCTCAAGCTAGCTAGCTAGTAGCTAGTGCGCTGATTTTTCCCTTCAAAAAGCAATGTTTTATACACGGATTTCGTTATTTCCATTTTTCATAAATGAATTTGTTACATCGCTTATATGTAACGTCACTTATATTCAGTGTTTGTGATGCTATTTATGTGAAAATTTGACACATGTTCTCTGAAAGTTGGTACTTTCGAAAAATTAGATTAGTTCGACATCACAAACGTCATCTCTGGGTCAGTCCCGGGACTTATTGATCAATGCGTTATGTACATCAGCGGCTGGACTGTTCATGGATTTGATTTATGCGCCGTTCGACTCGCGCCACATTTTGATCGAAGATAGGTTGTTTCTTTGTATTTAAGAAAATGCTGGATGACCTGGAACCAAAATTCTCAAAGAAATAATTTCGAAATTTCGCAGACACGAATAAGTTAAAACGGATCACAAAACACTGCTGCCTTTGTATCGAAAACAAATATTGGCATTGATTTTGAAACTAGCTGGGTAGTCCAACGTTACATGCAATGTTTTATAGAAACAAAATATTAAGAAAAAAACGACCTTGCACTTTTACGGGATAAATATAATTTCCGTTAAAATAAAGGAATACACTGGAACCTTAGTTTACGCGCAGAGCCGGGGGTGCGTAAATAAAATTTCGCGTAAATCAAATGAAGCATCGCGTTATTTCAAATTTTTCGTGTAAAAAAGGTTTTCCAAATTTCATTTGATTTTAGTATAAATAAAATTAACAATCCTACTATGTCCGATGCTTTAGCGCCGGATGGCCAAGATCCAAGAACTACTTGAAGTATTGTACTTAGGGACTACACTGTTTCACAGCAAGAACTGCAGCGACGAATGCCTTTTTTGTTTGTAGTTCAAACTTTTAGAGCTACACATTGCTTACTTGTCTATTTATAATTGTTCCAGGTAGGTTCCCAGCCGTCCAAGAACTTCAGTGAAAACAGACCGTAAGATCTATTCGAGCATTCAGGAGACCGAGAACGATAAGTTTGATAATACGCTTTGTTACACAGGTAGATCTCAAGGCCTAAACTCCAGGAAGTTTTCGGATAGATCATCGGTTACGTTGGTAGACCTTGAGGCCATTTCCGAGGAGGTTTTAAATGAGCAAGTTCTTCTACAGATCTTACCACAGTATGTAAATTTTCTGTAAAAAGTACTACGAATACATACCGCACTCAATAATTATATAAGAGCGATTATGTAAGATATTTGTTTTCCAGATAATTCTTGGATGCCCACGCTCTTATTTAGATTATTTGAAATTAAACAATTCATTAATGTGCATTTCACAATATTCAATTCCCTGAAGCATGTTTTTTGTATATGTACTTAAATTGAAATTTTCATCATTATACGAAAACCTTTTTTACGCGATCATTGCGTAAATTAAATAAAAAATCGCGTTGTTTAAAAAAAAACGCGTGAAAAAAATCGCGTAAATTAAATTCGCGTAAATTAAGTTCGCGTAAATTTCGGTTTTAGTGTACTTAAAAATAGTGGGTTGTTTCCCCCGGTATGAAAAATTACCCACCTGAGTTTTACATGTTTCACCGGCCCTTCAGACGATTGTTAGGGAATATAATATCTTGGGACAAAATTTCACTCCAAATCAAATTTTTTTTTTCTTTGTGATTGATTTTATTTTTTTTATTGTCGTGAATACGACTTACTTCACTATGGGGCGCCTTTTGACAATTTACCCTCTGAGAGAGTGATAAATTTTTGATCGTGAACATCTTTTGTTGTATCTAATAAATCACCATAATTTTTGCTACATGCCATCGGAAATATGATTACAATTTAATGATAAAATTTTCAGTTGTGTGACATAATCTCAAATAATTCAAAATTAAACTTTTCTGAAATGTTTGGTATAAACGAGTATGAAAGAGAATAATTCATAAGGCGCGTTTGCCTTTTCCCGTATTTTGCAAGCTCATAGTTCAGTAATCTGTGAAAGGATTTATATAATCTAACTACCAATAGAATCGAAATTTTTCAACTTCGTTCGAGAAAAATGTTCCGAACAGTGCTTTATATCGTAGCGAGTTACACAATTCGGTCCTCCTGAAAGGCAGGAATGAATCCCGTACAGCATCCCGATAGTTTCTTTCAATGAAATGCAAATCCGAAATGAAAGTGCGGCTATTTTTATAACCGTTAGGACCGCCTATCAGTGGAAAAGCTACAAACGAAATCACGTTTAGATTCTATCGTCACTGCAAGCAGATATATTGTGTGTTGTTTGCAAAGCTAGTTTCGCTTCCGACAAGAGCGATTACGTCACAGCTGCTAGTCGTTTGCATTTCTGAAAAATCAACGAAAAGAGGACAACGGTGGTGAGTTTTCTAAAGAACTATTAGGATTTCTTGCTCGCAAATCGAAGGTAAATATCCTCAGTTCAGTGCAAATCTAGAACAGTTTGATTAGATTTGTGCACTTTTCGCTGTGTGAAATTCACAGTAATCGAGATCAAGTGAAGCCTTCGATGTTTTTGCGAAAAATTTGAAAAAGGGGAATACTTGCATAATTCATACAATTGATCAACTAATTGATATTCGGAAGTGTTAAGGAACATGTCAGTTGTTTTCGTATTCACGACATCCTGTTATCTCTGACATTACCCACCCGCCTTTTCTAAATCCATTTTTTTTGTTCAGAATAAAACTCGATTAAACGAGCTTCGCGAGTTCAAAGTTGGCTGCACCCACACAGATTTGAATGAAATTTTCTGCACATATAGGCTTTGTGTGACAAAAAAAAGCACTGCAAACTTTATTTTTTTTTTTAAAAAGCTCAAACTTAATTTACGCTTTTTTGTTCAAAAACTTATAGTCAAAAAATTTCGTATCCTACAAAAGTACTTCGTACCAGTGATTTTTAAAAAATTAGTCAATTTTTTTAATAAAACTCCTTCAAAAACAACACAATTTGTGAGGAGATTTCACAGAAATCCTGAAAATTTTGTCGAATTTTGATTCTCATTAATTCTTTGATGTAACGAAAATCTGCGAAATTTGGCCAAAAAGAGTGTCTATTAGGGTTTTTTTTCAGTGTAAAATTCGAATATTCGAATTTCGTGCAAAATCGTATTCGGAGTTTGCAGCGTATAGACTGTATCACACAAATGTACTCATTTTATTTTCCTTAATAGATCTAGACTATCGTTTGAAAAGGACTAGTCATTTTTACCATTTTTTTGCAATTAACTAGGTTAGAAAAATGACAAATCCTACAAAAAATTTGTTATGCCGGTTATGTTTTCAAAATAAGTTTAATTTTCGAATGAAAACACTGAAAAAAGTACTAATCGAATTTTACACTAAAAAAATCGATCGTAAACATTTGAAGTCAACTTACAAAAACCTGTTTTAATCCACCTAGTGGTGTAGTGATGCCTCTCTCATTTCAATCATACCATCACGTATAATCCTGTGGTATTCTTCAAAATAACAATCTTAAAAGAATAACCGAAATCGGTTTGTTTGACCGTCTACTGATAAAAACTATCAATTGGAGAAGATTTGAGGTCGATTTAGAAAACTTTTTGCGGTTTTTCGCTCTTTTCAGTAATGGTATAAAAATTTTAACACACTTTACACTATATTTCCGGATCCGGATCCAGATGAAATTCAGGAATCAGGGAAGTTTGTGAAATCGGTCGGCGCCATCTTTGAGAAAAGTTAGAACACGTATTTTCATTTTTTGGCACATTTTACCTCATAACTCCGGAATCGGAAGTCGGATCCAAATGAAATTCAGGAATTTAGTATGGGACCTCAAGAGCTTTCATTTGAACCTAGGTTTAAGCCATCTCCGAAAAAAGTTAGTGCAAAAAAACGTTACATACACACATACGCACATACACACACAACACTTTTTTGAAGGATTTATTATTTTCTACAATCTTTGAAAAAGATTGGTTAAAAATGGTTAGCCCTTTTCAAAAGAAAGTCTGGATCAATTTTGGAAAAAAAAAAAACAAAGTATGCATGTCCAGAGTGTTTTATTCGAATCAGAGAGAGTGCTGCCAACATTTGTTCGAGTTGGCACGAAATTCGTCATATTTCTAGAGAAGAGTTTTCATAACATAATTATTTTATTAAGTATCTGGAGGGGTTTCCAATATTTTAGCCTTCTTTCAAAAGAATAGAATATTTCACCGTCAGTAAAAAAAAATTAAATCTTATCCACCAAAAAAAAATTAATAACTTTTTTTTGTTACAGGTATGTACAATTGGCCTCCCTTATTGACCTTGATTCAAACAGAAGTTCCACAGATAAGTATTCTAACCCAATTATGTCATTAACGGAAATGACGCATAATAACGGTCGTCGCCGATTGCCTTGACGTGTCATTCATTTCCGAAACGATTTTATTTCTGTAAAAACGATCTATCGAAAATGTCACATTTTTTGTCAACAGATCAACGAAAAATGTTCCGGGCTTTCGTTTTAGCATTCCAAAAATAGAACAGATCGCACCCATCGGCAGTACCTGCAACTTTTCCACTTAGGAGTTGCCTTCCAACCTACACGAGTGTGTTTCCCCGAATCGTTCCATGCATTTGTTCTATTTATCTACCAAATTCATCATCTCCTTCCATCCGCATCCGCATGTGTGCGTGTGTGAGCGCATGTTTGTCCTTTTACGCAGGAAAACAACCCTGTTTTTATGTTGGTTCTCGGTATCACCTCGGTGACATTTTTACGATTTCTTTTGACGTATGGCAGCCGATTCTCGTCGCGTGTTCGATCTCAATAGGAGAATAGTAGGGCAAAAAGAAATGGGAAAGGAACACGAACACAGCTGTTCGGAACTGATGTTTTTGCATTTAAACAACCGTAAATCAAGGTTTCGATTGAACGCACGGTAGGATCCTGCGGACCGTTTTGTGTCGATTGTTAACTTTCGTAGGTAGATCGGCTAATGCAATTTTGAATCCTAAGGAGTCCTTCTCAGAAACTCGGCCCTTGAAATGAATGGATGTGTGAGTTTGTTCTAATTTCAAATACAAATATTGATCGAACGGTAATGGGACACTTTCGCGTTCAACTGTCACCTTGATGTTATTTTCGCCTACTGTTTAACTAACACGACTAAAAGAATAAAACAACCAGTGGCTAATGTTTACTGTTCAGAGTGGAAATTTTCCACCACCATATCGAAATTGGTCCCACACACGTTTTCTTCCTACCGATGGAACCTCGATCCTCCATAATCCATGATGCATATATCGTGAGCCGTTTATTTCGTTCTAGAAAAAGAAAGAACAATCTTGTTGCGGTTCTTCTGCTTTCATTCTCTGTCTTTCTCCGTCGTCTCTGTCGTCGTTTCGTTCGGGACTGCTGGGAGAATGAGTTACCTCGGGTGAGTTGTTTCCAGCAGTTGCTAGGCGCTCACCAAAATTTCAACATCTACCGAAAAGTAGTGGCCTGCTTGCTAGATTGCTAGAACTGGAAATTCAAGCAAGCGAAGCAAAAAAAAATGTAAATTAAGTTGTTTTTTTTTAAACGATGCCAGTATTGAAATTGTCAAATTATCATCCAACCAATCATGCGGTAATGCGGTGAGAAATTGTTCGTTGAAATGAGGAATATTTGTTTAGAGAATGAATGAATTGAAATGTTGCCTGTAGTATGAGTTGCGCACTTGAAGCAACTTGAGATTTCCGGAACCGGAAATATTGTTTTTGAAAATACTTTAAATTCGTCTAATATCTCAAGATATTTTTTTAGCCTTTCTCTTTAGAAAGATAATAGAATAATAGTGTGTGTCTGAGCAGATTTTAATAAACTTAGGCTCAATTGAAAGCTACTATTGGATTGTGAATCAAGCTCGACGATGATCAATTTTACCCTGCGAACGACCGCAACTAGTTGAAAGCCGGGCGAAAATAAACGATACAAATAAAAATTAGATCTATTTTCTGTCACTTTCGGTTCCGGAGATATAATGATATAAGTGATGTAACCAGCAAAACGCGTTTTTAACTTAACATTTTTCATAAAGTAATCAATGATCAAGTTCAATATGTGATGAAAGCTTTAAGTCACGCTTTTCTAAACTAACCGAATCATCTGAATGAAATTGTGTTTAAAATCAGCTCAAATTCGTGTCCGAAATTAACCTAACGAAAAAATGTGTTCTAAGGAGACTGTTTGAATGATAATAGAAAGGCATTATCACACCACTAGATGGATTAAGATGGATTTTCCCTCAAACTTTTACTCTAGAATGCATCGGATATCATAAATGTTTTTAGAATTCTTTCAATTTCGAACAATTTTCAACATTATTTAATTCAGTTCACTTTCGACGTAACGTACGATACGGACAGAAACACTGTCTAGTCTCCCTCACTTGGTCTTCCTAATAGACCACAAAGGGTTCCAATGTGAGCCGTTTGTTATCTGCAAATACCAGTAGGCTTTGCATCAAATTCACATGCCAGAAGAAATGTAAATGTAAGGACTGCTGAAATTTATTTAATTTTTGAAATTCAGAAAGTTATCAAAACCCAATCTCTCCAAATTTATATTTAGAAAAATTCTGATCTATCTTAGCTGTGTATCCTGACAAAAGAATATTTTGTCTATTACTGATTTTTTTTTTAATTTCTAAATCTCCTCTAAAGCAATGTTTGAAATCATTTGTTTTTAATTTTTTATAGATCCGATATTCTGCAATTCGAAGAATTCTTCTAATAATTGTGGAAAACATAAACAATGATTTATTTTTAATTTTACAGTTTTTTTTTTTGTTTTTTCGATTATAGGTGTTTCAACCTTAAGGTCACTCGCTTCTCGGATCAGAAAAATTTCACGACACTATGTAGGGGAATCGAACCCAAGAAGGTTGTGTAAAAAGCGATGGGCTTACTCATCATGCAAAAAAAAAAACTATTTTACAGTTTCCTGAAATTCTAAGAATTATGAATATCACTCAAATTCATTGATTTCTTCAGGTTTCATTAGGTCTTGAAACTCTTTCAATGAAATTAAGAATTAGGATAAGGAAATTTTCAAAATATATGTTACTGTATGAATTTGATTCAAAAATTTACCAGTTTTACTGTATTTCTTAAAATAGTCCATGACATTTTTTTTTAAATGGCAATTTTTCTAAATTTTGCATTTACTAAAACTCACAAAGCTTTAAAATATTCTGAGTTTTCGAAGAAGTGTCTACATATATTATAAATTTTTTTTGTTTTTTCCGAATAATTTCCCAAAGGTTTAAAAGCTCGTTAATCATTTTCAATTCATATAATATTTTGATAATTGCGAATCTCTATGAAATTCGAAAATTGCAAAAAAATCAAAATTTGGGAAACTTCAATAACTCAATAATATTTTTTTTCAATATTCTGTATTTTTATATAGTTTTTGAAATGCTTCAAGTCATTAATTTATTCTGGAAATGTTAGAGATTTAGGAATGTAATAGAATTTTATGAATATTCAAAAAGTATGCGAATTCAAAAACGGTTAAGAATTTCATAAATATTTGGATGTTATCTTGAATTTTTTCAACCGTTTTTTATAATTTTCGATCGGTTGAATTTTTAAAACTTGCTAACATTCGTATAAATCTGATGGCTTTCAATTTTTATAATACTTCAATCTTTCACATATTTCAAAATTACTAAAATTCTTAGTGTTAAAATTTTAGTCATTATGAGCGCCGATTGTTGAAAAAATGTAAAGATTTTAATCTCAATTTTTGGGGGGAATATTGCGTGATGGATAAGTCGATGCCTTTCACGCAGCCTTCCTGGGGTCGATTCCCAACCCCGAACGTATGGTTAGAGCAGCTTTTCTGTTTAGAGAGGCGAATGACCTTAAGGTTAAAACCTCTTTAATCGAAACAAAAAATCTCAACTTATCTTGAATATTTTTCCGAAAAAAATCTAACTTCTGTTTCTCTTAAAACTCAACATTTTATTAAAAAAAAAATTCAGTTTTCAAATGTTTTTAAGAGGATTTAGGTGAGCAAAAAATCTCATTTTTCAAAAATTTCAAAAAAAAATATTCATTTCAAATGCTAAAAAATTAATTTTTTTTTTCAATATTCGTAAACTCCTAAACATTTTTTTTTTCTTCACGTTTCGCCTTAGGGTCATACATGCAATTCCGGAACCAGAAATCAGATCTAATAAATTTTCGGAACTTTGTATTATTTTTTTCTATTTAATTTTTGAAACTTTTGTGATTGTTAGAATTCTATTAAGTTTTAATGTTTTTAAGGGATAATTTGAATCAAAAACACTTTTTTTGTAATTTTTTTTCGGAGAAACAGCTTTAGCTAATTTATTCAAACTCTGTTTACATTATAAAGCATCATTTAAAGAATATTAAGTAAATTTCCGTATATTAATATTGAACAATAAGGCGGTAACAGAGCATTCTCTAAAACCTCTTTTGAATTCGGTGTAGAATTATCTGAAATCAGAAATGTTAAATTTACTTAAAGTACGAGTTATTTCTCCCCACTCCGTCTTGAGAACGACTATTATTTTGATTTTTTTATGAGCATGAACTTAGCGAGGCACCCCTCACCGATGATAACGCAAATAGGTGACTAATTTGTTGCTAATTAGTTACGGTAGTTTTGAATTTGTTGCTCATTTTTTAAAAATTTTTTTTTTGAGTACTTCGCTAAGTTCATATGAAGTTAGCGAAGCCCCCTTTCCCAATATGCTTCAAAACAAATCGAAGCTTAGTAAATAAATTGTTGCTGATTTGTTGCTAATTAGTTACGGTAATTTTGAATTTGTTACTCAATTTTTTTGAGTACTTCGCTAAGTTCATATGAAGTTAGCAAAGCCTCCCTTCGAAATATGCTTCAAAACAAATCGAAGCCTAGTAAATAATTTGTTGCCAATTAGTTACGGTAATTTTGAATTCGTTGCTCATTTTTTTTAGCGAAGTACTTAGAAGAATTAAAAAAAAATTGAGCAACAAATTCAAAATTACCGTAACTAATTGGCAACAAATTATTTACTAGGCTTCGATTTCTTTTGAAGCATATTTGGAAGGGGGCTTTGCTAACTTCATATGAGCTTGACGAAGTACTCGAAAAAAATTAAAAAAAAAATGAGCAACAAATTCAAAATTACCGTAACTAATTAGCAACAAATTAGCAACAATTTATTAACTAAGCTTCGATTTGTTTTAAAGCATATTGGAAAAGGGGGCTTCGCTAACTTCATATGAACTTAGCGAAGTACTCAAAAAAAATTAAAAAATTAGCAACAAATTCAAAACAATTCTTGGCATATTTAAGCAAAAAACGCAATCTTACGCTAAATTTTCCCCAATTTTGAGGTGAAAAACTATCATAATATGAAAATGAAAAAAAAAATTAAAAACTTTGGGGGGAGGCATTTTATAACAAGAAAGTATGTTCCAAGTTTGAAAAAAAAATCGGTTTAGTAGATTGTGCAGGATCGTGCTCACGGACTTCGAAAAATTGGTTTTCAGAAAAACGCGCTTAAATTAGTTTTTCTCAAAAAGTGAACTTACACTGAATCATTCAATTGATTTGAAATTTTGACACAATATTTTTGAAATGTTAACAAGAAAATGTACAAAACAAAAACGATTTTCCGTAACTGTTTATCACTTACCTTCCTTCAAATAAGCGATGATTTGCGCTGAAATCGCAGGTATATTATTGAATACCATTATACCCGTCCTTCCTTGAAAAACAAAATCATTTAAGTTGTTCTATTTCTAAGTACATAAAGTTTCCAAACTATAGAACTACACCGAAAAAAAAGTTAAACAAATTTTCTTGTATAAAATTGCAGATTATTTAGTAAATTTTAATACACTCTGAAGCATGTTATAAATTGGAAGGAAAAATATACGAAATTTTTCGGAAGAAGCAATCTACCCAAATCTAGTAATATTCAATGTAAGTTCTGTGAAAAAAACTCTAAAAAGCGAAAACTTCTTTCCCAATCCGAAAAAAATTTGCATTCCATTTCAAGACATCAACAACACCAAGTAAAACACCTGTTCCGGATGCCAGCGGCCATCAACTGGCACCACTGCTCCTGCAGCCAAAGAAAAAATATGTTAATATCAATGTTCACCGATGTTTTAAAACATTACCCATCTTCCCTATGGTGGTTTCCTTCTTTACTTTCTGAGCCAGCCGCACTCAGACACTCGCTACGTTTTGGGTGAGTGACCCGCTCTTAAAAGTCTCTCACTCGCCCCGCTCACTCAGCCTACTCAGATCTTTTCGCCTCTTGGTTTGGCAGCTGTTGGTTGGTTTGGCTGGCCTCCGTCTCCGTCTCTTGCGGTGCCTTGGTGCGCTCAGAATATGCCCTTCTTGTGCGTTCGGGTTCAGTCAGTGTCAGACTTTGGTAAACGTCTCTTCGTCATCATCATCGTCGTCGTCGTCGATTTGGATAGTTTTGTTCTGATGTGATGTTTTCGGTTCGGCGGTTCTGTGTTGTGTTTTCCTGTGGAGCCAGAATGCAGTATTAGAACCAGCATCAACAAAAGAACGGAAACAGTGAGTGAAGTGCATATCCAACAACCGAAACTCAAGAAAAGAGTTGGAATTTGACAGCTCCGGAACGTGATGAAAGTGCATCATCTCCTCTCGGGGAAGGAAGTTTTTCCTACTCCCGGTCGTCGTCATCGTCGTTGTCGTCTGTTGATCGGAACAACATTCGGGTTCGGGTATTGATTTTCCTCGGGCCGCCAGAGTCGCGTTTAATTGAGGTTACTTTTCGTGTGAAACGCAAACGACCGAGAGGTGAAACGCAGCAGCAGCAGCAGCAGCAGTAGCAGAAAGAGATACGAATTAGAGTAGCCATTTGCAAGCAAGCACTAGTGTCGAATAGAGTAGCAGTAGGTGCGGGAAGAAAGCAACAGACAAAAAAAATACGGTGGTGCGCGACGGCGAAGGTATTCATTCGGGTGCAGTAAAAAGGTCCACGTTCAACCCCCTCGATAATGTACTGCTGCCTGTTGTAAGGTACGTTCGTACGTACGTACGGACATACGGCGGTCTGTTGTGCGCACACGAAAGTGCGAGATAGAGCAGCAAAACCGCGCGGGGAAAGTAAGGTTGGATGGATTTCAGCTCATTTTAGCTTTAGCCCCGTTAGCGTCGATCATAATATCGCGAACTGTCGGTTGGTGCAGAGACGAACGAAACACACCAGAAGAAGCGTACGGACAACCGGAATAGTAGTAGCAGCGGGCGGTGGTGCAGTCAAGTGAGTGGTGGTAAGAAAAGTGTAGTGCACAAGAATTCAGATGTGACACAATCTCCGCCCGGTTCGCGAAGGTCTTTTTTTTTTCGCCGGAGCGGGTGACCGCAAGTCAAGTGGCGCTGTCAAGGCAGTTGTGCTAAGAACAAAGAAGGAAAAATAGCCACCCGTGTGCAGAGGAGGTTACACCCAATTTTTCCCGTTTTTTTTTCTTTGGACGATTTGAACCCGTGGAGAAAATGATCCTCCGCGATCGAAGGTGGTGGTTTCAACTGTGAAAAACGAATTGTGGAATAAATCGTCGTAGCAAAAAAAAAGCAGGCCGTGGGAAGACGACTGCACATACGTGCCGTGCCATCCGTGCGTTCGTTCGTTCGTTCGTTCGATAGGCAAAGTAGGCGATCCAAGTAGTGGTTTGATTTTATTATAAGTTTTTTTCTCCATCTACTTTTGCTTGTTTTTGGTTCAACGGCTCACGGGCTCCCGTCGGTGTAGTTGTGTGCGGCACAAACGGTGTCTGTGTCAGTGCATGCATGTCACGCGCGCATTATCCAAAGTATTTTGTATTATATTTTCCTTGTCTCACCGCCAACCCGTCGTCGTCGCAGCCGGGCTGACGATCGATGGGCCGAGAAGAAGTAAATCAGAGAGCGAAGCAACAACAGAAGGAGTAAATAAAAAAGAAGCGAAGGAAAAATATGTGCGCGCTCCTCTCCGCTACCACCACCCGGCTCGACCCAGTGAGTGTCAGTGTCAGTGAGTGTGTGTTTGTTGGCTCGACCATCCATCCGTCCGTCCGTCTGTTCGTTCGTTCGTTCGTACGTTCGTACGTCGAGAGTCAGTCGGTCGAGTAGAGTGTTAAGTATTGGCAACATAGCAGAAATTAATATTGTTTAAGAAGAGGAAGAAAAAGGAGAAAACGTAAAAGAAGAAGAAGAAGAATAACACACAGAAGTCGACGGGGACGTTGTTGTAGGCCGAGTGGCCGGGGCCGAGGCCGAGGTGAGGAAGAGTGCAGAAGTGCAGTGTTGAATAAACGCGGATAGTGGTGGATAGTGGAAAGAAAACAGAACGAACGAAGGAAGGGGGGTTCGCTGCGCGCGGAGCAAAGAGAGCAATATCATCAAATGCAGCACATAGTTGTTTTATTTTTCGTGTGTTGTTGTTGTTGTTGTTCTTGTTATTAGTGCTGTTATTCGCAGCTTATAACAGTTCCCAGTGCACACAGTGCACTAATACAGACCGGGTGACGTGAGCGCGGTCCACCACCTCCACACAGATACAGTTCCGTGCACAGTGAGTTGCTTTGGTTGCTTTGGTTGACGACCGAAAAGTGGAAAGGCAATAGATTTCTACTGCCCCCCGAAGTCAGTGTCTTTGTCAGTAAATTTGCAAGGAACGAAACCGTCTGTGTCGGTCGGTCGGTCGGTCGGTTGGTTCCAGCCCAGTTGTGCGGTGCCAAGTGTTCTCGGGTCGGTCGTGATCGTGTGTTCGTGTGCCTCCAGAAAGTAACCGATCTTTTCAACTGTCATGCACCAACATCGTCGTCGTCACCAACCGCAGCTCAGTGTCGTCGTCAAGTGTCGCGAGTGTTTCTCGTGTTCGAATCGTCATCGACCGGCCGGAGGTACCGCCAGATACCTCCCCACGGCAGCAGTAAGCCAGTGTGTTCCTCAGTGATAAGAGGAGGGCCGCCCCGTCCGGTTAGCTCCCGGGTGCAGGTGTACTAAAGCTGGCAGAAGCACAAAAGTTGGCCCGGAACCAAGAGAAGGTCCGTGGCAAGCAGGGGAAGAAAACGGTACACTCAATGAAGAATAAGCAGCCGCAGCAGCAGCAGCAGCAACAACAACAACAACAACAACAGGCACCTAAGAAAAAGCAGAAGCAGCAACAGAAACAACAACAACAACAACCGCAGCAGCAACAACAACAACAACAACAACAACAGCAGCAGCAGAAGAAAAACTTGGATATCATGTTGAGCTCTTCCTACTACATCTATGTAAGTCTCGACAATTTACTAACCCTCCGGTGTTTGGTTTCATCTGTTTCAGTGTTGCCACATTTGCATTTGTGATAGCGGTTGGTCGAACGAAAAGAAAGAAAAAAAATCGTTCAATCTCGCTATATGCATTACCGTAGATGGAGTTTCAGTCCATCAGAGAGATAAATAGATGATGTGGGTGTGAAGTCGAAGGGGACATACCCGTCAGAGTCAGAGTCAGTGAGAAAGAGAGAGAGATGAAGGGAAAGAGAGAAAGTTTACAAACAGCAGTTGGTGGGGGGGGTGGTGGGGGGGGGGGGGGGGGTACCAACAATCCTAAAATACTATGACTGTGTGTTATGCTAATGTTGCCGAAATTATGGTATGGCCCAGGGTTACCGTAATTACCATCACCGGAAAGAAGATTCGCTGTAAATGACGGTTCAAAATTTTAAACACAAATTTACCCTGTTGTTCCGGAACCAGAAGTCACATCCGAACAAAAGTCAAAAGCAGTCTATTTTTATAGACGTTGACCATTTTACTAGAGAGCAATTCCAGAAATGCTTAGCAGATCATCAGACTCGATCTTCTCCGATATGGATGAAACTTTGCACATGGCTTCAGTACGGCAAACCATAAGTTTTTGAACCGATGGAGAGGTCAATCTGACTCATGACTGATTTTTAAAAAGAGCGTATGTATTTTCACATATCACAAAAATTATCTTTTTCAAATCGTTGTAACTCGGAAACCGTTAATTGTACAAAAATGGCGTTCAAGAAGAAGTTGTAGAGAATCGATTGGACACTCTGAACTGGAAAAAAAAACTTTTTTTTGATAATTTTTATTTTGAAGCTCTTATTAAAACCTACAGATTGATGGTCATCCCATCCGTGCCTTTTGAAAAATGAAGAAGTTACAGCTAGAACAATTTACAGATACATTCGAAATTTCATGTTCTCGTTGAAAGATAATCATTTGAACAGTAGAACTAACGTAACCATGTCAATAAATAATAAAACTAATAAACACAACGTACGTACTGGTGAATTGCTTACCTAAATTCTACCTGTTTCACATATAAATAGCTATGCATCATAGAACAGATATCTGTTTATAACAAATTTCTTTTGAAACAGTTACAATACTACAATATGGTCAGAAACCATAATTGGAAAATTAGAAGCTCAAAAGTGCAAGGAATTGGAAATATAAAAAATTGTGTTATAATCAAATATCCAAGTACCTCAAGAACAGCTACTTTTAGAAGAAAGGATATCATGAACAAATTCATTGCTTTTAACCTGTAGAATAATATTCTACCATTTCAATGATTATCTTTCAACGAGAACTTGAAATTTCGAATATATCTGTAAATTGTTTTAGCTGTAACTTATTCATTTTTCAAAAGGCACGGATGGTATAGCCATCAATCTGTGGGTTTTAATAACAGCTTTAAAATAAAACTTATCAAAAAAAAAATTAAAACCCTGTTTATTTTTTTATTTAACTTTTTCGGATTATTTTGTAATTAGTGGAAAAAACATTTTTTTTTTCAGTGTATATTTTTTTAGAGTGCCTAATCGATACCCTACAACTTCTTCCTGAACGCCATTTTTGTACAATTAACGGTTTCCGAGTTACAGCGATTTGAAAAAGGCAATTTTTGTGAAATGCAAAAATACATACACCTTTTTTAAAAATCAGTCGTAAGTCGGATTGACCTCTCCATCAGTTCAAAACTTGTGGTTTGCCATACTGAAGCCATGTGCAAAGTTTCATCCAAATCGGAGATGGTTGATTCTTATTTTGTCACTTTTTCGTCTACTCATTCCTGGAATTGCTCTAGAGTCTAAGTTTATGAAAATTTACTCAGCTGTTTCTGAGAAGAGATTTTCGTTTTTGAGTTTTCGACCAGTATTTCCGGTATCCTAATTTTAATTCGAATCAAACCCCTGGTTCCGAAGGTAGGGTGCTTAGTGAAAAAATGTCAATTTCAAAGGCTACTTCTTTATATTGGCTAGTGATTTTTTCTAGTTTGCAGACCACGAGAAAAAGTTCGAAAAACGGTTATGTCAAAATTATATTTTTCAAAAACTGCAACCAATTAAACCATTGATAGTCCCATAAATGATTTACTGAATTTTATCCAAGTCCAACTACCGGTTCATTTTTTTCCAAAAATCAAACCGCCATAGAGAATCTTTGAAAACAAAATTGTAGATCATATTAAAGCTTGCTTCAGATAGAATTGGAACAAAGACAATTGCCTGTATTTCAGTTATTTATTATTGAATTTAAGATCTTTTTTTATACAAATGTAGCATTTTCTTCATACTTTTAAGAAAAAATACGGATAAAAATTTCGTCACGGTTTCGAAGGAATTCTTGAATTTTTCCTGTAACATGACTCATTAGGCGGCGCACACCTTCTTCGTCCATCGTTTTAGCTATTCTATTCCACCAGGTCGTCATCTGATTGATGTCTTTGACAACCTCTCAATAGGGCGGAACTGGGGGCAGTTGGGCGGGTTAAGGTTTTTCGGAACAAACTGGACCCCTTTCTCTGCATACCATTCTTGAACGACTTTGCTGTAATGGCAGGTTGCCAAATATGGCCAAAATATTACGGGATGGTCGTGGGATCGAATGAACGGCGAAAATCGTTTTTGGAGACACTCTTTTTGGTATAGTTCCGATGTCATTGTCTAATTTATAACAAAAAAACTTTCGTTTTTTTGCCACAGCTGCAAATGCCCTGCCAAATCATAAATTTTCTTACAAATTTGTCGGCAAAAAACAAATTTAAATTTGGCTGAAACATCCCCCAGGCCGTTGCCAAGTAAAATTTTTGACCTGGGATTTGCCCTAAGTCAGCCTTGACATAGGTTTCATCGTCCATCAGAAGACACCCGTCGAACTTGGTCAGCACCTGGTCATATAGTTTCCGAGCACGAATTTTAACCACACTTCTGTTTTATGGTCGGATTTGGCTGTTTGCTAGCTCGATACGACTTGATTCCTTCCCGGAGTCGAGTTCTCCTCACGGTACTATGGACAGCACCGAATTTTCTGGCCAAATCACGGTCCGACAGATTAGGATTCCTCTTAATCGTCTTCAAAATCTTACCACGCAGTTTCCGGTCGACAGTTTCACTCCGACGATTGACTTGAGGCTTCCGAATCGTCGTCAATGTTTCCTTATACCGTTTGATAGCGCGCCATACGGTATTTCTAGGAAATTTCAACTGTTTAGCTAGCCTAGATGCAGACCACAATGGATTTTCCAAACAACTGTGCACAATTTTTTCCCTTCCTTCGGTTTCCATGTTGATTGTTTACAAAGTACAGTCGTTTTTCGGAATGTAAAAAATCATACGTGAAGCTGACAAAATTCCCGACACGTGGGCACCAAGAACTTCCAAATCCGTCCACCATGAGAGCCACAATATGAGCAAAAGTTTGTTCCAATTCTAAATGAATGTTATGAAAGCTTCTAGCAATTCGAAAGATGAAACCTAAGAGTTTAGAAGCCGTTGGAATTACGTAGTCGACGTCATTCTTGAAATCAAGTTTGAACTCTTAAATAATTCCCAAAAAAATTATTGAGCGCTTTCGAGAGAATATATAACCGAACATTTAGAGGTATTCAGTACCATTCTGTTGATATAACACCAATTTGCGAAAGTTGATATAACACCAATTTGGTCATATAGTTGGAAATCATCAGCGAAAGATAGTTTGAAATGTTTCACAGTAAAGTTGAAATCGTTGAGGTTGAGTAAAAATATAAGCGGTCCTACATGGCTTCCTTGAGGCACTCCAAACCTAACAGCAAATGGTGTTGCTGTCCTGTTTCCTATTTTCACTTATAATCATCCATTACCAATATTAACAAAAATTAACAATTTCGTTCAAAAACAGATGAACATTTGACGAATATCAAAGCTACACTCTAGAAAAAAATGGAAATTACACATGACGTAAAACAAAGCCAAGTCTTAGTATTAAGAGTGAAGACTTGATATCACATCGATTAGCATTTAAATGTGTGCTTTCTATCTGCTCTGATGTAAAATTCAGTTGAATTAGTTGAATTACTTTTGGGATGTAAATTTAGGTTCATTGCGACGTTCCTTTTATGTGCATCTATCAAGACAATCCCGCACAAAATTCGGCCAACGGCGACGGGTGGGGGAGGGGGGCAAGATTAATTTGTGTGCCCCTAACTAACTGAATGACGGGGTGGTCCCTGGAGTAGATACGTGACTTTATACTTTCAAAACAACTTTCAGACAATAGAGTAAAAAACTCTTAAAAAAACACCCGTTACTTCCAGCTGGTTGATGCTGATTATGATGTTTTGATTAAACCCAATAAAACGCTATTTGACATGAATTATAAAAATAGCAGGAGCGCAGGGTTTGACAGTTTCATACACACAGCAGGCGCAGTGTTGTTTGAATGTCCCGTTTGAATTGACATAGCAAAATCCTGCGCTCCTGTTACTTTTGTGTATGATATTCAAGCTAATCGGAGGAAATTGATCAGCTAATTTCTTAACATACTTTGTGATTACACATGTTTTTCTTATTATTGTAATTAATACTAATCACACCATATGTTAATGTTATTTGCTGGCAGGTAAATGTATTAGTTTCGCTAATTTACTCGCCCCTCTGTGCACTCTTTTGCTGATCACACCAGAAACGAATTTCTACATCAATCATTTTCGAAATCAGTATCAGTACTGATTTTTCAGAATTTAGATCTTTACTGATCTCGGCTTGACATGATAATGATCATACAAAAATCAAAATCACTTAAAGATCAGATCACCGATGATTTTTCCTTGGCTAAGATCACTTGTGATGAAATCAGTAGTGATTTTTTCAAAGTACGAGATCAGGGATCCTAAGATCAGCAGTGATCTTAGATCACCAATATTTTTTTAAATTATCTTGTGTTATTTTTTTTAAAGGTGACTATGCCAATTTCAACAAATCTATGCTATTGAATCATAAAATCAAGTTCGAAGATCAAAAGGTAGATATTCTCAGTTCCGAAGAAATAATCGTATCAGTAAAGCACCAAACAAACAGCCTCATTTCATGTCAGAAATTATTGCAATGTAAACAAAAATGTTTTCATGAGACTGTTTTAATGACAAAAGATGGGCATTATCACACTACTAGGAGTATTAAAACGAGTTTTCTTTCGAATGCGAAAATTTGCATAATATTGATGAAAAAATTCCTCTGGTGAGAGTTATGTGTTAAGATTTGGAGGCTTGATACTCGTCACGTTCATGAAGGTGATATTTCGAATTCTCCAAATGAGTTCTTGATGTTGTGACGAGAACAAATATTCCACAAATGCAAGTCGATCTACAAGCAGGGTCGTTTTGTCATTAGAAAAATAATCATCTCAAATCGGTTTAATTAGCACCATTTGATTGCAAACAAATCTAATTCACTTTTCCAACTCGCCAATCGTTTCCGGTGTGGAGCTGCGCGATTTGTTAAACGTGATTCCCTTACGAATTCACAAAGGTTTCTGTTGATTGAATTCAATTATCAAGCAGCTTTCGATGATCAATCGCTTCTTCATTTGGCCTGGGATGATGCCGCAGTTGAAAATGGAAAAGCTTGTCACTTTTGTGTCCAAAGCAACAGCGATTCATTTTTTTGTTTGCTGGTTAAGAAACAACTGTGGTTTATGTCTATTGAGTTAGATGCCTGAAAAATTGTCGTTTATTCAGAAAATCAGAGGAAACGTTCCACCCGCATATACAAAGGGCTTGCCGAACAAAGTTTTTTTTTTCAATAATCGAAGCTTGTATTATTTTCAAACATACAAAAAACCAACCCAAAGCTGAAAATATTAGAACGTTGTTTTAGAGGACACTTTAATATCCAGATCAATTCCAATACTAGATGATGTCCAAGATTTTTATACTCATTCGAACTATTTATCGTTTTGATTTTAAAACAGTAGTAATTAAACGTTTATTGTATAAGAAAGCACTGTGGTTCACCTTTATGGTCGTTCATACCTTGAAAATTGCCATCTAGTTTCAGAAAAGCGAAGAAAATTTTTCATTTTTTTCTTCATCTACAAAGTGCTTGCCAAACTGCAGATTTTTTTTTGGGATACTCAATAGCAAAACAATTAACGAACAATGCTTTCTGTTACGCAAATTTCTACAACAAAAAATCAAAAAACGTTGGGAAACGTCCCATTTCAACGTTTAGTTTCCTACAAATCTACTGCACTTTTTCCAAAACGATCGCTGATTATTTTCAAGCATTTTCATTCAGTTTCCTGAACCCATCTGCATAGAATCTCACCGCCTGCAAGTTAAACCAGTTCCCAAGTGGTGTCTAGACAGATAGTGCTCTCACCAGTGTTGGTGATTGCCGAAAATTAGACAGAAGCTGCTATATTGCTATCTATATTGTATACAACATTTTCAATCCGGTAGAAGATGCTACAAGAACTCGAGTCTCTCAATGCATGAACCGTGAGAGAAATTTGCTACATTTCTTCGCTCCACTTCATACTCTGAGTATTTCACGCCCTTAAAAAAATTTACAGTCTGATAATGATCATTGCTATGTGGAATTTCCCAAGAGAGAATCGCAAGTTACTTATCGCAGAAAATCGAATCGATGATTCAACTTGATGATTCTCATACTAGGTTTCAATATTTCAAAACCCTTGCGTGAAGCATTCACATACATTTTCATAGACACAACTTATACAAAGGTTATATGCACATAGTTAGAATTAGCGGCAATAGTAAAATGATTCTATCGCAATTGTCAACTGGCCGTATAGAATCGGATCGCGAAACGAGAATAAGCGACCGTTTGTTGCTTCAGAGAGAATCCCCACAGCAGCGTGCTAACCTTTGATTCTCAGAAATGTCATCGAGAGAAATTCGCTCTCGCACTGGTGTCGAATCTATGTTAAATGAGCCATGCCGGGTTTTTGTTGTTGCGATGATTTTCGTTTCTCTTTGATGGTACTGATTCAATCGTTCAAAGAGTTGCCAGTGAACGTTCTTTGATACGATTAAAGCCATCCTTGGCTCTCACGATAAGCAAATTCGTCAATTAAGAAACTTTTACTGGATGCTTGAAAATGTGCTAAACGAAACCGGTACTGTTTCCCAACCAGGTACGCATCATCTCGAACCAAACCCGCAGAAAATTGCTTTATCCGAGAAAATCGATTTCGACCCATCTCAATTTTTATGCTTCTCTGCTCTATTCAGCTGTATTTTGTATGAGTTTCGAGGAGCATAATTTATTACTTTTATTTGGAAACAACTGTATATTGAAAACTAATCAAAATTATTGAGCCGTTTTTCACCATTTTAGGCACAGTTTAAATGGCAAATGCAGTAGAATATTTTTTGTTTCTGAATCAGCTGTGCTTTGAGGTGGCATACATTCTATATTAAATGAACTACTAGACTAATGTTGTCTACTAGTAATGGAAGCATGTTTCGCAATCGTAAATCGGGATCCAATATGACCAGAAAAACCTGATAATTCCAACCACCGGATGCAGATTTGGAACTTACAAAGTTTTAAAGGTTTTGTGATGGTGTTCCAAACTGACTCCATTTCCGATAAACAGTAAAAATAAAACTGGTCCTAGTTTTTTCCCTGCGGTCGGTCTTCAGCCAACCAAATCCTTACCAACCCAAATCTTCCATTCAAACTGATTCAATTGGCAAACCGAAATCATGTCTACCTCAATTCGAAAACCTCCTTTAAGCAGACATGTTTGAGGTGTGCTTGGGTCGAATTTTCCAGATCGTTGTTTCCCTCTCACTCGCACAGTTCCTGTTCCTGGTGGTGGCAGAAAAGCCGGTGAACTCTCATAATCAATGCTGCCCAACATCATACACAAGAGGTGCCACTGTGAAAAAATAGAGTCCGAAACCGAAAATCGCTATCATTTCACACACGAAGCGCACCACAGAAAAAAAAAAAGGCAAATAAATTGGTTGATTACGTTTGCTGGCGTGGCGATGCGGGGATTTACAAGCAACCATTTTACCACCAAATACAAGCAAGTTACCGAGGAGCCCGGCAGGTGAATCCACTCAATTATTGCCATTTTCCCTGTTTTTCTCTAACTTTGTTTTACCCCATCTTCGGTTCGGTCCGGTGCTGTTTGTTTATCTCATGGCCTTCTATTTCTTCTTCTTTCTTTTCTTCATCTACGTTTTCCTGAACTTGTTTTTTTTTCCTCCGATCAAAAATAGTGAAAAACGGTCTCGCTGCCAACCGACCAAAACGAAAACTCTTCCACTGGTCGTTCGTTCACTGGTCGGAACTGCAAAGGACAGTATGAACGATAAAAGGGAAAGAAATGTGCTGCTTTTTTTCCTATGCGCATAATAATGAAATTTTACATAATCTTTTTGCCTTGTCTGCATGCTGTTTTTTTTCTACTGCTGCTGCTAGTAGACATGTTTGCATAAATGCAATTGCAACACTACTACAAAGTGCTTGAATATTACGAGGCCGAGCTGATCTTTCGTTTCAACGGTACCCTGTCTCTTTCATGTGGATTGTTGTTAACGCAGTGTTGCCACGTGTGCCGTGATAATTCGGATTTTGTCAAATTTGAAATTTGATTCTCTTTCTCTGTTTTACAAAAGTAAAAATTGACATGACGTCAGTTACTAAGAATCTGCATTTTTGCGAAATAAAGCAAAATTGCATCGGGATTTCTGTGAGGAGCTGTGCAAATTGATAAATACGATTCTGTTATAAATTCACAGAGAAACATTTGCTGATTTCAATCATCATGCTCCGGATGTTTGACCAGGAATTATCGCAGTTGAAAATGGGAATGCTTATCACTTTTGATTCCAAAACAACGGCGATTCATTTTGTGTTGTTTAAGCAACCACTGTGGTTTACGTTTATTGACCTGCAAACCTGGTCTTAAAAAACAGAGGAAACGTTCCATCCGCATCTACAAAAGGCTTGCCAAACATAGTGTTTTTTTTGTTAATTTACGCTTGCAACATTTTCGAACGTGCTCAATAGCTAAAAATTGGAAAAAATTGTTTGTAGAGAAAATTAGAATATCCAGAACAATTCTTATTCTAGATGAAGTTGCTAGTTGCCCAATATTAGCAAAAAGTATAAGTGCTGGATAGGAAAAAGTTTAAAAAAAATCCTTTCCCTTAAAAATGCCCATCTTGCTGCATACGAGAGGAGGACAGAGAACATAATTATCCATGTTGGGACAAAATTTCATTCAAATAAAAATGGTGTTTTTGTAATGTGACTTCTATCTTTTAAGAGTGATTTTTTAATCAGTGTGGGACACGATAAGGATTTTTTTTTTTCAGCATTTTCACTTCAAAATTTGACTGATTTTGTAAAAATCACTAGAATGTTTCTCCACCTACTCTTGAAATTATCGGTACCATTAGTTTTCGTTTAACTGGGGCCCAGTAATTCTCTATTGGGCGTAGTTCTGGTCAGCTTGTTGGAATTGCTGTTTTTGGCGGTACGTATCTGACTTCTTGTACGAGGTCTGTTCAAAAAGTTCCCGGAATTTTTTAATTGCGCGCGTCTGGAGAGTCCGGTGGTCAAAAAATTTTTTTTTATTGTGTTGGTACATATGTCCCTAATGTATGGTGAAATTTTCAGCTGTATTCATTGTTTACATTCTGTCTTGTAGCGGCTGGTGTAGACGTGTTTTTTTGAGCTCGGCGATTTTTGTTAGTTTAAACAATGGAAAAATTGAAGAGTCAAAGAATTTGTATTAAATTTTGCGTGAAAAATGAAATAAAGTGTAACCAAGTGTGCGAAATGTTACAGAGAGCCTACGGTGAGTCCAAGATGGCCGCGAAGACGTTGAAGACGACGAACGCTCCGGTCGACCCAGCACGTCAATAATCGATGAAAATGTGGGAAAAGTGGAAAAAATGATTATGGATGATCGCCGAATCACTATTAGAGAAGTTGCTGATGAAGTTGGCATATCAGTTGGCTCATGCCATCATATTTTTTCAAATGTTTTGGGCATGAAACGAGTGGCAGCAAAATTCGTTCCAAAACTGCTGAATTTTGATTAAAAAAAAAACAAGACTTTAATCATGCCCGAACCTCCTTATTCACCAGATATAGCTCCGTGTAATTTTTTCCTGTTCCCAAAGTTGAAGGGACCCATGAAAGGACAGCGTTTTTCATCGATTGAAGAGATAAAGGCAGAATCGCTGAGAGTGCTACAGAGCATTACAAAAAGTGACTATCAGGGGTGTTTCGAAGACTGGAAAAAACGCTGGCATGGTATTATATCTAGGGGGGATTACTTTGAAGGGGACCATATATATGTAGGCGAATAAAAGTTTTTTTAGAAAAATGAGAATTCCGGGTACTTTTTGAACAGACCTCGTACATAATACCATTCCAGGACGAATTTCTCATAGTGACAAGAGGCCAAATCAAGCCAAACAATTTTGAATTATTTAGAAACTTTTTGAGTCATTGACACAATGACATATTGCCGAGTTTCTTAATTCAAAACGAAAACATTCGAACATTGTGTACAACCAACGTGAATATTATGAACTCTTCTAACTCTTCCACATGGATCACTTGAATCCTTTCTCGATCTTCTTGCATCTTCTTGAGCGTCAATTCATTTCAAAGCTATTTTCTTCAACCTTCTCAATTAATAACTCATCCCCAAATCTTTCAAAATCTCGATTCATTTAAGAACACCTGATATTCTAGAATTTTCTCACATCTTGTAAATACCTGAAATTTATTGGAAACTTCTTGGATTTATTTGAATCTAAAATTCTTATTCTTTGCGAACCTTTTTGCATTTTCTCAAATGTTCTTGAATTTTTTTATTCTACTTGAATCTTTAAATATATTTTTGAAATTTTCAATTATTTAGAATCTTTTAGATAATTTTGAGCTTAACAACATTTTATTAAATCCTCATTAAAAAAATTTTTCAAAATTTTTCAGTTCACCTTATTTTTATTTAATTTCCTGGAATTCAGGGGAATCGTCCTCTTCTTGAATCGTTCTGAATCTTCTTAAGCAATAATTCTTTTCAAATCTACATTCTTGAATTTTCTCAAACCTGAAATTTGTTGAATTCATTTGAATGTTTTTCGATAGTTTTTAATATTCTTCAATCTTCTCAAATCTTTTGAAATTTTTAGAATTTATTCGAGTTTTCTTGGATCTATTTGAATATTAAATCTTAAATCTTCCCCAATCTTTTTCGATTTTCCATCTTCTCATATCTTCTTGAATTATTTACGATCTGCTTGAATATACTTGGATCTTTGTAAGTATCTGGAAAAAAATTGAAGTTTTTTGGTATATTCATGAGTTTTCCGCAAAATGAATGAAATGAAAATGAAAACTTTTTAAAATTTTCTAATCTACTTGGAGTTTTCTTTTCAATTCTCCGACATTTACATGAATCGTTCTCAACCTTCTTGAATCTTCTTTTGATGCTTCTGCAGTGTTGGGTCTTTTCAAATTCAGCTTCTTGAGTCTTCTTAAATCATACTTCTTAGACATTCTTGAATCTCCTAGAATTCTCTCATTTTACTCCAATTTTCTTGAATCTATCAGGTGTACAACTTTGGTTCCGCCGTTTTCCGCTAGGTGGCAGTACCGGCTGAGGCTGGTCAAAATACATAGATGATAATGCCTTTAAAGTGAGTGTGTACAACGCCTAACGAATTGTTATCGCCGTTTCAGTGACAGTTGTTCTTGTTTTCGTATTATTCACGCTCGAAAATGTCTGTTTATGTGCCCAATTCTCGCCATTTGCGGGAAGTTTTACTTTTCTGCTCCAATTCGAAAAAAATGCATCTGAAGTGCATCGAATGCTCTCAAAAACTTACGGTGATGCTACTCTGAGTAAAAGAACGTTTCGGGAGTGGTTTTAACGCTTTAAAAATGGTAATTTCTATGTCGAAGACAAACATGGTGGTGGAAGAGAATAAACCTTCAAAGATGAACTTCAATAGAAGCATTGCTTGATGAAGATTCGTGCCAAACCCAAGAAGAGCTTGCCGAATCGTTGGGAGTGAGTCAGCAAGCCAATTCAAAACGTCTCAAGGCCCTGGGCTTGATTCAGGAAGAAGGAAACTGGGTGCCGCACGAGTTGAAACCGAGGGACATCGAGCGCCGTCTATTTGTATGTTAGCAACTGCTTCAAAGACAAAATCGTAAGGGGTTTTTACATCGAATCGTAACCGATGATGAAAAGTGGGTTCGATACGATAATCCTAAACGCAGAAAATCATGGGGAAAGCCCGGGCATGCTACTTCGTCGAAGGCAAAACCGAATATTCACGGCGCTAAGATGTTGATTTGTATTTTGGTGGGATCAGCTCGGTGTGATTTACTACGAGCTCTTTAAGCCGGGTGAAACCGTCACAAGAGATCGCTAGCGAACGCAACTGATGCACCTCAGTCGCGCGCTAAAAGAAAAGCGGCCACAATATCAAGAGCGACATGACAAAGTCATCCTCCAACACGACTATGCTCGCAAAAGTGGTCAAAAAGTACCTGGAAACGCTGAAATGGGAAGTCTTGCCCCACCCTCCGTATTCCCCAGATGTCGCCCCTTCTGACTTCCACCTATTCCGTTCGATGGCACACGGCCTGGCAGATCAACATTTTCAATCCTTCGAAGAGTTGGAAAAATGGATTGTTTCATGGATAGCGTCAAAAGATGACTCCTTTTTTCGAGCCGGGATCCGAAAATTTCCGGAAAGATGGGAGAAAGTCGTCGCTAGCGACGGACAATACTTTGAATAATACATCTGTAAGCACTTTTTCGCAATAAAGCATTTTTTGGAAAAAAAAAAAAACGGTGGAAGCAAAGTTGTACACCTCATAGAATATTTAGTCTTCTTTTTAATCTTCTGAAACCTTCTTGAAATCTTTGCCTAACTGCATATTAGAACAAAGTATTCAAATGAAAAAGTAACTGATTTTGATGCTTTGATTCCGTGATGTCCATTGTTCGTGAAAATGGTTCGAATGGCTACTGGTTTCAAACAGGACGGTGCAACATGCCATACAGCTCGACTAACGATCGATTTGTTACGACCATCGATTTCCCCGGGCAAGTCATATCGAAAAACAACGATTTCGACTGAATAATTTTTGGCATTTGGATTTCGAGCATATGGCCGCCACAACTTTTTTTCACAAATGTCATTCTGGAGGTCCAATTTTCGACCACTTTCAATAGTTGCTTGTGTATCCACAACAAAACCAGTGACTTCACGTTTCCCCACAAAAAAACAATCGAGTGGCGTCAAATCACACGAACGCGGAGGCCAATTCACCGGTCAATATCTCGAAATAATGTGAAATGTTCTCTCAATAAGTCGATTGTTTCGGCCGCCGCCGTATGACAAATGGCACCGTCCTGTTGAAACCACATTTTGTTACACATCCATATCTTGAAGATTTGGAACAAAAATTCATTGTTCATGGTTTCTGTATCGATTTCCATTCACGCGTAACGCGTCATCCTTCCTCATTTTCAAAGAAATAAGGACCGATGATTCCACCAGCACCAGTAATTCTTGAACGGTGCTCCAAATACGTGCAATTTTGGCTTGCTGACGTTTCCGTTAAACCAAAAATGGGCCTCATTACTGAAGAGGATTTTTGCGCTGTAAGCAGTTTTAATTGAACATTGATTTTGAATAAAAATTTCCACAATTTAGAAGCGCTGTTCTGGAGTTAACCTACGGATGATGATTTGCCAAACAATACTGAGTAGAGACGTCATTTTACACTGTCAAAACAACTTACGGACAAGAGAGTTACATCTTGAAAAAAAACCCGTTAGATTGATTGGAAGTTGGGCAAAATCGAATTTCCCGAAATGTTAGAACCATTTTGTTTATAAAATTTTTGTTTTCATTAATTGCAATATATGCTATTATACGAGTATATGAATTGTTAAAGATAAAGCTAAAGATTAAAAATGGCCACGACAGAATCGTGGTGGACTGCTCGCTCCGTCCTACGGGTAGAATTAATTTATTCATTCTCGACATGGAATTTAGTTCCCGCGTCAGGTGGTACACACTTCCGGCTTTCCAATTCTCGAATAATCTTCCTAGAACATTGAGCTGATGTGAGTGAGTGAGTGGTTTTCTCTTTCGTGTAGAAAACCTCCTCATCCACCCCGGTTCGGTGCCGCATGAACCACTTATAAGTGAGCAGAGCAAATTTACGGAAAATGTAAAATATTCGAAAAACTTGTGGCACCACTACTTCCACTGACACTGGCACTGGGGCGGCAGTCGGTACACTCCTGCCCCGTGCCCTCTGGCCCAGAGTATTTCACGGAGTCGTCGCTTTGCGGGTGTGTTTGTATCTCAGCAGAGTATCAACTTGCTACTACTATCTGCAGCAATCGGTGTCTTTTGAGTGACGATCGAACGAAGTTCGTTTGCACATATTCTTCTGGTAGGAGAACAACCCCGACTTTTGCTCTCCCCTCCTCCCCCTTCCCGCGCTTGATTAGGGTCAATCAGGTGTGTCTGTCGGTTTGGTTCCGATGGTTTTAACGAGAAAACGACCCTCGACCAAAAAAGAAAAAAAAAACAGCAATCTTTATCGAGTTTACCCTTGCGTCTGCCTGAAAGTGACGCAACATTTTGTTTCCACCCAAGCAGGCCACGGATTCCACGTCGAGAACAGAAACAAATACATACAGGAAAATTAAAGCAAGCAAACAACGGACGGTGATGGCGATGGCGACGGCGACGGTTGGTGGTTCACAATTCTCGACGTCGAGCGCAATGTCGCACCAAATTCAACCAGATTGTACTTTTCAGTGTACTGCCTGCCGATTGTGTCTGTGATTCTTACCGGGAACGGAACGAAAAACCGAAGTCTGACGTCACGGCAAATGCCTTTGCCAAGACACAGGCGGCGGCGCTTTGTTCGGTCGATACCTGAACTGCGATGATTTCCAATTGCTCATAGCCTACTAACTAATCGGAATTGGTGGTGAGAGAATGTCGATTCGATTGATTCGATGACATAGTTGCCGTTTCTTCCGGTTTTCCAAGCAGCAGCAGCATCGGCGTAGAATGGCGTGTGGGAAAATAATGGACGAACCGAAAACAAAGGAGGCGAATAACCTTCGAATTATTTTTAGTTTCCGTGATGGTGCTTGGTGCTGCTGCTGCTTTTACTGTTTGACTATTTCCTCATCTTTCTAGCCGATAACTAACTGGACTTTTAATGGATCGAAGGTCAATCCGCCGAAGAGTGGACTGCGAGTTGAGTTCGAGTGAATCGCGGGACGGATGATGATGATGATGATGATGACACAGCAAGCAGTGATGGCCAGCCAAAGCAAGTGCCATTTCGTGCTCTATTAGCACAACAAGGTGCCCCCTCCTTCCTACCTTCCCTTTTTCAGCTCATTGTCTCAGCTCGATGGAACTGCGAAATAATCCGTCCGGACTCGGAGCGGGGTTCGTTCGTTCGTTCGTTCGTTCGAGAGTTAGTACACCAGCGTAGCCATCTTTAATTCGCTGTTTAGTCCTACAACTCACACCGATTCCCACCACGAGACTGGCTGTTTCTCGTCCAAACTTACCGCCCGACCGCCCGACCGCCCGCCCGTCCGTCCTCGATTTCAGCTTCCATCCTCTTCAAACAGGGTGTTTCAATTCCTTTACATCTGCTGCGCGTTTCGGTCGCTATCACAGCTCTCATGTATTTCATTATACTTTTATTGAATCTTTTACCATCCGCACCCGGCCAACATCGCCCTTCCCTACCATCCCCACCCCACCCTTCCCTGTCCTTCCGCAGCTCACCGCTTCACCGCTTCGGACCGGGTCGGGATGTAGAGAAGCGCACTCGCTGATGGTGTTTCGTCCGGAACGGTCTTTTCTTTCCATTTCTCTCCTCGCTCGCCGCCCGGTGCTGAACTGCGAGACCCGAGGCCCCAATCCGTAGCCCGAGTTTGCCGAACGAACTGAATAACTGACTGACTGACTGGCTGTGGCTGCCTGCCTGCCTGCCTACGTGTATAGTTAGTTATGGATCTACCTAACCGTCCCCGGTCGTTCTTCCTCTTCGTCTTCCTTTTCCCCGAACCGTATCACCTCCTTATATACATACACATATCACCCGCGCACCCGTCAGCAAGCAGCAACGACGGCGGTGGCATTCGGGCTGCGATAGAGCGCACTGTGCTACTCCTGTTCCTACTCCTCCTCCACCACCACCACCAACAACTCTCGGCTGCTCGAATAGCAAAACAAGCAACATCCAACAAACCAACCACCATCAGCTCCGGTTCGATTTCGCTCGAAAGCTGCCACCACCGCAAGAATCCGTCGTCACCGGCTTTGCCGCGTCTGCCAACAGAACTTCACAAACACACCCTCGCCGCCCGCACCGGCTCACGAATCCTCCGGGATTCAGTTGGCAAAGAACAACTTCCCATATCCAGCGAGCTTCGCATCAAACCGGAGGCAACGGCAATCAACTAACGGCGGCTTCCCGATCAGCAGGCCGATCGATTTGACACGGACATTCCGGGCGGATCCGATGGGTTACGGAATTTGAACCGAAATAGATACCTTTTTTATGACAACGAAGAAAACATTCAGGATTGAGTTAAAGTTAAAATGTCCCGAGTGACAAGCTTACTTATACATAAAAATAGTAACCGATCGGTTGAAAAGTTCGTATCGTTTCTATGAGAGGGCGCCACTAGAATTAAATCCATACCATTTTCAGTTAGTACCAACCTTCAAAAGATACGTGTATAAATTTGACAGCTGTCTGATTATTAGTTTGTGAGATATTGCATTTTGAGTGAAGCTACTTTTGTTATTGTGAAAAAAAATGGAAAAAAAGGAATTTCGTATGTTGATGAAACACTACTTTTTGATGAAAAAAAGTGCCGCCGATACCAAAAAATGGCTTGATGAGTGTTATCCAGACTCTGCACCGGGCGAAGCAACAATTCGTAAGTGGTTTGCAAAATTTCGTACTGGTCATATGAGCACCGAAGACGATGAACGCAGTGAACGTCCAAAAGAGGCTGTTACCGATGAAAACGTGAAAAAAATCCACAAAATGATTTTCAATGACCGTAAAGTGAAGTTGATCGAGATAGCTGACACCCTAAAGATATCAAAGGAACGTGTTGGACATATTATTCAAGAATATTTGGATATGAGAAAGCTTTGTGCAAAATGGGTGCCGCGTGAGCTCACAATCGATCAAAAACAACAACGAATTGATGATTCTGAGCAGTGTTTGGAGCTGTTATATCGAAATAAAACCGATTTTTTCGTCGATATATAACAATGGACGAAACATGGCTCCATCACTTCACTCCGGAGTTCAATCGACAGTCAGCTGAGTGGACTGCACGCGATGAACCGAACCCAAAGCGTGGAAATACTCAACAATCGGCCGGTAAGGTTATGGCGTCTGTATTTTGGGATTCGCATGGTATAATTTTCATCGACTACCTTGAAAAAGGGAAAAACCATCAACAGTGACTATTATATAGCGTTATTAGAGCGTTTGAAGGACGAAATTTAAAAAAACGGCCTCATTTGAAGAAGCAAAAAGTTTTGTTTCATCAAGACAATGCACCGTGTCACAAGTCGATGAAAACCATGCTGAAATTGAACGAATTGGGCTTCGAATTGCTCCCTCATCCACCGTATTCTCCTGATTTGGCCCCCAGTGACTTTTTTTCTGTTCTCAGACCTCAAGAGAATGCTCGCTGGTAAAAAATTTAGAAGCAATGAAGAGGTAATCGCTGAAACTGAGGCCTATTTTGAGGCAAAGGACAAATCGTACTACAAAAGTGGTATCGAAAAGTTGGAAGATCGCTATAATCGCTGTATCACCTCTGATGGCAATTATGTTGAATAATAAAAGCGAATTTTGGCAAAAAAATGTGTGTTTCTATTAAACGATACGAACTTTTCAGCCGAACTGTTAGTTGTAAGTTTTTACTGTTGATTTAAATCAGTTTTGTACAGTCAGGAACAAAAAAAACATGATTAGGCAAGCTATTTGCAACCGTAAATCTAAACGAGTGCAGGCAGGAATATAGCATTAATAGTTCAAAGCCTTTACCGTTGAATCAAATACATCTTGTTTAGCCAGATTCGATGGAACCAATAAAAAAACATGATTTGGCAAGCGATTTGCAGCCGCATATCCAAACAGGTACACTTTTCGTCCATTAAGGGGGTCACAGCTAGTGGGATGTGCATTTTCAAAGTCTATTTTGAGGATTTTTTTTTCGGAAAATCCGTTGAAACAAAATAATTGATATAAAGACTATCCCAGAAAGTAGGGACGCACTTTGATTTCGCTGTAAATAATTCACAAGTGTTAGATATTCAAATTTTATTCGATATACTGATAATATTAGACTACAACAACAGAATATTATTCTCAACATTTGCTACTTAGCCATTGTAGACTAGCTGGTGCACCTTCTTGCGAACGTTCCTCATAAAAATTCCGTACAGACTTCTTGGCGACAAGTTTTGACACTTTTTTCCAATCTTTTCCGAACTGTTGAATGGTTTCGGCTGCCGAGACATGTTTCCTAAGATGTGCCTTCGTTAATGCCCAAAATACCTCAATTGGTCGAAGTTGTGGGCAATTTTTATTATTTATTGGACTCACTCAGTGGTTCGAAAAGTCAATTCTACTGGCAAGATGTTCACAAATTACCAGAAAATTGGCGAAGATACATGATTTTTTAATGATATGATCAAAAAAAATTCAAGTAATTGCGAAAATATCAATTAAAAGGGAACAAATCCGCCTCAGGATAAGATCGAGTTTGAATTTATCAAGCTTCATTCTTCAAAGAAACGAAACTTGTCGGATTAAACTGATCACATCTACAAATCGCCAACCAAATCATTCTTTTTTTTCGTTCAACCACTTCAATATTTTCAAAATCGACAACAAATTTTACGGTCACTTTTACGCTCCAGTGTTTATGACTACCAATTCAATGGGATGGGATCCCATAGTGATAAACAAGGTGTCAGATTAGATCCCATATAAAAATGTTCTGCAGCATGTGAACTTGACAGGCGCGGCATAACTATCGACTCTGAATCGACTTTTTTTTTATTGAGCCCAGTCCATCTGGCCATTATTGTTTTTCCTTCCTCTCCCGGACAACCGAGCCATAAACCAAACACAAATTCCGCTTACTTGGATGAGCGCACCGTAAGATCCCAGGGCGCGAAACCGGTTCCCTCGTTTAATGGCGGCATCTTTTCCTGGTTACCACCCTGCACGGCTATTTATTTGCCTTTTATGCCATCATCATCATCATCATCGTCATTGTCGATGTCATGAATCTTCGCGCGATTTAATCAAGCTATAAAATGATTTGCCATTTAAACGATTTCAGTCATATTCAAATACAATCATCGTTTATGGTTTGTAAAGCGATGGACACTGAATAGAAAAAAAAATCAGCTAACCTTCAAAATACTGCACTTTTAATCGCAGATTTGACTAATTTGCTCGGTTGGCGACCGAAAAAAAACCACTTCATTTACGACCGCTGATGGAACCGGATTGCGAGTAAACCGAGGATGTTGACTGCGGAGGAGCTGCGGAATTAATTTATTCAAGCCCGAGGTGGAGTTTTACCGATCGACGACGACTGAGAAAGGAATTCAGATCGAAACCTGTCTGTCCATTTTAGGTCCGTGCCGTAGTTGTTCCGACCGATCGACCGACAGACCGACTGAAAAGTGAACTCAAAGCACTTGGCAACGTCCGTACGATGCACATTTAGCCCTGTGGATGGAAAGCGGAGTGCGATTTGTTTCAGTTCTGTTCATTTGTGATCAAACCGGCCTTCACGAGTTCATCGAATTCCATTTAGTGTCAGTCCAACGTCTACCCGGTTACGACCCTATCATTGGTAGTCCGTTTTATTTTTCGGACCAACATGACTAGAGATTATGAAATAAAAATTCATACTTAAATGTCCTAGAACATCACAATTAAGACACTGATTATCCAGAGTTAGAAAGTCGCCCAAATGTCCGAGTTTGAGTTTAGTGTGTAAAGTATCGAGTATACGTACCTGAAAAGAGTGAAGTAAAAATATTTATTAGTAACTCTGTAAACACATTTTATATCAAACAAGACTATATTTCTTCAGAAAACTCATCGACTTCCGAAATCCAGCAAAATATTTTTATCATGAAGTTTCGTCTTCGACCCGTCAATGCAAGACAGTTCATATTCAACTTCGAAACAAAAATCATTTAATCTAACTGGTGACTTCAGTCGAACCAGAAAAATGCTTTGCTCAATGAAAAACTCCTGATAAGTTTAAAATGGTCTCGGTGCGTGTCATTATTGAACAATCAGAATAACAGAAATCTTATAGAATTACCTTACCACGATAGTGAAAATAAAAATAAACGTCGTCTTTGACTCATCAGTGCAGAGCAGTTCAAATTGAACTGCTTAGTGCTACGTAAAAATATTAAAAACGGTTATGTGCCCTAACACAAAATTTGGCTAACCCCTAAATGAAAAATAAACGATTTTTTCACGTGATCTCATTGGGAAAATTTGTATTGAATTTCGTTCAGGTGGAAAAGGTTAAAGAACATAGAAAGAGAATACATGCGCCTGGAAATGTGAAATATCAAATTTAAAACAGCACTGGCATTCTGAAATGCGCAAAGAAAGAATTACACACGGAAGATGACAAGCCAGAAATGAAGATTTTACAAATAGGAGCCAAGAAATACGAATTACAACCTTTGAAACTTTAAGTTCATACACGTTTTAAGTTATAAGAAATAACAACTATAGCAGAAAGAAATAAGATGTTGACTGAAAAGAAATAAAATTCAAAAAGCTGAACTCCACAGATTGAGAAAGTATGAAAACAAAGGAACACGAAAAATGAAATGAAATTAGTAAACATAAAATAAGAAATTGAAAACGTAGAACGGATAAGTAGAAAATAGGAAAAGAAAATGAGAAAGCAAGAAAAGTCGAAAAATAAGAAATAACAAATTTAAAACAAATGAAGAATCAACAGCATGGGAAAGAGACTAAACATTGAAATACGAAACAGAATCCAATGGGAATCGAAACGAGTATCAAGAAATAAGTAATTCTACATAAGACTTGAAAAATAAGAAATAGAAAATAATCTATAGAGGCATAGATAACAAATTACTTGTAAAAAAAAGGAACAAGAAAATGAAGAAAAGAAAATGAAAAAGAAATGAAAACTTAAGAAATAAAAGACGGAAAGCACCTATCGATATGTCTCAAAAAATATCAAACACGACGAAAAGGGAATCAGATGTAGGTAAGAGTAATAAGGTACAAAATAACAGATCTGCTGAAAAGTTCGTATCGTTTCTATGAGAGGACGCCACTAGAATAAAATCCATACCATTTTCAGTTAGTACCAACCTTCAAAAGATACGTGTATAAATTTGACAGCTGTCTGATTATTAGTTTGTGAGATATTGCATTTTGAGTGAAGCTACTTTTGTTATTGTGAAAAAAATGGAAAAAAAGGAATTTCGTGTGTTAATGAAACACTACTTTTTGATGAAAAAAAGGGCCGCCGATACCAAAAAATGGCTTGATGAGCGTTATCCAGACTCTGCACCGGGCGAAGCAACAATTCGTGCGTGGTTTGCAAAATTTCGTACTGGTCATTGAGCACCGAAGACGATGAACGCAGTGAACGTCCAAAAGAGGCTGTTACCGATGAAAACGTGAAAAAAATCCACAAAATGATTTTCAATGACCGTAAAGTGAAGTTGATCGCGATAGCTGACACCCTAAAGATTTCAAAGGAACGTGTTGGACATATTATTCACGAATATTTGGATATGAGAAAGCTTTGTGCAAAATTGATCAAAAACAACAACGAATTGATGATTCTGAGCAGTGTTTGGAGCTGTCATATCGAAATAAAACCGATTTTTTTCGTCGATATATAACAATGGACGAAACATGGCTCCATCACTTCACTCCGGAGTCCAATCAACAGTCAGCTGAGTGGACTGCACGCGATGAACCGAACCCAAAGCGTGGAATAACTCGACAATCGGCCAGTAAGGTTATGGCGTCTGTATTTTGGGATTCGCATGGTATAACCATCGACAGTGACTTTTATATAGCGTTATTAAAGCGTTTGAAGGACGAAATTTAAAAAAAACGGCCTCATTTGAAGAAGAAAAAAGTTTTGTTTCATCAAGACAATGCACCGTGTCACAAGTCGATGAAAACCATGCTGAAATTGAACGAATTGGGCTTCGAATTGCTCCCTCATCCACCATATTCTCCAGATTTGGCCCCCAGTGACTTTTTCCTGTTCTAAGACCATGTGATCGAACTTGAATTTTGGACAATCAGGAACTGTAACTGAATTGAAGAACTCAATTCCGTACGTGGGACTAGCTCCCTAGTTAGTCGCAAAACTCAGGTTTAGAATGCAGATCATGAATTCGGTTTTAAAAATTTAGTTCTAGAACTCTGGAACTGAACTCGTTTTCAGAGTTCCGAATTGAATTCTAGAACTGATTCTTCCATTCCAAACTCCGGTTCCGGAATCCTAGTTTCGAATTTAATTCCTGCAACTTGAACCTGAATTGTGGATATGAATTTTCGAATTGAATTCTGAAACTGAATTCAGAAATTAAATTCTGGTTTGGTTTTCAGATCTAGAATTACAAATACAGATAACAAAGGCAGGGCTAATTTGGAAAGGCTACCATTATTGAAAAACAAGAAAAGAAAGGGCCCCAAAGTGCTACTCTGGAGAGACTGATGGTTGACATTTTGACATTAGCGCAATTTTCTCAGTTCTTTTTTTTGCAATTGCACCGTCAAGGACAAACTAATTTCCTGAGAACGTTTGGAGCCCCGTTTCGTACCTCGTTCCAATCACCATTTCAGCCACTGTTGGGAAAACAGGGAAAAAAAATCGATGACAAAGGTTCTCTCATTTCGCTAACACACACCCGGAGTTGCTCGCATTCCCGGTGCCGAACTAATTCCCGGGGCTGTGCGCTCTCCTCCGGAGGACCTTACAAAGAACACGACGACGGTAGCAGAGCCGTGAAACGAAATTTAGGTCATCACCTTTCCCTTCTGCCCATTCCACACGATCGATCCGCCCCGTGATGAAATGCTGTGTGAGAAACGTTTGCGGAGGAGCCGTCAGACGAACAAGGAGCAGAAGTGAAAAAAAACAGGATTCTTTTCCTGGCACCAGCTTGCTGGCTGGTTGGCTGAAGTGCGCGAGAACAGCCAGAATCAGGACACAGAACAGCATCGCCTTTTCTCTGAAGACTCGGAAGAAAGGAGATTCGAACAGTCGGTTTTACTTTTTTATTTTTTTTTTGTTTGCTCTTACCTAGGCAAAACAGGCGCCATTTTGCCAGCGCTCGGGAACAAAGGTGTCCATGAGAACACGGTGAGAAGGCGATCACCGCCATCACGCACTCGGCTCGTGGGAATATGCTTTATGTCACCGTAGGTAGGAAAAATGACATTAGAGCGCGGTTTAGCCTTTCGTTGGAACCGGTTGGAGAGGGGGGGCGGCCGAAAGTGGAAACAAATTCCACCCCCCGATGTTGTTGTCCAGTTTGAGTGGTCCCATTCTTTCAAATGGCCACAAGATTTGCGTCCTCGTCGTCGTCGTCGAAAGGTGATTGTTGATTCTGACTACTGAACAACCGAAGACAAGACGATGACACGTTTGCTGGTGGTGGCTGGGTTATCACTTTATTTTATTTTTTTTTTTGTTTTTGGTCTTTGAGCAGCCAGTTAGTGGTTGTGATTGTTTCTGCTGAATGACGCGACGACGAGATCCGCCTTGCTGAATAGAATATAGTGTGACTTTCGATTCCATGGAAAATTCCATCGCAGCAGGCTTCGCGCGTATGAACGAACAAAACAACAATCAAATTAGATAATTTTTCAACTTGAGTAGCACAACATTGTGGGTAACAACATGGGCGATAGAGAGAGAGCGCACATCGCCACATTGGAGAGGAAGAATGACAGGAAGAAGGGCGGAAGGACAGGGGGTGGGTAGAAAGCGAACAGTCAGTCACCAACCGACCGACCGATTACGGAGCTAGGGAAAAATGCATAAAGAACTACTCGTGGCAAATGCGGCAGCCAGCTCCTCGGCGATGTTTTTTTTTGTATAAAAATGTGTTCACATAAGTTTCTGCTGGATGGATATGATATCTGTATCTTTGGAGCTGGAGCTCGGTATTTTTCTTTTTTTTTGGAGTGCGAATGTGTATGTGCCTCAAATGCCACACGAGTAGTAATGTGTTTTTCCTCCTCGCCCTCTTCGCCCAACCACCGGACGCGGATACCACTCACAATCAGAGGATATACATAATGAATGCAAGCGGATTGAGGTGAGGTGGTGCTGGTGGTGGTGACGAAGGGATGGTGGAAAATAGACGAATGGCATTTGTGTATTTGTGTTTGCGTCCGCCGCAATGTGAACACGTATTAGGGTGTTGTCTATTTTCAAAAGTTCATTCAAGGTTATTGGATTTAGATTCTATAAGACAATCTCCATTTTGTTTCGATTCGGGTTCCACACTCTCACGATTGTTGACCATGGAAAGTCACGTACTATTGAAGTAAATCCTGCAGTTACCTTGCGAATCAGAGCATGGCAGTGTTTGCAATGAACTGGACTCGATTCAATACAATACAAAAGAAACTGTACTTACTTCCACGGTAAAGACACTGTGCTTCGAAGGCACTACTTAGCATTTCCTATCAAAGAAGATGTTTGAATTCCTGAAGAAGAATTTGATTTTGGGCAGTTGTGGTCAAACATCTAACAGTTTCTCTTTACCGGTACTATCAATAAAGAAGTGTACTAGAAATAATTTCTTTGAAAGAGGTGGCGGCCACTTATCAAAAGCCACGATTCTTAAGCTCTAGTTTGGCTGGATTTGGCCTCTTGTCACTATGCGAAATCCGTTCTGGAAAGGTATAAGCTACTTGAGGTCAAATACGTACCAAACGGAAAACCCCAAAACTTTTCCCCAACTAAGATGAAAGCTAACGATACCAAGTTTGAAAGAAGAAAGCTTTATAACAAATCGTCACCGCAGGCATATCTGAGAATACCGTACACAACCTAATGGCAGGTAAACACAAAATAGTTCAAAAATTTTACAGAAAGAAGGATTAACATCTTGAACAACTGTTTCTAATTTACACAGAACTCTCTCATTCCGGTTTTGTTGAATTATGTGTAAATTGTTTTTGCTGCTTTCATTCTGGGGTCCAAAATAAAGCTTGCTTCATTCAGAATTGGAACAAACTTTTGCTCATATTGCGGCGCCCCTGGTGGACGAATATGGAAGCTCTTGGCGCCCACGTGTCGGAAATTTTGTCAGCTTCACGTATGATTTTTTACATTCCGCAAACCGACTGTACTTTGTAAACAATCAACGCGGAAGCCGAAAGAAGGGAAAAAAATGTGCACAGTTATTCGGAAAATCCATTGTGGTCTGCATCTAGGCTAGCTAAACAGCTGAAATTGCGCGTTATGAAACGGTATAAGGAAACATTGACGACGATTCGGAAGCCTCAAGCCAATCATCGGAGTGAAACTGTCGACCGAAAACTGCGTGGTAAGATTTTGAAGACGATTAAGAAGAAATGCTAATCTGTCGGACCGTGATTTGGCCAGAAAATTCGGTGCTGTCCATAGTACCGTGAGGAGAACTCGACTCCGGGAAGGAATCAAGTCGTATCGAGCTAGCAAACAGCCAAATCGGACCATAAAACAAAATAGTATGGTCAAAATTCGTACTCGGAAACTATATGATCAGGTGGTGACCAAGTTCGACGGGTGTCTTCTGATGGACGATGAAACCTATGTCAAGGCTGACTTCGGGCAAATCCCAGGTCAAATTTTTGTTGGCAATAGTGGCAAGAAGCAAGATCTGGCCAGAAGACAACAAGATCCTTGTGGCTTCGAATCATGGGTAGAAGTCGGTTTTGTAAACATTCCTTGATGTATATTTCGCTGTTCATTGAAGCAGTGGTGATGAAGGGTTTCGAAATCTTACCGCAGCTACAAATTGCTTACCAGACCATAGTTTTCTTACCAAACTTTTCGACATCAATCGATGCCTCGGACTGGTTTAACATTTGCCATTCTCGCACCGTATAATATTGTGGTCCCGGCAAGGATTTGTAATCGAGTTTCACGTAGGTTTCATCGTCCATGATTATGCAGTTCAAATTTCCCTCAAGAATCGTATTGTGCAGCTTTCGAACCCTCGGCCTGATCGATGCTTCTTGTTTCGGACTACGTTTTGGTTGTTTCTGCTTCTCATAGGTTCGAAGATTCAAACGTTCTTTAGCACGAAGAACATTTGACTTCGAAGTGCCCACTTTGTTGGCCACATCCCGAACTGAAACCTCCTTCTTTTGCTCGAACGCCTTCAGTATACGTTCATCCAACTGAGGGTTAGCAGGACCTTTTTTTCGAAAGTGACAGTCCGCGTTCTGTGCACCATTTGTACACAATTTTTCGACGTTGTTTTGCTGAAAGTCCACGCATTTCGAAACAAACTAATGAAAACGAATACACAACTGCACAAGTGGTTAGAGAAGCGTGTAAACAACAGGACGCAGCCATAAAAATTGACAGATTCTGAACCATTGCGAAATTGCAGCGGTTTTTGGTTGCGTCCATACTTTCTGGGACAGTCTTTAAGAAGACATGTTTCATGATTTTCATAATTTCTCAATGGCCCACACCAAGAATGAGCCTTGAGGCGACCCTGACAATGAAAAACATGCGTGAATAACGTTTAAAAAAAATGTCAGCTAGATGACATTGACGAACAGTACAAACCACATTATCTCACAGAGTGCTTCCTTTTGGATTCGAGAAAACGTTGACTTCGGGAAGGATTCGAACAGCAGCTGCTGGAATGTTTTGGATTTCGTTTACGTCACCAACTTTTTCCACCAGCCAGTTTCGAAACAGAGATAGTCAGTTAGTGCAGTTGATTCGAAAATCGCAGTATGCCGTTGCGATTTTTCTTTTTTCTTTTTTAAATTCAGTTGATTTGGAATTATTGCATTCAGTCATCGCCTGCTAATCACAGAGAGTGGCGATGTTGCGCGTGACGCAATTATAAATAGCTTCACTGACGTGTTGTGTGCGAGTATTTAGCAGATTAGTAGGCAAATATAATAATCAATTCGCATCGGCGGCAAACACGAGTACCAGCGGTGGCAAGTGAGTGAGTGAACGAGTGGACTTCATTCGCCGACCGTTTGGAGAGTTCAGTTTCGAACTTTGGTGGCGCACCGATGAAGGTTGCTATGGAGAACCGCGAGCTTTAAAAAAAAAGAATAATTGTCTGTGTTTCTTTTCCGCACCTTTTGTACCACTTATTCACGGCTATATAAAAATAAATACCCACTCGCGAGTGTAATAGGAACAGAGAGAGAGAGAGGGAGATGGAGAGGCACACAAAGTGAGAGTGGGAGCGGCGGGTATATTAAAGTGTAACAAACGCTGACTGCAAATGTACCTACACCTCTTTATATACCCAGGCAATAGCGAAGGTGGCCCGCTAAGATATAGCCGCAATCTGCCTTCCACCTCGTTTTTATGTATTTTCCCAAATATAGCTCATCTCACATCCCCACCCTCCTGTCGCGCCGAGGAGCCTTCTGGTGGCTGCTCTGCCTTCGACAATCGTCCTCCAAGTACCAACTTCCGCCTACTTGTCGCTGGTGAAGTTCAGGTTTCTTCTTCCCGGCCATCAGCTTTTTCCCACAAACCTTCTTACATACACACACACTCAAACCGACACACAGATACGAAGGGAGGGGGTTCAGTAGCTTATCATATCGTGACAAGAAAAAGGCGAAAAACTTCTCTAGCACGGCACACAATATTTCATCGTACAGTTCTTCATTTCCCAAGATGGCGATTCGGTGCTGCTGCTGCTGATGCTGAATTCTCGTTAGGCGCCGCCGTCGTACAACGAGAAACTCCGAATTCGGCATCGAAAATCGGTGTTACATCATCATCGAGCAAATGCAAAAACAAAAACCCTAGGCGAAAGTTGGCAAATCGAAATCGACGACGACGACGATGGCGATGGCGATGGCGAAGATGAGCACAGTTCCACAATCGCACCGCCGTGTCGTGTTCAGTCTACTAATAGAGAAAGTTGACTCATCTCACCACTCGCCATCATTGAAATATGCTGCAATCGGCCCCGAGGGCGGCACACCGCTGATGTACGTGGGCCGATGGAAAATGCCGTTAAATGGTGAAAATTCGTCTTATATACTTTCGTATGGTGATGATGTGTGACCGTTCGATTTTCCGTGTAAATTTTTGTGCTGTGTATTACTTAGCGATAACGATTTCGGATAGTTTCCAATGGAAAACGCAACACGCGGCTCATAATCTACCCCAACTGTGTGTTCGCCCGGAAGTCCTAACCTAGTAATCTTCCCTCGCCAGGGACATCAAGGTCGCACCCGCCGCCTATCATTAATCTTTGTCTCATATAATTTTTTTCTCTAGTCATTTCATTCGATTCGCGCGCACGCTACGAGTCAGTGACTGTCGAGCGCCACCGCCTCTACTGTCTCGGTCGGTCACCATCAGTACCATCGACTTTAAATCGCTCTCGGTGTGTACACACTGCATTCCACAGGCTCACTCAATTCAAACACGATCACTCACTCGCCAATCGCTCACTTCGTCTACTCTTTCTCTTTCTCGGCGATTAAATTCTAAAATGTTTTCATTACAAGCCGCATCGCATTCTATTTATAACACCCTATGCTGCTGCTACAAGCGCAGCAGGCGGTGAGCACGGTCGTCATTTCCTCTCCGTCGCCTCCGCTACAACCCACCCCAACCAGCCGTAGCTGCTCCTAGCGATGGAACGAGAAGCCGGTTCATTTCTGAAATAGCCCTATAATCGGTTCGCGCTCTGCACCGACGAACCGAACCGGTCCGCCGGATCGACCGACTCCATCGTGATCGTGTGCAAAAACGGAACGCGAAACGATGGCTGCGCCCCGCTGCCGAGAAAGAGAGTGTAAACAGACACTCCATCTAGCCATCCTGCCATCCCGAGACCGATGTCCATGCGATATGATGGAAAACCAAAACACACCAACACAACGCTAGCGATCATATGGTGCACCAAGGCTACGCGGAGAACATGAACATAATAACAACGAGAAACAACAGCAAAAAAACGTGAGAACAGACCAGCAAGTAGCAGCGCACACACCACAAAGCTTCGGGGTGTGAGCGCAGCGGTCGGGCTCAGCGAAGAACGATAACAGGGGAAACCGAAAACAACAACAAATCGACTAAACGAACGAACGTCAGAACAGTTGTTGTTGTTGTTGTTGTTGGGTAGGTGGTGGGTAATAATGTGCAGACATCTCCGATGCGTGTGTGCTCTACCGCGACTGACTCGCGGTAACTCACGAAACCAAAACGTGGGAAAAACAGTGGCACTCAATCTCAATCGGTTCTCTTTCTCGGTCAAAGAAAGACACAGGCGAGAAGAGAGCATGACTGATAACAGCAACAGCAGCAGCACCGCCGCCGGTGTCGTGTCGTGCCGAGCCGTTCGCAACGGAATGCAAATTTGATTTGCCATTTTTGCCTGTTCTTTTTTCCGCTCCGCTTTGTGTCGCGCAGAGTGTGACGTCGTCGTCATCGTTTCAGTTTTCTTTCGTCACACCGTACCTCGACTGATGTTGTCTGTTTTTCTTGTTTCTTTCGTCGCATTCTCAACCGACTCGCTCGCTCGCTCGCTCGCTCACTCGTTCGCTTGCTTGCACGTTGACTTGGTGACTGGTGTCGTATAGTCGTATAGCGTCAGTGATGCCAGATGCCTTTCATAGTAGAGCTGTGCGCCGATCAAAAATGTCAACATCGGCGGCTGAAACGTCTTTTTGACCAGCGGCGGCGGTGAATCGGCGTGACGCTGTTTCCTGAAAACATCGGCGGCGGAGGCGGCGCGATTCGGCGTAATCAATTATAAACATATTAAAAATTTTAATATTGATTCACACAGGACAATTTCTCTATCTTATTGTTTTGTCGACCTACAATCAAAGATCCTAATGTTTATGTGATCCATTAAAGCCAACGTAGTGAATAGAGATGGTAAATGGTTTCGAATGCATCGAATTAGAAGAGAAATTGAGATGAGTATAAGTGCGATTATTTGGAGATGGTTGACTATTGTTTAAATAAATATTTCATTCATATACAAAGGGTTTTTTTTATTATGAGCAAGAAATATGAAGTTTTATTCGGAACTATTTTTCAAATCGCTTTTTACATAGTTGATAATTATCATGTATAAAAATCGTTTTATCAACTCAAAAAATAAGTATATCTTTTTCGTACGTATGTAATTAACATAAAATCGATTTGGCGCTCAAATTCATTCAGATATCAAAAATAATATCAAATTAACAAATTCAAATTTTAATTACTTCACATTTGTAACGATTTCTTATTAAAACGGGTAAATTCATTTGAAAAGTCATAGTAGAAGCAGAAGAAAATGTTTTTACTTTGAGTTGGTAACGTTGATCTTAATTTATTGTGCGAAAACTAACGTTTATTTAGAATGGAGCATGAAACTTTGTTCAATACCATTTTTCAAATCCCCGGAAATAACAAATAAAGTATCCAAAATAAATGGTACTCGATCGCTAAACATTCTAGTACCCGAGAAATCAACACTACACTGGTTTCTAAAAAAAATGTTAATCCGAAAAAACCTAACATTATTTTTTTTTCGGAAGAACCCTCCTTTTCTTGGTTCCATTTTTCATTTTCAGATGTCGCGACCGATAATGTTGCGATAATGTGCCAATAGCTCAAAACCTTTTAAATAAAGACAGAAAATAGACTTTGAATCAAATGACATTGGCTTCGGTTGACAACGGTAGTACCGACGACACGACCAGGCACTCCGAAGGAAAATCGGAATGAAAAGTGTTCGTGAGCGATTTACCGCCAGTTACCACAAATATAGCGACCCCTTGACAATGATAAAAATAATTTTCTTGAGCAACACTGTTTAAGTTGCTACGAACTAGTTACCATTCTGCACGAAACAAACGAAGAAATCCGATATTCTTGACATTCGACTACTTCAACAGGTTCCAGACACCTTACGGGAAATCGTAGTTATTGACTATTTTCTGCTTGAGAATAAATTATCAAATTATTTGAATGCATTTAAGAACTTATAATTTTGATCAGAGGAGCTTGATTCCCGCACTTTTCAAGTGTCTTTCATGTTCATCAAATTCTACAAAGCGCTTTGCGAAGGTCTTCAAATAACAAAACAGAAGTAGAGGAGTTTCTCGAATGTCTAAAATATGCCAGCGTATTGTTTTACAACATGTACGCTGATCAGCAACGAGGGTTGAACGATTTGGAACAAACTCAGAAGTAGCAAATATACAAAGATTTGTGGAACAATTGAAATGATTGTACTTTCAAAAATCATTAGAAAAGGGCAAATATGAATTCGGTGTATTTGTACCTGTACATATATGAAGTGCGATTCTGGAATGGATTAAAAAATAAAGCTCAAAGTTTAAAGTATCTTTGATTTGCTGCACTCGAATTTCATGCATCTCGTAGAATAGTACAAATATACCAGATCGATTCAGTTTGATCATTCATATTTCGATAATGAATTTCGATGATTGGACTGATAAAAAGTTTCGCAACAGAGGTACTCCATACAAAAGATCTTGGTCACATACGGAAACCTGATTGCGCTGGATTTTTCATATGTTCGAGCCCCAGCTGAACTAATCGATCCAATGCCGCCGAGACGTCTAATGATGCTGCAGAACTTGTAACTTGCCGCGAAATAAGGATTTTCCACTCGAGGCAGTTAGTTTTGTTTACATTCCTCAAGTCTTCAATAAGCGGTAACCAAGGTTTCGATAATTGTTATTCAAAATCAATAATTCGTCAACTTGTGTTGCCAGTTTCAATAGTTTTTCAGGTGATTTCATTTTGACATTACCAGTTACTGAGGGGTACTTAAATTTGCGATACAGTTTCGATAGACGAGTGGCAGGTCGTGTCGTCGGTAGTACTGAGTTTCAGTATAAGTAGGAGGAAAGTGACTGTACTGTAATTTCCAATGAATTTTCATGAAAACTGTAAACAATTTTCCACATTGACAAAATCATTTTTTCGGCTGATGTAATATTATCGGCGGCACGATTAAAATGGGATAACCGGCGCGCTGATCATCTTTTTCTTAAATTGGCGGCGTGTCGAAATTATCGGCGGCGGCGGCGTGGCGCGGCGGCGCACAGCTCTATTTCATAGCATCAAAATTATTTTATTATAAAATGCATTTGTTGGCCGTAATCGATGGAATGAGATTAAAGTTTTCTCAATCACTTAAAATTGCAATGCAAAATAAATTTTGATAGAGAATTTCCAAGCAAATCTTAAATTCGAAAAAAGAAAGTTTTAAGAGTCCAAGTAGCAGGAATTCTAAACAAAATCTTTAAACGTTAGATGATGTACTAGAGTCTAGAATTTTGTCTAAAGTGAAGTTGAAATTATAATTGAGGAAAAACCCTCTTTTATCCACCTAAGTAGTGCAATGATGCCTTTTGGCATTAAAAATCTGTCGGTAACTCTTCACTATACGGGGCCGGGGGTCAATTAAAAGTTTCAAAAATAGCCGCGTAACCTTTTCATAGTTTTGAACGTTAATAACTCAGTCATTTGTTGATGGATTGATATAATTTAACAACCAATCGATTCGGAAACTTTTAACTTAAACATGTATGACAACGTCGTTTCAGTATTTCAATAGCATACTATTGAAAAAATGGTTAGAATTGACCTATGTTTTCATTCACCAATCTCAGCTGACCAAATTGACGTCATTTTCTTGTTCGGCATAGGAGGCTTTGCGTCATGCTTAAAAACACCGCATCATTCTGCGTAGTGTGAAGCGGAATCTATCAATATATGCTGCAAATCATTTCTTGATTTCAGTTGATGCTTGACTGTGAATGAAACAAGTAGCTCGTCCAGCGAGGTGATGACTAGATTGTATATGCGTTCGCTCGTTGGATTGTCGCTTTTTTTTGGGTGTCAATTTAAAAAAAAATGCAAAACTAACCGCATAACCTTTTTCTGTCATAATTTTGAACGCTTATAACCTCCGTCATTTGTTCATGAATTTATATATTTTAACTACCAATCGATTCGAAAAAATTTAACTTAAACGTGTGCGGTAACGTCATTAAAGTATTTCAATTGCATACCATTGAAAATTTGGATTGAGTTGACCTATGTTTCCACGAGCCAATGACAGTCGCAGTAAATGATGTCAAACTCTCGTCCGATTTGCGCAGTATGAACTATAGCACAAAAGGGAATCTATTAATATATGCCCGAATACATTTCGACTTTAGTTTACCCATGGCTTATCTTGAATCTCCGGTAACTAGCACGCCAATTTAGAATTATCGGCGATTGTATTTTGAACCTAATTTGAAGCGCTTGTATCTCGGTGATTTGTTAATGGATTTTCCTCATTTAATTTGATTAGAAAAAGTTTTAAAATGTTCGAATTTGTCAACGGGTAATATGCATACTGAAATCTCCATTTACATAAGAACAACACGGTGGCGCGCAGATAGATTCAGTATAAAGTTGTGTTATGATGATAATCATAGGTACTTGTTATTCATTAAATGTTCCTAAACACAATGATCTATCTCTCAGCATAATCCCTCAGACCCTATTAATAAACCAAACAATAATCGTGTAACCTAATTGGAATAGTTAGAAATCGATTTAGTCGTACAAAGCATAATATTTTGGTCTAATCTTGCTTCCAAGAATCTAATAGAAGGGATCTAGACTAAGTGTAGCAAAAATAATGCAATACAAATCGTTATGCAGTATCGCTAGTCACACCAGGAATAAAACTCTTCAAAAGATTCGGAACTTAGTACAAATGAGTTGCACAGACTCATATATATAGAATTATCAGATGCCATAAAATACAGTATTAGAGATAAACTCAAGACAAGCTTATCTGCTATTTTACATGTACCATTTAAATCCTAAACTCGGGTTACCGCCAGTTTCAGTTAAATTATCACATATTTTCTTCCTTGTATTGCTGCCGTTCTATTTTCAGACACTTTCCGAAGATTATCGACGCTTTTTAACGAAGGATCATTAAAATTACACTATTACTGAGTTTCTTGGTTGATGGTTATTCAAATTTTTCATATTTACATTTTTCGATTAAAATATTTAAAATCTTCTCTAATCGCTGTTTATAAAATGATTGAGTTTGTACGTTCTCTGTCTTGAAAATTATTATGATATACAATCGTTTCATTTGTCCAGATTTATATTTTAAAGGCGTTCGTATCCAAAATTGATCTTTTAAGTAACTTTGAAATCATCATAAATGACTTTCGTTTAAAGGATACTTTTCCAAAAATTTTCAAATGTGAAAATTTGTTGAAGGCATCAAAATAGAGTAGAATCAATTGTTGTCATTTTGATCATTCGCCAAAAATGTTAACACTAAAAGTAGAACAAGTTTGTAATTTGTGACTTTTAGTGCATCCATCATCATCTTTATTTTTGTATTTATTATGGGTACCTTAGAATTATTTCATTTTTAATGTAATCGTCATCGATGGTGTCTTGCATACAACCCTCTAATTTTTTTCATTGAATTTTCATTGTGTATTGCTATGAGTTGTGAGAGCTGTGAAAAACACATGTCCCCATTACAGCAAAACCTTTATTCTAATAAACGCTCTAGTGGTGGCATGGCACACAACATTGATTCTGTATAAACAAATGTGAAGAGCATTCGGACCTCAAAGAAACATTCGACAGTTAAGAGCCAGTCATCAATCTGTTAGCGAAAACTGAATATATAATATATTCATCACTTTCTAGTCCCGTGAAGGCAGTTTGCTTGCTATGAATTATGTGGTTAAACATTCTCTCTTACCGAGAGAAGGAGAACCAATGGTAGGGGTGAGTATTGTTCGCTCTCTTCCATTGTCGCGTGTGGACAGCCATTCCAATAAAGTAACAAGTCTCAAAAGGCTGAAAAGTCACCACTTGTGGCTGAACACCCAATTTAAATCTTAATAATTTAATTTTAACTCATATTCCAATAAATAGTTATTTAAAAAAAAAAAAAAAATAAATAAACAAGTCTCACGCATCCTCAAAAGCTCTGGTTCATAAAGCAGGTATATTCATGAATATACCGCGAAGCTTCGTTTATCCAAACCCTGGTAGAAGAATGAAAGCTTTTATTTTGAATCATGATTTGTGAAAATCGGGTTAACCGTTGCTGAAAAATAGAAGTGAGTTCCGTTTTTGGAGAATGAAAGCTTTTATTTTGAATCATGATTTGTGAAAATCGGGTTAACCGTTGCTGAAAAATAGAAGTGAGTTCCGTTTTTGGAGCTTTTCTTCACTTTATCGATGCTTTCGGACGCGAAAACCAAGAACTAGTAGTTCCAAAGTAATTTTATATATTCACTAACTAACAAGATATGCCAAATAGATGAATTCAGCAGTAAGTTTTCTAAAAATGTGCACCTCGTTTCGCCATCGCTTGTGAAAAATACTCATGAAATTGTAAATGTTCACTAAACGCACTGTAATACCGGAAGCGGAAGTCGGATCTGGATCAGTTTCTCGGGGACCTTTTAAAGAATTTCAAGACCTGTTATTTGCTTCTTAATTTGTGAAAATCGGTTAATAAATTACCGAGAAAATTGAGTGTGCATTTTTACATAAAATGAAATGGAAAATTTTCATTAAACGCACTGTAATACCGGAAGCGGAAGTCGGATCTGGATCAGTTTCTCGGGGACCTTTTAAAGAATTTCAAGACCTGTTATTTGCTTCTTAATTTGTGAAAATCGGTTAATAAATTACCGAGAAAATTGAGTGTGCATTTTTACATAAAATGAAATGGAAAATTTTCATTAAACGCACTGTAATACCGGAAGCGGGAGTCGGATCTGGATCAGTTTCTCGGGGACCTTTTAAAGAATTTCAAGACCTGTTATTGGCTTCTTAGTTTGTGAAAATCAGGTAAGAAATTTCCGAGAAAATTGAGTTTTCATTTTTACATAAAATTGCACATATTTCCTTGTAATTCCGGAACCGGAAGTCGGATCCAAATAAAATTCAGGAAATTTGTATAAGGCCATAAGCTCTTTCTTTCGTATCTAAGTTTGTGAAAATCAATCACGCCAACTTTGAAAAACGTGGGTGGTTATTTTTTTAATCTTTTTTTTTTGGTGCATTTCACCCTGCAATTCCGGAACCGGAAGTCGGATCAGGATAAAATTTTAAAGCTGTCTATGGGATCGATCATAAGACCTTTCTTTTAAATATGAATTTGTGAAAATCGGTTCAGCCATCTCTGAGAAAGTTCAGTGACATTATTTATCACATACACAAACATTTTGTGATCTCGACGAACTAAGTCGAATGGTATAATGACATTCAGCCCTCCGGGCCTCGGTTGTAAAGTCGATTTTCACAGCGATTGCATAGCCTTTCATATGAGAAGGACAAAACGCGAGATATTTAATTTTGTAGTGGACACCTGGTATTACTAGTTCTATGCAACTTTGATTTCCATATTGGCTCATCTGGCACCACTGCCAGCGATTCCCTGTCGTTGCCCGAGCAAATTGACTGACTACAAGGATGTGCGATTCTCGGCTGCATTGGCAACAGTTTGGGATATCGTCTTCATTCATGGGTAGAGCACTCTCCGGTCCGGTTCGGCTCTGCTGCGATTACTCTCTCACTCTCCGTCTCTCTCTGTTCCTCTTTTTCTCGCTGCCGTCTGTAGGTCGGTTCACTGCCATTTAAACGGAATATTGAGTGGAGATATGCTTTAATGCCTTAATTTTTGTTGTTGTTACTGCTGTTGATGTTATTGGTTTTTACAATTTTGCTCCCTTCCTCGGCGGGGCGGGGTGCGGTTGTTTTGTGTCCTTCTCAGTCGACGTCCGACGACGTTGGTCGCGTTGTTTTAGCTGTGTGCTTGCTGTGTTGATATGCGATGCTCGCTCATTTGCTCATTCACTCACCGATCAGTCATCGGAGAGCTCTTATTCTCATCGGGTCGTAGTCGTCGTCGTCGATGTCGGGTAGTGTGCCTCTAGTCTAGTCGCGCGAGGATTGTAAATACACGGACCGCAATAATAGCACTAATAGCAGCAATAAAACACCGAGCGTGCTGCTGTGGCGGGGCTCTTCTTCATCGGGTGCACCGTATTATTTTTTTTTTGGTCGGACTCGGTTCGTTCGTTCGCCGCTCTTTGCTGCTCCGTTTTGTGCGAGCAGCGCCGTGTTCTTGAATACCCACAGGCCTCTCGCTCCGTCGTTGCCGTCGTCGTGTGTATCAATAGCGTGTGTCTAGAGTGTATTATTTTTTTTCTCTACATTTTCGCCCGTGTGCTTTCTTGTTGTTCCTGTGTTGTATATTTTGTACAATTCATTATTGACTGGTTGCTGGTGTGTCGCCATATTGGAATTTTAGATTTACTTGTGCGAGGCGAAATTTTCACTGCCTACTTGTGCTTGGAAAGTCAATTGATTGTGAAAATTGTGCGAAATGAGCAAGGAAAATTAATTCGGCCCACAAACGGGTTGTGTGTGAGTGTGCGGATTTTTACACCGAGGATAAACCACAAAAATATAAATTTTACTACGGAAAATCGCCTCATGTGTGCAGTAAACGATGTCTTGTGATGGTATTGGTAATTATATGTTTTTATTATGTTATTTATGTGTAAAAACGGCAACAGAAACGTCAAAGTTTCGACCCCGGCATGCAAACGGACTGTGATTTATAATAAAATTAAAAAAATAAAAATTTTCATCGCCACTGCTGCTCCGATCTCGCCTTTAAGAAAACCGACGTCGGCCATATTTGGATTTTCGACGTGAGGAAGCGAGCATGAACAGAAAAAAAAACGGCAGAGTTTCTCGTTCGCCGAATAAACGTATGGATATACAATATCTATATATGTGTATATAAATTGTATATTTGTTTCTCGGTAATCAAACTCGAACAGCAGCCAGCCAGCTAGCCAGAAGCATTGAACACAAAACAAAGTAGGCGCGGGAGGGAAGAGCAGAAAAAAATAACGAGAGCGCGTCCAATTATGCGAGAGCTTTTGACACCGGGAGCGTGAGAACCGATTACGGCAAGGCCTAGTTGCCAGACGCAGGTGATCTTCGCTGGAAATAAACTAATTTTTTGTTAGTCCCACGCAAATTTCCTAGTGGAACATAATTCGGTAAATTCTGAACAATGCTTTCCTTTCCTTCACTGGCAACCCGGTAGAATGACCCAGACGGAAAAAGATTGCACCGCAGCCATTTGTTAAGAATTAAGCGATACTTTCGCAGATAAGTAGAATAAAAAAAATTATTTTTCGACTAAAACGACCATTTTTATTATTAATCGCTGACCATCGATCGCAAGTCACACTTCAACAATTACCCGACTACCCCTCACAAAATGAGGGGGTCCATTATCATAAATCAACTTCTCACGTTGTAAACCTTATCTAAATATGGCCGCAATCGGAAGTTATCAAGTAGCTCGAAACTGGTTCAAACATTATTCAGCTGTCTGTCAAGTTATCGCTCCGCTTTGTCTCTTCTACGTTCAAGGGCTGTTCGGTGTGTGCGTGTGTTCGGAAAAACTCGTTTCTTCCTCTCGCACACCTTTTCCTCGTTTCGACCGACATGTTCGACCCATTCATAGTCGTGTGTTGTTGCAAATTCTCGCCATCATCGGCATGTGCATCCAATCCATCCGATAGCAGTGATGCCAAACGATAGTGCATAGACTCGTCTTCGGGTTATAATTCGTGAGCAGGTTAGCAGTTGAAAAAAGAACTGTTTTGTTTCTTGGTTGTTTAAAATAACTGTAAGTTGGATTGTGAGCTTCGATTAGCATCGAAATTTACTGTTTATTTCAGTTGGAAGAGATATTCTATCTCTGTTGTCCAATTTTTGTACCAATCTACGAAAATTAGATTTCCTTGGTCGCGCGAACATCAAGGTCGGTCTCTTTGGTTCATGTATCTCGTTCATTTTATTTCTATCAAACCATTAAGTCATGAACATGAACTTAGCGATGCACCTATCTCCGATGATAACGCAAATAGGTGACTAATTTGTTGCTATTTAGTTACGATGGAATTGAATTTGCTTCTCATTTTTTTTTCGAGTTCTTTGGTGAGTTCATATGAAACATTTTTACTAAACAAACTTTAAGCAAATTATCACGTAATCAATCATGTTTGTTGCTAGTTTACTGCTCAATAATGACTGTTTAGCAAAATTTTTTCAGGTAAATTTCGTAATTGAAGAAAAAATAAATAATATAGTATATAACATTAAGGACGGGTATAGCGCGATGGATAAATCGAAACCTTTTGTTCAGTCCACATGAGTTCGATTCCCCACTCCGTACATAGAATCAAAACGTTTTTCTATTCCGTAACTATTATTCACAGAGTTTCGATTTGTTTTCAAGCTTATTTAAGAGGGGTGTTTCGTTAACTTCATATAAACTTAGTGAAGCACTCGAAAAAATTAAAAATAGCAACAAATTCAAAACCCCCGTATATAATATGTAACTAATTATCAGCTGCTCTAGAGGGCGCTTTATTTACTTCATATAAACTTTGCGAAGCACTCGAAAAAATCAAAATATAAAACAAGCGACCAATTTAAAACTACCGTAACTAATGTGTGACTAATAAATAACAAATTACCAACATATTTAGCATATTTAGGAGGGGTGCTTCGTAAACTTCAGCGTACCACTCGAAAAGAAATGAGCAATAAATTCAAAACCACCGTAACTAATATGTAACCAATTAGCAACTAATTGTTAACTGAGATTCGATTTGTTTCCAAGCATATTTAAAAGGATCGCTTCGTAAGCTTCATATAAACTTAGCAAAGCACTTGGAAAAAATGAGCAACAAGTTCAAAACCACCGTAAATAATATGTAATTAATCAGCAACAAATTATTAACTGCTTTAGGGGGTCGCTTCATTTACTTTTTATGAACTTTGGGGAGCACTAGAAAAAATAAAAAATTAAAATGAGCGACAAAATTTAAACTACCGTATCTAATATGTTATTAACAAACAACCAATTATTAACATATTTAGCATATTTAGGAGGGGTGCTTCGTAAACTTCAGCGAAGCACTCGAAAAGAAATGAGCAATAAATTCTAAACCACCGTAACTAATATGCTACTAATTAGCAACAAATTATTAACTGATTCGATTTGTTTCCAAGCATATTTAAAAGGAGTGCCTCGTAAACTTCATATAAACTAAGCAAAGCACTCGAAAAAAATGAACAACAAATTCTAAACCTTCGAAACTAATATGTAACTACCTAGCCACAAATTATTAACACGGATTGGATTTGTTTTCAAACTGATTTAGGATAGGTGCTTCTTTACTTTCATATGAACTTGGCGGAGCACTCGAAATTATTATTCACCTAGTGGCGTTACCGTCGAAGGTAGATTCAAAGGTAGTTAGCTAAGATTATGTTCATCATGGGTCGATGTTAGAAAACTTAAATCGCCACTTCCTTGTGCACTTATAGAGAAAAGTTCACTTTGCCGGCCACAAATAGCACGAAAAAAAAACGATCTGGAACGACTCCCGGCTGGACTTCCTGCCTCTTGAGAGGATTGCGAATATATAGACTAACTTGTTGGAACTTGGAAACTCATTTTTAATAAATCAGGTTCATCGATCCATTCCAACAATTGGATGGAAGCTGTGGAAAATGTGAATTGTTCAATTATATCAAGCGTGGAATTCTCTTCAGAGAAGCTTTTCATAACCAGCCTGTATTTCGTTGAGATCAATACAGGTCGGTTGAAGATTATTGAATAAAGAAATTTTGTAGCCCTATAACATAACACTTCCTCAACTGTGCGAAAGAAATACTAAACTAGTTAAAAACAATATTTCATATCCATTTGGCCGCAGAGTTAAGAGGTTATTTTGATTGACTGACGAAAAATGAATGTCGCTCTCAGCTCCGCTTGCAAACTACGAGAACGAGATCCATGTTCAAACAACGACGTAAGCGGAACAGTAGTTTCAAAATTGTGTTCCTTCTCTGATTTACTCTTTCAGTCATTTTCGGTTTTCAGTTTAAATGGTATACTGTGCAGTATCGCAATTTAACCGAAACGTCGAGAATCGATAATGACAGAAAACGATTCGCAATGGTTTTTACCTGTCGGTACTCGTATCTCTAGTAGTTTTGGTTTACAAAGAGGTGGTTCTTGAGTTCTGGAGATAACAAAGAGGAGTGTAATTACATTTTATCGATTAAAGAATAGGAAATTGAATTCGATTGATTCTCCCAGTAGACGTTATTTTGGTTTTGCCTTGTCATAGGAGAACGAGTGACGTTGACATTGATACTCTCTTCTGTTGCAATGAGAAACAAAAATGCATCGTCTCTCTTCGTTTGTTTGTTTTGAAGGCGAGCATTTACGAATAAGACGGTAAACAATTAATATGAGGCTTTTGGATTGGATTCTTTTATTAGGAATGCATGACAATTTCAAGCTCTGTTTGGTAGAACGAAAATTTATGTATAAACAGAGTTTCTTGGAATTACAACAGACAGAACTGCGAGATTGTTCTCAAAATTCAAATCCTTTAAATGTTAAAAGTATGTTACATTGTGAGTGTTCAATAATCATGAATAAATCAAAAATTAAGTTTTCTCAAATTTTTGAAAACAATGAAGAATACTTATCAAGCTTGCCTGTCTTTCTCATACCCGCGACGACGGGTTTGATTGAGTCAGGCACATATGTTCTACTGAACGAATACAAAATGAAAACCACGCTAGCCTAAAACTGTTTTGTATTTTCAACTGGAACTCAGAAACAAAACTCGGGGTATGAACTTTAGATCTGGATTCGGGAAATTGATTGTTTGAGCAGAACTTTGAACCTGAATTGTGGAACTGACTTTTTCATAATTTATTTCCTGAATTAAGTTTCAGAATTCGTTTCCTAAACTCAGTTTCAGAATTCATTTCCAGAATTACTTTAACTAAAAGATGTAATTTTTACTTAATATATGAAATTAGATGTGAATACGACTTACTTCACAATGGGGCGCCTTTTCGAAATTTGCCCTGTGGAAGAATGCGTAGAACTTAATCGTGAATATATCGAGCTGTACTAAACGCAACAACACAATTCTTTCTCCATGTCATCGGAAATATGATCAACATTTCATGAGTAAATTTCAACAGTAAGGTATAATCATAGATAACTCAAAATTTAACTTTTGGAAACAATGAGGACCATTCCTTACGCTTGCTTGCCTTTACTGTACCCGCGACGAAGATTTTTAGTTAGTCAGGATCAGTTCCGTTGTTCAACTTGACGAGTATAAAAAGAAAATCATGGTCGAAAATCGATTATTTCTTGTGATTCCACGGAACTGGACGTCGTAGTGAAGGCCCTCCACCAACAGCAGATAATCAGTAATCGCATATAGCTGGATCAGGATTCGTGAATTGAGTTTTGGATTGGATTCTGAAATAAAATGCTACAACTAAATTTTAGAACTGAGTTCAGAACCTAGATTTCGATTCACATTAATTCTTAATCTAATTTCAGGTTCAGAACTTTGTTCCAGAATTCATGTTTAGAATTTAATGAAAGATTACAGATTCAGAAATTAAAACTATGACTCTAGAACTGAATCCTAACTCAGGAACAGGTTTCTTGATAAGATTTTTGTAATGAATTTAGTTCCCTAATTTGTATTCGGAATTTGAGTCCAGAATTCGGATTTAAATTTTCGAAATTGCGGAATTTTGAAACTGATGTCTGAAACAGAATTTAATACTTGAACTCGGTTTCATAATTTAATTACTAATATCCCACAACAAACCACATTATTTTGCGACAAGATGTACTGAAACTGTTAGAAACATTCTGGGTATCGACAAAATTGCGTTTTATTGGAAATCAAATTCTCTTTGATTTAATTTCGTAAGTTATTCTCAACAAACCATATTCAAGATACATTTAGTGCACCCGATTTTGTTCAGTGTATCAAATCACCCAATGTCAATATTAATGCCATCATAAATTCCGACGAAGGTTAACAAGATAAAATCTACTGCTGTGTTATTCAATCACCATGGCATCACTGTTATCGCCGAGCGCCACGGTTCACTCTCACCACTCACTGCACTCGCTCCGAGAATATTTTTTACCCCGTGAGTTCCTGTTCGCAGTTGTAATCATCATCGACGACCGACCGCCAGACCGTACTCCCGCTCGCCCGTCATCGAACCTCCTCTGTTTGATCGGGTGCGATTTTTATGAATCAAAAGACTCCGTCTCGGCATTCCGCTGTCTGGCACAACGATCCGGTCTGTGGGGTGTCTTTCCCACTGCGTTTACTCCGCATGCACGCGCCCGGCATCGAGCGAACCGAACTCACTCACACCGATTTCTCTCGTTTTATGCTCTCACTCTCTCTCTTTAGTTGTGACCGATCGGTGGTGTTTTCCCGTGTTTATTTCGCCCACTTTGCTGCTCATTCGTCGCTGCTGCTGCTGCTGCTGTTGCCTTTGTTTTGATTAGGCTACTGGCACCAACCAACCCGCTCGTTCGTTTCCCGGTGGGTTGCTGCCTGCTCAATCGTCGTTGCCGTCAGTGGTCGCGTTCAAACAAATTAGCAGCTATCAAGATAGCAATCAGTCGCCTCGCGCACGGCCCTGGGTTCAGCCCTGTTTGGATTGCGTTTTTTTTTCGTTTGTTTGTTCTCTTCTTTCTTTTGTTTTATGCTGTCCTTCGGCAAATGGCACATTCAAGATACGCGCACGATACATTACAGTTTCCTCTATCTCGAAGACCGAGTGTCAACCTCTCGGGTATTATGGATTGACGTTACGCAGTGTAAAGTTCTCTCAACTAGCGTTACCAGAAATTGCCTATTTTTAGCACACATTGGAGCCGCAAAAAAAAAAGAAGGTCAACGCCTACTTTCCGAATTGTACTTGTTGCCTCCGAAATCGTTCGTGAGTGGTGAGTTTTTTTCTTGATGCTGTCATGTGAGGTCATTTAGGTGAGAGGTGCGATCCTAACCTGAAAACCTGAATCGAATGCTTCTCCCTTCCATCCCCTTTTTTTTGCAATAACGATTTCAAGCCATTTAATTACGTCGCATTTATTTATCTATCGCCTACCGATAGTAGAATATGTAATTGACTTCCACTACCAGTCCTCTGATTTAGATCGTCGATACTACACAACTACTCACCGGTGGGAGAGTGGAATGGAGAAGGAACACTCGGAGCATAAACCTGTCAAATTATAGTACAACTACCACCACCACCATCGCCATCCGGCACCGATCCCCACAACCATTTGTTGTCATCGCGTTTACGGAAGTGAACGATCAAGCTTAGTGAGTGAATCCAGCGGATTCACACTTTTTTTCCTATTATTCTATAACGGGTCTGCCTTGTTCTATGTGGTGTACTCTACGATAATACGGTCACAGCTGTTTTTAGAGATCTATTATCAGATGACATAATGTTTTCCGGCAACACTGCTGCCCATGAGCACATATTGCACGAATCGCAGAGCGAGTTGTGTATGAGCGTGTGAGACAGACAGACAGCAGCACGCGATGACACTCACATCGTCTCTTTTCGATGGCACGTGTATGTGTTGCGCTGCGGAGCGTTTGTTGCATCGCCGGTGCGATGTCTCGCAGAAATGCATTTTGTTTTGCATGGTGCTCTGTTTAAGGGGGTGTGAGCTTGCATGTAATTTGCATAATGACTAGTTTTAATAATTTTTTTTCATCGAGAGTAATAATTATTACGTTCATTTTGAAGCTTTATTTTAATCAATTACCACTGTAAAGTGGAATTTCACACGCGGAAAGTCTAGACAATTGATGAAATATGAATTTCGTGTAAAGCCAGGATTCTACATTTCTGCTTCAATAGACTACAGTCGCATAGGGAAGTATGGCACCGGAAAAAAATCAACATTTTATTGCAGTGTAATCGTCGACTGAATCATCAGCGCTTTCCGCCACGAGTTCAAAGAAATTACGGTGGGGGATCTTCGACAAAAACAAGGAAATATCATGGACTTTTATGATTCATTTTCAGACCGTATGCACAAGTTTTGCAATGACGATGAATCACACAATTTTTTTCTAAAACATGGAAAACTTTGCAAAAACCGCATCAATTTCAAGGTGATAAATTATCATTTTTATTTTTAGCTATACATTTACGATAAAAACAAAAGCGCATGAAGTTTTTACTATAAGAAAAAGTCTCAAACACGTAATTGAACTTTTTTTTTATTTTTGGATCATTCAGAAAAAGGTTTATACTGATTATTAACTTTGCTTTATAAACCTTATGAAGATTGACTCACTTGGCAGGAATATGCTCTTATAGTGGTTTCGTGGAGTTTCATGTTTTGATGCAAGTTTTATGGTGTGGAATTGAAAACAGCTACAAGTATTTATTAATATTTAAAATGTTACTTGGGATTGAACGGTATACGGACGGAATAGTCGAAATTTCAAACTCTACGAACAAATTGATTGAGCAGATTCTAGAATTTAGTTAGAATCATGTTTCTGTGTCAAAATTGCAACGGTCTTCTAAATAAATCTGGTAGAATTTGCAGGAAGTATTGGAGAATTACAGTTCTACTAGTCGGTTAATTTGTTTGGTAATTATTGTAGCGAAACCATTATCCATATGCGGATACATTGAATACAAAATAGCCTAGTCCTATGGTGTTTTTCGTTGTACCTCTTCACTTGATACCACCAAACAACGCTTCCAGCCAGCAACAAGTGGTCTTCAACCCTCAATGCAAAGCAAAGTCTTGGTATTACATTCGTTTTGTTGAATTTGGCCATTATAACGATTTTTAGTGCACAGAATCATAGCGTGATTAGTGCCGCAGTCCCAATGACACTACGAATTCTTCCAGGTCGTGACTCCAACATACGGCAACTGGTTTGTAAGACCGATGCCGTATGTATTGAAAGCCTCAACCCTCACTGAATAGTATTGGGAATGCATCTCTCCCGAGTGACTACCTCGAGAACGCGGATCTATTGCAAATTTAGTATTACAATCCGGTTGATTCCAGGAACCCTTTCAGGACGATAGCTGAACTAATAAAATTGAGCTCGTGATACCAGTAGCATTTAATGTGAATACGTCTTACTTTACTGTGGGACGCCTTTTTAAAATTTACTTTTTGGTACAGTGATGAGTTTTTGGTCGGTAATTTCTTTTGTATCAACATAATTTTCTTCACGTGTTTGGAGTATTGTATTGTGATAGTATTTTCAGTAGTGTGATATAACTACCGATAATCCGAAATTAAAGATTTCTAAAATATTTGATAAGTAAAGAAGGTACAAATTTAATGCTTCGAAAAAGGATATTCTAGAAAAAATCAAATGCCAGAGTTTAGATGTGGAATTTAGATCTAAAATTCGTTCAGAATCGAAAGCCAGAATTCTGGAACTGAAACCGATTTTCAGAACATGACCCCGAAATCGTTGTTGAAATCGTGATTGAAATCGCAATCTGGAACTGGAATCAGGATTTGGATTCAAGACCTGAACTCTGGAACTAAATTTCGGTAATGAATTTTGGACTTGGATCTGAATTTTGAAACTGAAATTGCGCTTCAGGCCAGAATTTAGCTCCAAAATGCTTATCCGGAACTTAGATTTAGAATTCATTTTTAGAAATCAGTTTCAGAACTCCGAAACTGAGCTCTGAACTCAGAAGTTATTGAACTTCAGACCGAAATTCAGATCCAAAATTCAATTGTATATTCAGAATTCAGTTCTAAAATGCAATCCAGAATCCGGTTTCAGCATGCAAGTCTAGAATTTAGTTCCACAATTCTAGAAGTGTTACTGAGCTCAGGAACTAAATTCTTAAGATTTTTTTTAAATTCTTGATCCGAACTCTAGAACTGGAACCGAATTTTAAAACTGATTCATTGGACCGTAATTCTGTAGCTACAGAATACAATTCAGCTCCAGAGTTCATCCTAGGATTCAGATTCAAAATTTAGTGCCGAACCAAAATCCTGATCTCAGTTCTAGAACACAGTGTTTTTGTATTTTTTCATGTTTGATCTTTTGGATTATTGCATGCTTTTGTTTTCTAGATTATTAAATTCTTGAAATTGTTTATATAGGTTTGATGTTCACTTCTTGGAATTTCGATCTCTCATATTTATTTTTCAAATTAACTCTCCTTTATGTCAAAAAAGACTACAGAGAAAAATAAGAAGAAAGATTCTAGCTGAAATTTTTATTAGGAGAAATAACATTTCCAATATTCAGCTTGTTTATTCTTCAATGAAACAGTTATGCGTAGAACATTACCGATGGGACGAATTGAATTAGAATTTCAATACAAATTTTCGAACAAACTGAAGGTTTTTGATGTTTTCCCAAAATACTGGGTCTTCCACGAACAATTTCGAATTGATTGATATTTGACATTTATATTGGCTACTGCTAAGTCAACCATCGAGGTTATTTCAACGAATTTATTTTTCATAAATATTTAATGAATCAACCTTTCAAATAAATGTATAATCATTGAAATCTATCAAAGCGTTTTTTTTTATTGCATTTTTAAATCCTTTATATGTCTATTTGGCCGGTGTAGTCGGCAGATTATGGTTGTTATTTGCCAAGCAAACTTACTTTGACCAAAACCTATTCCCGGTTTCGGAAGCACCGAAAAAGAATACACATCGGCTTTTCAGCAACAGCTGAGCAGATTTTAACAAACTTAGATTAAAATGGAGGCTGTTTTGATCCTATTTTTATTTAATTTCATGGAGTTCCAACTTTTAGTCATGAAAATACAAAATGATGAAAATGTTATAAAATTTTAAATCGTCATTCGAAGTTACGAAGCAAAGAACGGAAGAAAATCTTCCGAATTTGGCTCAGAACTATTCCAATTTGAAGATCTTGTTTGTTGATGGTCATATAAATTTACTTCGACTATACCGATTTCCCGTTCCCTCTTTATAGAGCGGTCAAAAACTGCTAACCGAAACTCACTTGGAAGGTGTTGGACCGACTTTTACAAACTAAGAATAAAAACATAAACCTGGTGATGCCAGCGATTCTTGAAGAATTGAAAGTGAATCTGATTTCAAGTTCAAAAATAGGAAATCAAAAATGCAAAAATAGGAAATCAAAAATGCAAAATGTAATCTACTTTGACTTTCAACCATTGCAATTTGCGGGTTTTGTAAATTGAATCCCAAGCAAATAACCTTTTTTTTTATTCAAAAATCAAGGAAAAGTATTTTGAAGAATTCCACAGTAATAAACAAATTTATGCGAAAGAATCATTGTACTACTAGGTGGATCGAAACAGGCTTTTCGATCGATTTTTTTTTATTCTTGTACACTAAGGTCTTTTTTTATGCGGTTTTTATGCGATTTTTTGTAAGCGAATTTTCAGAGTTATGCGGTTTTTTTTTATGCGAATTATCAGAGTTATGCGGTTTCCTTTCTGCGGTTTTTTTATGCGAAGTTTCAGAGCTATGCGGTTTTTTATGCGGTACGTAAACTCGCATAAAAAAGGATTTAGTGTATTGAGGATTGTAGGATTCTTATATTTCTGTATAGTAGGATTCTAAATGCGAATAGGGTTCTAGCACTAACCACGCATTTGATCTAAATATTCGACATTCGTGGACACTGTAGACTTAGGATTTTTGGTAGCTTTTGATTTTGGCTTTCATAAAGTCTTTTATTCTTGGCATCTTTGATTGTTGATTTCTACGATTTCTGTTTCCTGACTGATTTTCAGATTCTTGAATTTTACTATTGGGACCAAAGAATTCATAAATTAATCGCTTGGTTTCAGTTTGGTCTGCCATCTCCGCCTAAGCAGTTCAATTTAAAACGCTAAGTAGACGCAACGTGATGAGCCGCAAGGCGAAACGCGAAGATAGAAAAATATGTGCTATTTGCACAAAACGTCAAATCCCTAAATTTTAATATATTTTCCAAAATTATAATTCAAGAGTTGGTTTTCGCAAGAATCATTCGCTACACCCCTCGAAACACACACAGCAAAGCACTGTGTGACATATCACAATCATCTCTGCAACATAACACTCCATTCGTCATGCAATGATGTCACACGGTAGTTCATCATCACAAACATCACCAACACCAACAGCACCAGCTCTATATAGGCAAATTCAAGAAATAGTCGGAAAAATCGCGCATGATTTCAATTCGATCAGCCGACACACACACGCACACAAATATGCACGGGTGAGTGTGTGTGTGTGGGGGTAGCCCACGGGAGTTGATACGAAAGAGAGACTGACTGCCTTTGGATGTGAATCTCGACATAAAAAATTGTATTCTATTTTAGCTGTGTACTTCTTTCGCCATTTTGTTTAATAACCTAGTACGGAAAATCGGCAGAGTTGTGTGCAGTTCGCCGAGATATATACGCGGTACGTGTTGTGTGTTGGCTCCCCGGGTGTGTGTATGGCGTAGCAAAATAGGGAAAAAAGTTTTTCTCTCCCCAATTGGGAAAGAACCGATACACCGCAGAATCATAGGTGAAAATAGTTTACAAAATCCGAAAAACCGGAACTTCCGTGGGAAGAAAAGTTTCCGATTCGATTATAAGCTGTGTGAAGTCATATCGTGGTGATGATAAAGAAAAGGGATAAAACCATTGGTACCCCGTCGAAGGCAGAGGGGGCACCTCTGTCGTCTCCTCCGTAGTTACACAGGAGAAGAAGGCACACACACATGCCCTTCGGTAGGGTGTTGTGTTGGATTCTCAACGTAAACATGACCGATTTCGAAAAATTACGGACAGTTTTAGTGCAAAATAGGTATTGATAATGAAAAAAACCGACTAGTTTTGTTTAGCAATAAAAAAAATCCCATCAACCTCTCTGAACACAGTCGAGAAAAATGTGTGCTGTCAGCCATATTGATTTCGATGTGTGTCGATGATGATACATGGCAACGACAGAGAGCGAGTGAGAGAAACACAGAGAACCGAGTGAGAGTGACGAGAAAGGAGTTTATCTGATTAGCAACCAGACGTCGTGGTCGTCGTTGACGTTCAAGGCGGTAGTGCATACAACAGTAGCAGTAGCAGTGTCAGCAGCAATAACAACAATCACAACAACAACAACATCGTTGACGCGAGGAACAGTGCCGGAGAGTCCCCATTGAGTATTGACGTTTTATGCACAACACTAGAAGATAAGAAACAGAGAGCAGCTAATTTGAGGATTTCGATAGTTCGATCCGTAAACCACTGGACAGCGCTGCGATCGGAGACGAGATTCGGCTGATAATTACTCCGCTGTGGCACTCCGTGTCGGAATGCGCTGGAAGTCACCGGTGGAATCCTGGGGGACCAACGGTGGTGGATGCAGTCGACGGGTGGTGGTTGCTTCTTCAACGCTCAGCGCCCTTCGGTGTCGGTGCCGGGATGGATTTGACAAGTAATTGCTGATGATGTTGATGATGATGAATGCTGGTGGTTTATTCGCTGTCATTCACGGGAATAGTTCGGGATTTCGGGTGCTCGTTAACGGGAAAACGGAATTGTTTTTCAATGGTTGTTGACACAATGGAATGCAAGAGAGACGAGTATCGTGGGAAGTTTACCGTGTAAAGTCAGGTGTAAATGTTTGTTGATTCCTAGTATTTTGCGGTTAATTATTGTTCCAAAATTACAAAATTGGTATCATATTTTTCGATTATGAAGGTTTTTTAGAATCCAAGAAGCTAGAAATGCCAACTGAATTCGATTCTGGTTACTTACGTTTTGGGACGTAATTAAAATAACAGACCTCTGGATGAAACTGACTATGCTGTGGTTCGACCACAAAGTCGTAATGCAGAATTAACCTGTCATGACTAGCTTTCTAGCAGTGTCGCAACGTCTTGAAAAGGTTGAAAATCGACGGGCGTCAACATTTTCCAATAATCACAATGATTGAGAAGAAATTGTGAGAAAAGCGAGGATGGGTGATGTCAGAGATATAACTGGATGTACGAATGTCATTAGTCAGCGCATAAAGGAAGTCAGTTTTTTTATTGTTTCAACGAAAGAAAATATCGCAGTTAGTTCATTGGAATAAGTGTGTGCTGGTTGCACAGTCCCTATTTTTTCCAAGACGATGATGGAGCAACAAAAACTGCTAATGGCGATAGTTATCGAGCTACAGTGAATGATTTTGTGATGTCCATTGTTTACGAAAATGGTTTGAATGGCTACTGGTTTCAACAGGACAGTGCAACATGCCATACAGCTTGATTCGAGTGGGTTGTCCTGGAGTTTAAACTTAGATTTTGGAGCTGGACTCTGGAACTGAATACGGAAACTTGCTCAAAACTCTTGAATACTGAACCACGATTTTAGAATTTAGTTCCGGATCTGGAACTGAATTTTGAATCTTGATTCTGGAATTGAGTAGTGATCCTGATTTTTATTCTTTTGAATTCCATTTATTTGTCACTACTCAGGATACTTTGACACGACTCATAGATTCGACATTTCAATAAAAAAAATGCACGAAAGAAAATATTTTTTTTTTTAGTTTCTGCCGCCTTGGCATCACTGTGTGACGGTTAGAATTTAAAGAAGTCCACCCTGTCACTTCAGAATCGCATGTCGTAATCGGATAAAATCCATCAAATTAAAAAGTCTTTTAATTTGAATTTTTATTGAGGAAATTCGTTTTGGCCTTTTATGAGAAAACTATTGAGCTCCTTTATTTCCGATATTTTCGGAATCGGAAATCGGTGTAGCCGAAGTCAGTTAAATTCACCTAAGGGATTGTAAATCGTTTAATTTGATTTGAAATTTAAAAAATTTTTGAAAACTCGTAGTGCGTTCCAAATAAAATCTTTAGGTATCTTCTGGGTTCGAAAACTGACTACCGTTAAAACTAAAATAAGTTTATTTGGTAATCGCCTGTTAAATACTGCTACCCTATTAATCTATGAGAAATTAACATTTTTACACTAATCACCCTGTATCTCCCCACCGGGTTCGTACATCAAAAAAATTGGGAAAACTTGCCGGAAAAGTGATAAAATTCCATAGAATTGTTTGGTATGGACAATGGAATTTTCCGTTGAAAAAGTCGTCTATGCTTGCTAGATCACTGATGAGTGTTTGGTGCATAAAGAGTTGCATAAGTGTATGACAGTCGAAGGAAAGAATACTAGATCGTAGAAAAAATTGTTTGGCGCGCAACGAGATATTTTGTGTGGAGATTTTACATGCATACTTGATCCACGTGATGCTTCATTTCGAGTCACGTGCTTAATTGAGTATCAAAATTATTGCTTACTAAATGACTAGCGGAATGCATATGACTGTTCTGGAAATACCGCTGTAGGCAGGAGAAAAAATTCTGATATCGTTTACCAGCTGATGGATTGTGTGTAATGGAGCCTGATGAATAATATTGGTTATTGTAAATCAATGAAAAGATTGTGCTGTAGAAGCGCTAAGGTCAAACTAAAGAGATTTTCCTTGCATTTTGTTTTCTAATGATTAGATATAAATACTCAAGATGGATTGAGACTATTTCATATTCTGAGGAGAATGTTCAAATTGGTACGATCAATATCAACTTAAAATGTAAGCGTCGTCTCCCCAAGCAACCGAAAGTTCCTTAGTACCTAAAAATGTCCACTTTATTAGAGCTCTAAAATACGCGTGGCACTTTTTGATAATTTGAACGTACAGAATAAGTTCTGAGAAAACTTTTTCGATGCTTAAAAAATGTACAAGGAACTGTTTCATAGTTCGGTTCTGCTGCGATGGTGAACATTAAAGTATGAGTAATTCCTTAAAACGGACTGTCCAGAATGCTTTGTATGCAGCTTAAGCCAAATCTTTTTTTACGAACTTTTGGATACTTGGGCTAAATACAAATTGTAAATATTTCCTACTCTACCGAATGAACAACTCTAGAAGAGAAACACCTCAACGTTGTATTAAGTTTATCAATACAAAATTCTGGTTAAGGAGCTTTTTTATCGATTACCGGAAGCAAGAATCCCCTCCGGAAGTGAAAATGTATGTCGAAGCCATTAGAGAGGGATCTCCGTTCAGTGCATTGATTCAAAGGATGAGAGTCAGTGAATCTGTTCATTTGCTCTATTTTTACTGAACACAAGTTTTTCACATTTTCACTTTAATTTTTGTTGATGTTTCTGTTTTTTTTTGCTAAAGCGAATGTGTGTCGAATTCACTTGAATCCATTGATCAGAAAAATTTTGGAGAGAAACGTTAACCACTTAGTCGTTTGAGAATTCTGCTCTCCGAAAACTTAAATTCGAACAAATAATTTTTTGGCGAGACGAAGTTCGACAGGTCAGCTAGTAGAAGATAAACTAGTTGGGCTATTTGGAAATAAAACTGGTTAGAAACCAACAACAGTTTTATTATGAAGAACTCATACTTTCTGGACATTTTTCTGGTTGTTTCGCGAGAGATGCTTTGCATTTTGCATTTATATTAAATTTATATTATATTATATTAAAGAATTACTGGATCACTGAACCTGTGTTCTGGAACTAAATTTTGAAACTTAGTTCGAGGTCAGGATTCTATCTCGGCACTGAATTTTGAACTTGAATCCTAGCACTGATCTGAATTCTGATCTGTAGCTGAATTTTAGTTACACAGCTCCGGTCCAGGATTTAATTTTCAATTTCGGATCCAGAATTCAGCTCCGAAATTCAGTTGTAGAATTGAGGTAAACAATCGTCAGAATCTAGTTCCTGAATTCAACTATTGAATCCAGACTGTAGAACTGCGTTCTGGAACCTAATTCTGAACCAAATCTGGAATGCATTTTAGATCGATCTATGGCACTATGGATAACGAGAGAAATCTAAATCTTAAAACATATTTTGATTACAATGATTATTATGACAGATATTATAAAAAAACTAAACAATTCAATAGCGTACCGATCTTTCATTTGCGACTAGTTCGATCAAAATCGGTTCAGCTATCTCTGAGATCTCGGCCTCTTTTTCACAACACACATACAGACACACGGACATTCCTTAGTTTGTTAAGCTGAATCGATTGGTATAAGACACTTGGCCCTTCTTTTTTTAAGTTTGAGCGAATTCTATACCTATTCTTTATATTTATAAAAAAAAGTAAAAACGGAAAAATTGTTTTAAATTTGGTTCAAAATTGTCACAATTTATAGGTTCTGCTGCTGGCCAAACAAACCGGTTTTTAGCTCCCGGTTCTGGAAGTACCGGAAATAGTAGTTGAAAACTCAAAAACGGAACTCTCTCAATTTTCACAGAAACAGCTGAGTCGATTTTCACAAACTTAGACTCAAATAAAAGAGTCAACGTCTATAAAACTAGACTGCTTGTGAACTTTGTTCGGATCTGAATTCCGGTTCCGGAACAGCAGGGTGCAGTGAAAAAAGTGTTCCGAAGAATCCCTTAGTAATATTAATGGAAACATGAGTTATATGAGAAAGGCATCATAACATTACTAGGTGAATTAAAACAGGTTTTAATTAGACTAAGGAGTAAGGAGTGTATCGAAAAAAAGCTATCCACAAATTTTTCTATCAAATTTTGATAAAAAACGATATTTTATTCAAACTAAAAATTGATCCTTTATTGTACGAGGTTAAACTTGAGCATAATGAAAACCGGATGAACTTTGAGTTATTCCTTCACGAACTTTCTCGAACTTTTGATCGAACGCTCTTCATCAAGTTTCGGACAAGTGTTGCATCGCATTTTTTAGACGCTTGAGCCCAAATTTTTTTTAACTCCTGCATGTTCCCAGCTGCCTAACCAGTCTTCACGATTGCCCAGTAACGTTCGATGGGTCGAAGCTGAAGACAATTTGGTGAATTGATATTTTTCTCAACGAAATTTATACCCTTTTCCGCAAGCCAATTGAGAGTGGTTTTGGCATAGTGAGTCGACGCTAAATCCGGCCAAAACAGTTGGATCGACCTGTCCGCATCGCTCACATCCTCCCCAACGACGACAGTAAAGTATTGTGGACCTGGAAAGGTTTTTAAGTCCTCCTTTACATAAGCTTCATCGTCCATCAAAACGCATGAATCCGGACACTGCAAAAGACGCGAATGCAATTTCCGGGCCCTTGTTGCTGCTCGATTCTTCTGTTCTACATTTTGTTCCGAGATTGTCTGCTTCTTGTAGGTCTTCAGGTGATATCGCCTCTTGATATGCTGGATCATTCCGACACTCGTTCCTGCTTTTTTTTTGCCAAATCACGTATTGACATTGATTTGTTCTTTGTGATTAGAGATATCACTTTCTGGTCCAGTTTCGGGTTGCAAGAACCGGGGTTTCTGCCTCTTCCTGGTAGCTCATCCAAAGAATAGTGTTCCCCAAACTTATCAATGATGGTTTTTATATTACCTGGTAATACCCTTCTTACTTAGCCATGTGTCCAGAACCTTCATTTTCACTTCCTTTTCAATACGCGACATTTTGAAAACGCAGAATTTCAACCGCACAAACAAGTAAACAAACGAAAGATGACCATCACAAAAACATTCGTACAACACAAATGTAAGTGGATAGCTTATTTTCGATACACTCCTTAGGATTTGATTAGGTTAATTTTTTGATGTTTTCAATCGAAAACACGGCACGCTTCGAATACGATTCCACGCTACATTAATCGGATGGCTAATGTCAGAGTCATGACCGGACCGACGTTAATACGAATAAAACTTGACACGCTCCCTTCCCCCTGCAAATCAGCAGGTCACGTTGTTCATTTTAGAAAGAACAGTTTTTTTTCCGCCGGGGCGGGAATCTATCCTAAATCCTACTCCGACAGATGCAAATGCAGTACTGTATTTTTAGCTATCAAAACAAATTTTTATACCCAAACCTTATAACAAGATTAACAGTGATCAAGATTGTATTCTAATGAGTTTTTTTTTCCTTTTACCTTTCCAGATGTCTGCCGGTACTCAGTTGCAGATGGCACCACAGACAACTATAGTACAACAGGTCGGCCAAAATCATCTCCATACGCATCATCTACAGCATCCGCAGCCACACTCAGTGCAGCAGCATCAACCGCCGCCGCCGCCGCCTCCGCCGCATTACAGCACACCCCAGCAGCAGGCAGCGCAGCAGGCTGTTGTCAGTGGATTGGGCCTCGGGCCGCAGCAGCAGCAGCAGCAACAGCAGCTCGGTTCGCTCACTAGTCTGCATCAACAGCAACAGGTGCAGCAACAGCAGCAACAACAACAACAACAACAACAACAACAGTCCCACTACACTAACAACAACAAGGATCAGGACTCGAACATGAGTACCGGATCGTCGCATAGTGATAAGGAGCTAGAGACTATAATCAATACACCGACACCGGAGAAGATTCCCCGGACACCGTCGGATCGGAAACGGAAGCGGAAAGCACCGGATGACAACGGTGGTCCGGGCGGGGGAGGCACCGGTCATATTCGTGATAGAGATAGTGTTAAGGGTCCGCGTTTGTCGATACCACCATTAGGCGATAGTAAGAAAATCAATGACTACTTTTCCAAACATCCGGTGAGCAGTCCGCATCGGCCCCATCCGGCCGGAACCGGAGTCGGTGGTCCCCTAGGAGCAATAAGTAATTCTGGCCCGCAGGCACAGCCTGGCAGTGGTGTCGGTGGAAGTCAAGGGCAAAGCCAGCAGGTTTCCACCAAAAGTCCGAACCCCCAGCCGCAGCCGCCGCATGGTCAGTATCCAATGTATCCACCTAGTCCTCAACCACAGCTCGGTTCTGTGGTAACCTCCAGTGGTAATCTAACCAGCGCCGCAGCGGCACAAGAGTTGTACGTGCGTTCTCAACGCGCCAACGTCGCATCTTCCACACTAGTTCCTCCATCATCAGTATCCGCCACGTCGTCGTTACTAAACTCATCCTCACCTGTTGTTTCCGCTGCCGGTGTCGTCGTTACGAATGCTCAGCAACAGCAACAATCGCATCGAGATCGTGATTCTCAGCCACCGCCCCCTCCTCTGCCACCACCGGTTGTCATTCAACAGCAACAACAGCAGCAGGTGCAGCAACAGCAGGTGCAGGCACAGTCACAGGTGCAAGTGGTCACACCATCGCCGGCCTCCTTGGGGACCCCAAATTCTTCACTAGCCATTAATAGTCTAGCGTCGTTAAATCATGCCAACAACGGTACCAGCACTAGCAACAACAACAACAACAACAACAACAACAACAACAACAGCAGCAGTAGTAATCACAGCAGCATACCCACGGTTCAATCGTTAGCTCAATCGAATGCCCAACAACAACAGCAAACGCAACCTCTGACACCACCGGCTCCCCTCATGGTGTCGAAACTGGTCCAGACGGATCTAACCCTCTCCGATATTAGTGACCGCGATACGGACTTCGAAACGTCGCGGACCCGTGTCGACGAACTGTCGCGGTTATCCGACGAACAGAAGTGTCAAATCACCGCCCACCAGAAGGTGATCGAGCAGCACAAGAGCCACATCAACAAGTGCATCGATGTGGTGAAGAAGCTGCTGAAGCAGAAGAGCAACATCGAAAAGAAGGAAGCCCGACAGAAGTGCATGCAGAACCGGTTGCGGCTCGGGCAGTTCGTGACCCAGCGGGTCGGGGCTACCTTTCAGGAGAACTGGACCGACGGTTACGCATTTCAGGAGCTGGCCAAGTAAGTATTTTTGTTTTTTTTTTGTGTCCTTCCATTGCTTACCAATGTTTTGGTTGATTGTGGTATTTTTGGAAATGGTCACTGACGGTATGGAGGTGTTTCACCCGTGAGTCGTAAAACTGGAATAAAAACTACAAGGATCAGCCCCATGGGGTTGTTCGAGCCATTGATGTGGAACAAGGCAACCAAAATTTCTAATGATCTACAATCAAACAGTTCAATCAATCGTCACACTTTTGAATCCGCAATTGCACGAGAGTCTGCTTAGATTGATCTTGATTAGAAACCAACACCGAAGCATCGTTTGTCTAGATTTGTATTTGTTTTACCTTAAAAAAAGAAACCAGAATTTTATTAAAAAACGCAAAATTTCAATTTTTAATAAATTTATTATCGCCTTCAAAGTACACTCCTCCTGCGGCAATACATGCATGCCAACGCTTGATCCAATTTTCCATACAAGGTTTTATAGGCCGCCGAAGGTATGGCCTTCAGTTCACGCAGCGAATTCTCTTTCGTGGTCTCAAAACGCGTTCCCCGCAATGGCAATTTGAGTCTTGGGAAGAGGAAAAAGTCACACGGGGCCATATCTGGAGAGTACGGTGCTTGGTTGATGATATTGGTGGAGTTTTTGCGTTGGAAATCATCTCTTTGGCCACATCAACACGACGCTGTTTTTGAATGAAATTCAGCTTTTTTGCCACCAGCCGAGAAGCGACGCGTTTCAAACCCAAAACATCAGTTAAAATGTGTTCGGCTGATCCATAAGAGATGCCCAACAACACAGCAATCTCTCGTATCGGTACAGAACAATTTTGCAGCACGATTTGCTTCGCCGATTCAATGTTTTCTTCAGTAACAGATGTTGTTGGGCGGCCAGGGATCTCATCATGATCCAAGCTTGTACGACCACCTTGGAAGCGTTTATACCACTCGTATGCCTGTGTTTTTCCTAGACACGATTCACCAAAGGCCATTTTAAACATTTTCAACGTTTCGGAACACTTAAATCCGTTTGCAACACAAAATTTGATGCACGCACGTTGTTCTAAATTTTCATCCATTATAAAAATCGCCACACGAAAATTTTTCAACTTCTTTGTATAGACGCCAAACAAAAACTAATCGTACGATATGCGTCAAAATTTGACAGAATGTGTATAAAAGAGAATAAAAGTTTACCGATTGGACAAGCGCGGGAATTTTAAAATGAAAATTCCGGTTCTTTTTTGATCATAAGGTATAGCCGACGAAATTACACCGATATCCCAAATGTATGCAACTATATCTTTGTACATACTTGCGATACGGATTTCGATATTGAAGCTTCTCTTCGCCAAGCTTGTGTTCAAGATTTGTATACAAACAGTTATTTTTATAGCGCTAAGTTTCTGTACCATTCTGCGAATTCGGTTGAAACGATAAACGCTTACTCCTTCAAAACCGTCGTCTATGGCAGGGAAATCCGGTATGCCGGAGATTTTTAGCAGACAAAATAGGACACCGCTCGCTACTAATCAAAATTTCAATCATTTATAATTGAAAATACGTGGCTTGATACATTCAAATCGAAACTTAGAAATATTTCCAATCAAATGATGAAATAATATTAATAACTGATACAAAATAGACTGAGCAGCAAGTGTTCAAAACCTGACCACATTTCTACGTGTAGTTTTCCTTGAGTTTCTGATTTGCACTCCTATATAGAAAATAAAGATTTGTTCCACATCAAAAAGGGCAATTTGTACGGTTCAATTGCCATAATTAGACCACTGGATCACAGTCCAAAGTATCCGTAGTGAAGGGTAGAGGTTATATGCAATCCTGGAAACTAAATCCACAATTAGAGCTGCAAACACGTGTTTCCATCCTGAACCAGTTGAAGTTCCTAAAACCACTTGAATTTAGATTTGGTCTTCGATTTTTAGAACTAGAACAACATTTCTGACTTTTCAAAACTTCAGTTGTTCGAAACTCCAATTAGTAACGAACAAAGACAGAGTTCAGTCTTCTGATGAAACAATAATTACTAATAATGTATCGAACCGACTTGCACTCTGCGAGGTTCGTTAATGACGTGTAGAAAAGGTTGCTGTCCTAATCAAGCAGTGAATCTTCTGCGGTCATTTTCATATAAATTCTGTTACTTCTTCGCGTTCGAGTAAAACGCAGGATGACCTCGATCATGGAGCGCTCGTGGATGATCGTGATCAGCAACTATCAGCCATAGCTAAAAATTGTCATGCATTCCAAAAGTAACATATTCGCTTTTTTTACTGTCTCATTCGTAAATGATCGCATACAAAACAAACGAAGAGAGACGAAGCATTTTCGTGTCTCACTGCAACAAAAGAGAGTATCCAATGCCAACGTCGTTACCAGTTCCCCTACGACTAGACAAAATCCAGATAACAACTACAGGGAAAATCAGTCGAATTTGAATTCTCATTCTTTCATCAATACAATGAAGATCTGTAACGTTGGTTATTAAGGATTCCTTCCTCGAAGCTTCGGTTGAATAACGACTCTGCACAGTATGCGATTTTTACTGAAACCCAAAAACGACTGAAGGGGGTGGATGAAAGAAAGAACACAATTTTGAAGCTACTGTCCCGCTTATGTCATTGACTAGCCAAGGATCTCGTTATCATAATTTGTAAATGGAGCTGAGAATGACATTTATTTCTTGTCCTTTTTATTTATTTTGAGTCAATGAAAATTACTTTTTTTTAGCTTGGCTCTCACTAAAAACACCAATAAACGAAACCGTTCTTTTCACGGCATCCAAAGTTGTCGAAGAATTATGTTTCGCATAGACACAAAAAAAAGCTACTGCGCAAATAATTTGAGAAAATTTTAGCTGTCGTTTTGACAGCAGGTGCGTAGTCCTAGGTCAATAATTTGAACAACTGCATAGGTTTTATTCGGAATCGTAAACCAGACCAGTTTTGACCTGGGTTCGTGATTTAATGCATATGGCGCTGATTCCACACGCCAGTTGTCGTATATTCGAGACTCGAGCTGGAAGTATTCTTGGTGTCAAACGGATCGTAGTACTAGCCATGCAATGGTTATGTAATCTAAGAATCGTCTGTTGAAACAGAAAGGCCAAATTCCACAAAAGGAATGCAATACCAACGCGTTGTTTTTTCAAGAAATATGATTCTGGAATAAAATTTCAACATCTTTTTCACCAGATCAGACACCAAATTATGAAGTCCGAATCCAAGTTTGTTTTATTTCATCCAAATTTGCACAAGCATCACAGGTAGGTGTTGTTTGCTAGTAAATATTCGAACAATATTATCATGTGATGATTGCTCTGGGTAGCCGGCTACCGAGAATACGTTGTTATTTTAGCGCGTTTTGCCTTTCTCTATAGAAAGGTATTAGAATTGCCGGAAAAAACCGACTTTTGAACGAAGACCCACAGTTTTATATACCGTTCGACTCAGTTCGACGAGAGCGGAAAATCTCTCTATCTCTCTTTTCTTTTCGAAGATATTTTTACCGCTCAATTTTCTCAGAGATGGCTAAACCGATTTTAACAAACTTAGGCTGTGACTTTTGGTTCCGGAGATATAATGGTATAAGTGACGTAACCGACAAAACACGTTGTTTTTTAACGCTCTAATGTATATAAGGGTGCCAACATTTTGGGATAACCTCTAATTTCGTTAAGCGCTATTGTTAAAAGTTTAAACACCTCGAAAAAAGTTCCCATGCAAAATTTGAGCTAAATCGGACGTAGGTAAGGGGTGCTATCCGGCCGGTAAGGTTTGAAAATTTTCGATCTTGAAAAATTACCATAGGGGGGGTTTATTACATGAGATCTCCGAAATTGAAAATTTTTTTTTATGTCAAACGTCTCAGAATTGCATGAAACGTCGAGATTTAGTGTCACCTCAAAAAAAAATTTCCACTAAATCTCGACGTTGTAGACTAAGAAAGGTTTTTTAGATTAGCAACACTCTTCTCAAAGTCAAAAATCAAAATAAAAAATGAGCCCAAATTAATGTCAGAAATTATTTTCTAAAAAGATAAAAAAACGAGACTATTTTGAAGAAAGAAAAAGGGATTATCACACCACTAGGTGGATTAGGAATGGTTTTTTTTATTAATATGTGTTTCCTTCTGAAATACAAACTTTCTTTCGAAACTCGTAAAACTCTGGACAGCCGGCTGTCTGGAGGTTCGCTATCAATTCATAGATTTAATTATTTGTGTTCTATTTTTTTTTTTTTCAATAGACAGCCGTAATACAATCGAACAACATTGCCTTATGCGATACGGAGTAATGTCGATTTCTACCAAACCAAACTAATAAAATACCAAATGGATCCCCCTCGCAGATTAAACTATTTTTACATACGTCCTTGTTAAGCACAAGAAATATCTGCACGGTTATAAACCTCACGCGCGCGTTTTAAACTTAGTGTTCAACTCGAATAAAAATAGATCCATTGATCAAACGTTCCCCGAATCATCGACGGAGTTTAGTCTAGCCTGATTTTCAGTAAGGGAAAATATTATAAGACATCGGAAATCTCTAAGGAACGATATCATTAGTATTCTGTTTCTCCCATTCGCATTGCTGTAAACAACATGATATGACACACCACTACCGACAAAATATGATAAAATAAAATAAACTCTGTCGGCTGGGTTCGCTGCAGGCCAATTTTAGACTTTCAGCATGAATCACACGTGCCATATAAATCTGGTAACACCTACATTGACGTGCAGATACTCAACAGATATTGCACAATTTCTGATGCTAAACAGATATTGTACAATTTCTTGATTCTGAATTCGATGAAATATCAAGAAAATGTCAAGTATCGCTATGGCAGCATCAAAACATCAAGCCAAAATTTGCCATTTCCATTTACCCGGGAACGTTGTGGAAGCATTTGTTTCTTTTTTACCTCAAAATAGGCCCCAAAATTCAGTAATTACTTTTTTAGTTGAGGCATTTTTTTTAGATCAACGAATAGCCAATAGTCACTGGGGGCCAGATCTGGACTTATTCGGTGGCTGAGGAAGCAATACGAAGTGCTATTCGTTTGATTTTACTCTATCGTTACCATCGACTTGTAAATCGGTGCATTGCCTTCATGAAACTGTGGATTTTTCCTTCGACATCTGAGGTCGTTTTTCCTTGATTTTTGCAATCAAACGATCTAGCAACACTAGGCAGTATTCGTTATTGATTATTTTTGCTTTCTCAAGATAGTTGATGAAGATTATATCAAGTGCATCCTAACATATTGACTTCGGACGTGATCGTTTTGATTCCAAAGTGAAGGGAAGTGATCCATGTTTCATCCATTGTCACATATAAACGTGAAAAAAATCTGATTTACTACTTGTAAACATGGCCAAACACTGCTCTGGATCAGCAACACGTTGTTGTTTTTGATCGACTGTCTTCCTCACACCCTCATCTGTTAAGACGTACGCTATTTCACGAAATTTCAATAAACGATTTTTTTTTATGTTTTCTGGAGTAACCACCTCATTTGGACGACCAGAACGTTCACCGTCAGCATCGATGTCTGTACGACCACGTTTAAATTCAAGTGATAGCAATAGTAAATTAACACACGAAATAAGTTTGAATCCATTGTTTTGAAAATGTCAAAAGTAGCTTCAGTGGTTATCATTTTTTCTGATTTCTTGAAATGTCATGAAATTCCACATATAGTCTTTTGAAAGTTGATACTTCATAAACGTCATATGGATTTGACAATGATTGCGCCATCCATCTATGTGTCGGTCCGCACAACTTGTTGAGTGATTTTAGTCCGTTATTCGTGAATTTTATTACTTGATACTTTACTTTGAAGAAGCAAAATAGAATCTTCCAGTTCATCACAAGGAAGCCACTTGAGAACGTTGATTGTTGTTCTCAGGCACAGGATTTCTTCTGTTCAGTGACACATTTTCACCGATATCACCTATGGGAAGATTCAATGCTTGAATGCTTGATTATTACTAATTTTCGTTTCTTTTGCCCTTCCAACAGACGCCAGGAAGAGATCACTGCCGAGCGGGAGGAGATCGACCGCCAGAAGAAGCTGCTGATGAAGAAACGGCCGACGAACAGCGAGAGCGGCCGGAAGCGCAACAACTCGAGCACGTCGGCGGCCGCAGCGGCAGCGGCGGCGGCTGCAGCCGGTTCCACCACCAGTACGGTTGCCGCCGCCAGCCAGTTGGCCTCCTCGCTGCACAATGGCAACGAAAATACGTTCCTAAAACCGGACCCGGTGGTCGGCAGCGGTACCACCTTCACCATCCAGGAGTACTACGAGTGCGACGAAATCCTGAAGCTACGCCAGAACGCACTGAAGAAGGAGGACGCCGATCTGCAGCTGGAGATGGAGAAGCTCGAGCGGGAACGGAATCTGCACATCCGCGAGCTAAAGCGGATACATAATGAGGATCAGGTACGGGGTCGCTTTTTTTTTGTTTCTTCCCGGAAGAGTTTGTTTGTAATGTTTCATTGAATTCCTTTTGCAGTCCCGTTTCAACAATCATCCCGTGCTGAACGATCGGTACCTACTGTTGATGCTACTGGGTAAAGGCGGTTTCTCCGAGGTGCACAAGGCGTTCGATCTGAAGGAACAGCGGTACGTTGCCTGTAAGGTGCACCAATTGAACAAAGACTGGAAGGAAGATAAGAAAGCTAATTATATTAAGTAAGTTGATTGGGTTTTTTTTGGACTGGACTGGACTGGACTTTGGTTTGAACTAAATTTTGTTTTCGTTTCCGTAGGCATGCGCTACGGGAATACAATATTCACAAGGCGCTCGATCATCCGCGGGTGGTCAAACTGTACGATGTGTTTGAGATCGATGCCAACTCATTCTGCACCGTGCTGGAGTACTGTGATGGGCATGATTTGGATTTTTATCTGAAGCAGCACAAGACGATACCGGAGAAGGAGGCACGATCGATCATCATGCAGGTAGGTTGAACGTCTTTTTTTGCTTCCATAGACTATAGGTTTTGATGGTTGTGTTTTTTTTTTGTTGTTTGTAGGTTGTGTCCGCTCTGAAATACCTAAACGAGATTAAACCCCCGATCATTCACTATGACCTGAAGCCGGGTAACATCCTGCTGACGGAGGGAAACGTGTGCGGTGAGATCAAGATCACCGATTTCGGTCTGTCCAAGGTGATGGACGAAGAGAACTATAACCCGGACCACGGTATGGATCTAACGTCACAAGGTGCTGGAACTTATTGGTGAGCAAACCGGATCAGAAAATGAAGATTCTCTGTGTCCACCCTCGTCCACCGAAACCCAAGGGGACGAGTCTCTCATTATTACAGCTTCCTGAAACACTTCCTACCCGAAACCACGCGGTTTGTTCGAGCCTAGCAATTGAGATTCTAACCGAGACTTTTCGTCTTTTTTCCCTTCCCCCACTTAAAGGTATCTACCGCCGGAGTGTTTCGTCGTCGGCAAGAACCCGCCGAAAATCTCCTCCAAGGTGGACGTGTGGAGCGTTGGTGTGATATTCTATCAGTGTCTGTACGGCAAGAAACCGTTCGGTCATAACCAGTCGCAGGCCACGATTCTGGAGGAAAACACGATCCTGAAGGCGACCGAGGTGCAGTTCGCCAACAAACCGACCGTCTCGAATGAAGCCAAGGTGAGTGTGCTGCTGCTGTCAAATCTGTCAATTTCATTTTGGTACTAGCTGAATTACCCGGCGTTGCTCGGAAATGTTTCGCGAAGGGAAGGCCGAAAAAAATTCTCGAAGTTGTTCTGCTTAGTGAAATACTCTGATTGTAGTGAAACATAACTTAGACGGAAACCCGATTGAACAATACTCCGTTCATGTTCAGATTGCGAATGATCAGTGTCGCATCTCAGATCTCACAATAATCGTAGTTTTCATAGTATTCTCGACAAATTGGAACCCTTTTGTTAGAAACATTTAAAACACCTTTCTCTCTATAAATACCTTCTTAGTAACCTCCGAGTTTCAGTTGTATATGTGCTTGTAACGTACTTCCGTACTTCCTCGTAACATTCGATCTACAATACCTTTGGCTTCCATGGCTATGAACACTTGCTACTCCCTCCATTTATAAAAATTTTTATGACATCATTAATTGCTCAAAATTCTCCACCTGATACCGATTATTTTATAACGAAAAGCAGTTTACAGCATAACTACATTCGTACTAAAGAATACCGTTTTTATATCATTTAATTTACCCCAGCTTCAACCAGTTGGGTCGTTCATCGGGGAGGAAAACCTATAGAATAATGATTCAGTTAATACAAATGATGTAATCTTATTTCCATCACCTTGAGTCGACAGTTTTCTCAATTTAATCGTATAATCTATTTTGATTTCACTTCCTTTTTGTCAGTGACCTTACTATAGATCTCCTTCATAATTACCCTGAGTAGTGTAGAAAGTATCTGTGCTTTTCAAAAAATATGCCAAACTTGGTGGCGATTCGTTTAGTTGTTCCGTAGTTATGCTGAGACCTAAATACACTCGCGTTCATAGGCAGATAAAGATTATTTCCCCTTAGTTTTTTGAACACCCCGGCAAAATGGAACCAGATATTTGAAATTATTCAAAGAAAATTGCGTTGCTCTCGAATTAACAACAGCAATACTATCAACTACGATCTTGAAATTCTTGAAACTCTTGTTTTACAAAAAATAGGAAACATATATTGGAGAAGCTAAATGAATGAAAAACTAACAGAAAAGATGAATTTTTGGAAAAAGATACGCTCAGAGACAGGACTCGAACCTGCGTTCTTATGCATTCCGTGCATACGCGCTACCATTTCGCCACTCTGAATCTTGTTTTAGTCACTCTAAAACGCCAGTCAGACACAATAGCGCGTACATCGAACATGGTCTACATAGACAATCAATACTACCTTCATAGGGGTCTGTCGCTTACGATGTCCAGCCATCTTTTTTCAAAAATTCATCCTTTCTGTTAGTTTTTCATTCATTTGGCTTCTCCAATATATGTTTCCGCTCAGTCATTGCAAAACTGAACTTAGTTATGGTGGCTTTACGTCAAACAACTAAAATTAATAAATTGGTAAAAAATAGGAAATAAAAATTTATTTTCAAAAACCCCTGCTTATAGTCTAAATGCCGATTCTCTTCGAATTATATAAATTCTCTCTCCCCATGTTAAAAACACTTGCTACACACTTTCCCCCCTAAAAATGTCGTAATGATCATCTCTGAAGAGCCAAACTTGATAGCAATCCGTTCAGTAGTTCCGGAGTTGTGCCGTTACATTCCCCTGTTTAAAGGCGCTTGCTACATACACCCCCCATATATATCATATCTAAGGTATGGAAAATGCCGTTACAAACATTACACTTCTTTTTTAGAGGCACTTACTACACTCTCTCCCCACAGAATATCCTTATAATCATATTTAAGTTGTGCAAAAAGTGTCTACGGTCTTCAAAAAGTACCGATTCTCGCCAAAGTAGATAATTTTTTTTATGACCACATTTGTTAAGGACACTTGCTACGCCCCCATGGAAATATTCTTATAACCATCTATGAAGAGCAAGAAGCACATGTCCCAAGTTTGATAGCAATCCGTTCGGTAGATTCGAAGTTATGCCGTTCTAAACATTACACTCCCCTATTTAAAGGCACTTGCTACATCCACCCCCCGTATAGTCATATCTAAGGTATGTAAAATGTTTCTATGGTCTTTAAAACGTATCGATTCTTGTCAAGTAAAATGCATTTTTCCGTGACCCCCCCCCCCTCTTATTTATGACACTTGCTACGCTCCATCCCCTATAAAAATTATCCTTAAGGGGAGGGGTAGGGTCTAAAGGATGAAGGGGGGTAGGGTCTAAAGGATGAAAAATATCATCATTTTTGAGAATTTTTTTCAGAGTTATCGTGCAACAAAATAAATTCAAATTTTTTGCATGATAAAAAGCATCATTCGAACAACAGTTTGTAATTTTTTCGTGGAAAAATATCGAGAAATAAGTCGGTGAAGAGGTATTTTTGAGAACGCTTCTTAAAAATCATGATTTGCGGTGTCCATTGTATCTCAGCGCAGACTGATAAGAAGTCAAAAAATCAAAGCAGCATAGATAGAGTAGCAGTTTTTCTAGACCCCAACGTTTCTTTATGATTTTTTTTGAATTTTTTTTAAATTTTTGGTGGTTGTTTAAAGTGAGTAACAAACAACGAAAAGGAAAACGTTGGGGTCTGGTTTTTTATATGTAGAAAGTGCGTGCAAAATTTGAAAAAAATCGGTGCAGTAGTTTTTGAATGACGATGGACACGGACGGAAAACGCGTTTAAAGGTTTTTGTCTATAAAATCAATGGAAACAATTAATTACTCGCCAAGTTTGGTAGCAATCCGTTCAGTAGTTCGGAAGTTATGGCGTTACAAACATACAAACTTACATCCATTTTTATTTATATATAGAATATTCACGGCAGCCGGCTGCCTAGATTGTTCCTTTGAACGATTTTAATGTTTGGTTTCACCTTAATTTTCCTTTCAGAGTTTCATTCGAGGTTGCCTGGCCTATCGGAAGGAGGACCGGATGGACGTATTCGCGCTGGCCAAGCACGAATACCTACAGCCGCCGGTGTCGAAGCACAACCGAGGAGCGGCGGCGGCCTCCAGTCAGAATCAGCACGGCAGCGGCAACAGTGGAGTGGGGGCCGGTGGTCAGGGCGGTGCCGGTGGTGGTGCTGGTGGTGGCGGTGGTGGCTCGGGTGGATCCGGTGGTGGCGGTGGCAATCAAACCGGACAACAGACATCCTTCTCGACCGGGATGTTTGGCAACATGAACCAATCCAGCTCGTCTTAGCTGTTTTTCAATGGTTGCCTGAAAGCTTCCACTGCTAGTAGTGCTGCTACTACTGCCGTTGCCAATGGAAACATGGTAAATGTTGCGATCAGAGCTGCTACTATGATCGGACATCATCAGACCAACAGTGACAACAATAACCATAACAACAACAACCACAACAACAAAACCAACATCAACAACAACAACAACAATAATGTTTCGCCACCAACGTCATCCAACAACTCACCCAAATAGGCGCATGGCGCCGCCTAGGCTTAATCCCCCGATGTTCGTACTGTAAGTAAAAAAAAACAAGCAAATGTGATGTGCTAAGCAAACAAAAAAAACCGAAACTAAACCCGATGGATCGATGGAGAATCAGTTTCCCGCCCCCCCTCGCGGTTCCAGTTCCCAAATGATGAAGCAACAACAAGAAAAAAAACACCCCCGCAAACACAACCTGGATACCGGACCGGACCGGCCGACACCGCTGGAAACAGAGTCGACGAATTGCTTGCTACAACACACACACACACACTCAAACAAACACTTACTACATACACACATACAAACTCACTCGAGCGCAGTGCTTCTGCGGAATCGCAACAAAACAAAACAAAAAAAAAAAGAAATTCAATGTTTGCTGTAAGAAAAAAAAATCAACCAACGTTCAATAATGATGTTCCAACAACACAACAGAATTAAGCATACGACAACAAAAAAAAACAAAACAAAAAGGAAAATAGTCAAGAAACAATTCAACAAACGCTACCCGGGCCGAGTTAAAAAAAACACTAGATAATGTTATAATTTCGGTTATTGTTTCGTGTTTTTTCGTGTACATACATTAGGAAGAGAAGGAGATCAGCAACAAACAGTAAAGACAACGTCAACAACGCTCATCAGTCGTCGTATTCTCGAGAAGTATGTTGGTTGAGGAGGAGGAGGAGAGATGTAGGGAAGTTTGTTGAAGAACACAATTTACACAAACACATACATACAAACGTACGTACGTACATACCAGCTCATCACACAGTGGTAAGATTAGAGACGGAAACGTGAGGACGCCCCCAGAGGATGCATGTCAGCGTACGCGGAACGGTGCGTGAAATATTTTCCAATCAGTTCGGAGAAATTATTATGTACTCTAGTTGGACTCTAGGTTTTTTCTGCTATCAACTGTTTTATTTTTTTTCTAGGGTTAGAATCAAAATTTTTGAATTTTGAACATGGATGTTTCGAACCGAAATGGAAATTTTATTGTTTTTTTTTTTTTATTTTAACATTATTGTTGTTGTAATCAGTAAGTAACAGAATCGGTTTCGATGTTGGCAGGTGTGTGTGTGTTCCGGGATTGCACGGGCCACAGTTGACTGGCGTCGTGAATTTCAGTGTAATAAGAAAATGTCATGCCAATGTTCGTCACGTCACGTGAGGAGTCGGGTCTTGCTTCACTCTCAATCTAAGCAGTGGCACAACTGATGTGAGATTTGCTCTTTGACATCAGGTAGCTGTGAATTGTATGTACTGTTGTCACGTCATTTTCTGGAGGGGGATGACGGAGAGAATTACATTTTTTTTATTCAATCAATTCAACAAAGCTTTGAGTACTCAAACTCAAGAGTAGTGTGGATAATCTTCTGTCGCAAACCCAAATTATTCTTGCATCAGACGTTGAAAGAAAATATGGTGGGAAACAAAGTGAATATCGTTCCACCACGTAATTCCATTACTGTCACGTCACTTTATGGAGTGCGATGACGGTGAGAATGAGCTTTGTTGTTTCATCAATTCAACGAAGCTTCGAGTACTCAAAATCAAGTACAAGCTTCAAGAATTTTTGCTTACATACAATATTTTGCCAATACTGGTCATGTCACGTGAGGAGTCTGGTCTTGCTTCACCGTTGATAACATTTTTGTACCTTAAACCAAGTAGTGATTAGACTGATGGGAGATTTGCACTTTCACATCTGATAGTTGGACATTGTTTTCTTTTCATAAATACGTTTATTTCATAGGTAATATACATAAGTTTTTCTTCGCCGTAGCATCAACTATACATAGTACTTTATAAATTGGAAGTTGTTGTCACGTCATTTTCAGGAGGGGGATGACTGAGAGAGTTAACTTTTTTGTTCAATCATTCAACTTAAAAGTGCTTAGAGCACTCAAACTCCAGATTGGTGTGGATAACCTTCTTCCACTAAACCAAATACTTCTTGCATCAATCGTTGAAAAAAAATATGACGGGAAACAAAGTGACTTTGGATATTGTTTCATCACGTAGTTGCACTACTGTCACGTCATTTTGTAGAAAGTGATGACGGTGAAAATGAGCTTTATTGTTTCAGCAATTCAACGAAGCTTCGAGTACTCAAAAACAAGTACAAGCTTTAAGAATTTTTGCTTCTAATATACAATATTTTGACAATACTCGTCATGTCACGTGAGGTGTCGGGTGTTACTTCACTCTTAATCTAAACAGTGGCATAATTCAGATTTGCTTTTTCACATCAGGTAGTTGGAAATTATGGGCATTATTGTCATGTCATTTTCTGGAGGAGGATGAGAGAAGAGAATTATCTTTTTTTCATTTAATCAATTCAACGAAGCTTCGAGTACTCAAACTCAAGGGTAGTGTGGATAATCTTCTGCCGCAAACCCAAATAATGCTTGCACCAATCGTTGAAAGAAAACATGACGGGATACATAGTAGCTTTTTGTAGAGTGCAATGACGGTGAGAATGAACTTTGTTTCGTCAATTGAAGGAAACTTCGAGTACTGAAACACAATATTTTGCCAATACTCATCATATCACGTGAGGAGCCGGGTCTTACTTGACCGTAAGTAACATTTTTGTTCCTTCCTGACTCATGATAGATTTGTTATCTCACATCAGGTAACCGGAAATTATATGCTCTGTTATCACGTCATTTTCTGGAGGAGCAAGCCTAAAAAAATTTTGCCTCAATATACATTATCATGTCACGTAAGGTTTCGGGTCTTACTTCACTCTTAATCAAAGCAGTGGCATAATTGATGGGAGGTTTGCTCTTTCACATCAGATAGTTGGAAATTATGTGCATTATTGTCATGTCATTTTCTGAAGGAGGATGAAGGAGAGAATTAATTTTTTTTTATTGAATCAGTTCAACAAAGTTTTGAGTACTCAAAATAAAGTAAAAACTATAAGAATTGTTGCTTCTTATATACAATATTTTACCAATACTCGTCATGTCATGTGAGGAGTTGGGTCTTACTTCACCGTAGGTAAAATTTTTGTACCTTAATATATACAATGACAAGACTAATGTGAGATTTGTTATCTCACATCAGGTAACGGGAAATTATACGCACTGTTGTCGCGTTATTTTCTGGCGAGGGATGACGGAGATTTGCCCATTTTCATTCAATCAATTCATCAAAGCTTTGAGTACTTAAACTCAGGAGTAATGTGGATAATTGCTTGCCGCAAACCCAAATACTTGTTGCATCAATCGTTCAGAAAAAATATGACGGGAAACAAAGTTGTTTTGAATATCGGTCTTTGGATATCGTTTCACCACACAATTGGAAATTGTATGGAGATCTCTTGTCACGTCACTTTGTGGAGTGCGATGACGGTGAGAATGAACTTTGTTAAGTTATCATTTAAACGAAGCCTCGATCAAACTCGTACAAGTACTAGCATAAATAGTTTTTGCATCCATCGGTAAAACTATACGACGAAAATGATCTAACTTACGTTACTTCAGAGGATTGTTTTCGTGGAAAGCAGAGCAGTGCTCTGCCTTTAATTTACTTCCAGCTTAAAATATTAACGAAAAATATGAAAAATATGACAACAGGGCGGTCGAACGACAATGCTCACGTGACTTGTAATCCGATTAGCTAGATAAAAATTTCGCTGTAAAGAAATTGGTTTAACATGATTTTCAAAAGTCTGCAACCAAAACGTGTCTGTAGTTAATTTTTAAAAAATCTGCAGACCTGCACACTTAGAAAAACACGTGTAAATTTACGTCTTTATAGATGCACATGAAAAGAGCGTCATAAATCACTCAAATTTACAATTCAAAGCTTGTAAAGATAAGTCATATATTTAACTTCTCAGTAAATGAACTGAACTTTACATCGATACAGATACAGCAATTATTTTTACATGGTAATAGATGTAATATTGTGTCATCAGCGAAGAAATTACGGCATCAAGCGTAAATTTGTTCTAAGAGTTTGGTCTGCTGTAAGTACTATAAAAGATGACACACTGTCCGTAATCGAAAGCTATTTTCTTCTGAGAGTCTGTTTTTTAAGCGGTATGAGATTGTCTACTGTTCGCATCCTTTCTCAGAATTAAAGCAGAGTGCAAATGACACAAGTCACACGAAGTGATGCGAGTCACGACAAATCACGTGACAGAGTTGTTGGAACACGTTGGCGTTCTGAAGTGAGTGACTAGTCACTGAAAACGCTAGTTGTCTTTATTCTGAAAGATGCCTCGAATTTTTCTTCAGGATCAAGTGAGCAGAGCTTGGCCTAATTTTATCGTATATTAGGGCATCGTTCTAATATACAGTGAGATATGATGAGAGTTGCCGTCCTTGAGCAGAAAATGCTCAGAATAAAGATCGCCTATGCTCTTGCGGAACCAAACACACAGTAAGGATTCCTACAGTCACCGAATTCTCTATCAGGAATTATCGTGATTTACGAATCTTCATCTCAAAGCTAGGCAGGAATCTGAACAATTTGGTTCAAGTTAAACATTCATTGAGAGAGATTTCTGTGCCAACAGTAGAAAATTCTGTGTCATTCGGGTTGTCTTCCAGAATAGAACGTCATTTTCTAGACAAACTGGGAAAAAACTTTTTTGTATAGTAATTGTAGTAAATTTTGGCAAACAGTTTATGAAAACCTAAAATTTCATGAGCATTATTCTAGGACGTGACGGGATTTAATTGAACTCACGTGACTATACAGTTCACTGGTGGTCGAAAACGGGATTAAACAGAAGCGAAACAATAATTATAACATGACATATAACAAATCTAACTCCACTGTAAGAAGAGATTCAGGGTTTTGAAAGGTGAGGTGGCTGTTATGTGAAATTTTACATCGTCATCCGAGTCGTGTCACGTCACACGTCAATTTCAAGGTCTTTTTGGTTATACCCGTCTCCGGTTTTTGGTTCCGCGGACGTAACGGAAATAGTCATCAAAAACAAGGTCGATCATCACAAATGAAAGGCCTTATTGTTTCATAGATTAGTTTCAGTTTTGTGAGAATCCGGTTTCCCGAAATTGTGGAAGAATTAAGTGGTGCGTTTGATGAGCCCCAAAAATTGACTGCATAGGCTCTCGGCTGTTGCAAAAGCAAAAACTGTTCGATGAATCGGAGCTTGCGATCGAGAATGATGCCCACGTTTTTAACAGACAAAATTTACTCTACGGGAGATTCCGCCATTGAGTATTCGAATAAAGTCGACCACTCTGCCCCTGGAAAAGTATTACATTTCTTAACATTCATTGTCATGCCAGTTTTGTCGTACAATTCCAGGACTCTTGTGATGATGCGATATATTCCAAAATTTCTACGGACGACAATTTACTGCCTAGATCAGTCAGGAACAGTATGAATAAGAGTGGTTCGAGATGACTCCCTTATTTTGACTCTTGAAGAACGGAAATGATCTGGTTAACATACCGGAAAACTATTTCAATTTGTAGATATTACTATTTGATGGACATGCATGTAAACATTCATTTGCAGCATTGGTTACCAGTTTCAGGTTCATGGAATTAGCGGTTGAAAATTCCTAAACCAAACTTACATCGATTTTATTTTTCAGATATGGGTTGAGCTTTGGGAACTGATTCTAGCTCAAGGAAGCCATTGTGTTCTCTGGCTTGTCATAATGGATGCAGGTTGTGTCGAAAATTACTAACCGATACCAAAAGTTCAACCGAACCTGCATCCAAAAACGCTTCCGAAGTGCATTCGCGTTCGTGTTTTTAGTGTTGAGTGAGACCTCAGTTTCAGTTTCGACTCGACTCGAAAATCACGTCGGAATCTAGAGGAGAACTAGCCCAGTAATATTTATCCAACCTTCCTTTCTTCGTCGCTTGACTGCTCAAGAAATGGTTTTTATGTAAAAAGTTCGATTACGAGAGGGGCCAGGCCCCCCCCCCCCCAGAGTTTCAGCTGCCACGTCACCACATGAGGTGATGTGAGTTTTAGAATTGTACCTATGCTAAAGTGGTTAATAAAAGCATGGCATCTAATATTCTGCCATCTGCTGAATTATTGGCCATCTCAAATAGTATATTCCTCGATTTTCGGAAATTTTTTCAGATTTAGAGCTATGGTTACATGAAAATTTCATACCTTTCTCGGATTTTCCTCCGTGCAAGCCAAGTCATTCAATGCTAATGAAAAACTAGATCCGGTATGAGGACAGATGAAGGATTCAAATCTCATCAAACAAGGCATTGAAAGGAGTGCTAAAATTGACAATTTCTAAGCTATGAATTTTCTTATGTCACGTGATGTGACGAATATCAAAACGTGAGGTGAACTCCCAGTAAGGAGAAGTGACAAGACTTCCTTTCGACACAATTCATTGATACTCCCGAGAATTATTTAATCGAGTGTCACGCAAGTAGCTCACTGATTGTGTTCTCTGAGGACGTTTTTACTTGCAACAGAATCCATATTCATAATAAAGATTATAGAATTTTCTGCAATCTAGCCCAATGTAATGTGATGTGACAACGTGACATAACCGAAAAAATAGTAGATGACTTTTATCCGTTAGCATTGAGAATGGAAATATGAAAATGCAGATATGCTAGTTTCTCACTTCTAGAACGTTTCTACAGTTCAGTACTGTTTCTTGATTTCTGGAAGTCATCAAACGGCATATACTGGATTAGAACATTTCGTAAATTGTTTCAATATCATTGAACCAAACTTTGAGGACTATCGCCTCGGAGCCTCCGAGTTCTAACATTCAAACGTCTCCCGAAAACTTCACTCTTCCTCTGGGTCATGATCAGGCAAAACTGTTACCACACCCGTTGGTACTTTCCGGTTTCCGGACCGCACCGTCACCGAGAACTCGATTCTGTTTACTTAATACCACCCACCCGCCCGTCAAAGCAAAATTCCTTGGTCAAACAACAGTAAGTAGAAGTATCCCAATAGTGGGAAGCCTGTGAACGGCTACACAAAAAAAACGAAGCTGTCAGTGTCGGAGCGATGTTTTCGAATTTTGTTCTTGAAAAAGCATGGCTTGCTACGTACAGCACCGATGCGAAAACATCGCCTGGATTGCAACGTTAGAAGAAGAGAAATAAAAACAACCCCGAATCGAAAGTAATTGAAAATTTGGAGTGAGAGAAAGCGAAGAAAACGAAAAGAATATGTGCGCGAATGAGAGATGTTAATTTGCACTGAGCAAAGGAAATTGTTGTTTGTTAATTCCATAGGATCGAGTCGGAGTAATTACTCTTGAAGTAAAGAAAAAGCAAATACAAGGAGAAACAACAGAAGGTGACGACTCGAAGAAAAGCATCCACTGTTGTAATGTGGATGTGTCAAACTTTCTTTCGTTATTATTATTATTTTTTTGTGTAAATATATTGTTTAGTGTTTGTTTTATTAATAATAAACTATGAAGTACGGATTAACAAAGAATAGGAAACATTCACTCACACACACACATGGCAGAGTTACAGACGAAACAAGATACAGGACGCGTAGATACACTTCCCTTTCGCGCCAACGTGATCCCACCTGGGAGGTTCCATCGTTTAGGGATGGGCCTGCAGGTGTAAACCAGAAGAGACCGGAAGACACGAATCGGGACGACCGGCCGGATGTCTCTGTCTCTCTCTCTCTCTTGACACACTCCTGGTCCGATCGGTCCGAGCTTCTTGATATATGCAGAGTGGGCGAAAACCGGATTTTCCACCCCATTTTTGCATTAGGCAAAAAACGCCTCTCCAATGGCTCTAGACAGATAGTTTATTGGAATTCTTTTTAAATCACTTGATAGGGAAAACCAAATACGATTGTGTGCGAGCGAAAACCTTTTTTATTTTTATGGTGCGTGTGAAAGGCGACTAAGCAAGCGCGTGCGAAACACACACACACTCACACACAAACATCCTTTAAAGAAGTAGATAAACGGTAATAACTCGCAGGAAGAGAAAGAAGCAACAAAATAAAATAAAATTAAAAAAATGAAAACAGATAGAAAAGAGTGGTTTATATGAACTGTTTTTTTTCCTCTGAACATAGTAAACTATCAATAGAAACGTGAACATAGGTTGAATAAAATGCGATGTAATCTCTTCTTAAATTCTTAAGGAAATGATAAAAAAAAGAAAACAAAAAAACAAACGGTGATCAGCTTAGGAACGACGTTTTTTTCCGAACTCACTCACACACACACATAGTAGGATAAAAGTAACAAAACAAAAAGAAAATCGAAAACCGGAAACGTGCGGAGGAATGCTTCGGTTCCAAGCAAGTATTCTTCTGCCCCGGGGAAAAAAATGGCCTGCTGGAAGCGGGTCGGCTGCGCTCAAAACGATGACCGGAGTAAAAAAAGATGTAAAACAAATTGAGAGAAAAAAAAAGACGTATTTCCAAGTCAAACGAAGTAAAAACGCAGAGACACAGACACACTCACACACAAACATTAAAACAAACAAGCTTATTATTAGAAGTTGAAATATCAAGTTTAGTGGTTACATTCAAATAATCAATAATGAAAGAGGAAAAACAATTAAAAAATAAAGCGGAACGCGACGAAAGTAAAGCCAGAGGTCAATGCGGAAGAAACTAAGAAAGAAAAAAAAAGTATATATATAATAATAGGCGTTAGGCGCGAAAGGGAGAAGGCAAGTCGAACATGCATGCACGGCGGTTCTGTGAATGCGAGAAAGCGAGAGATACGAAGGCCGTATGTGTCCGTGGGTGTGGATGATAATCGCGTGTGTGCGTGCTCTGAAAAACCCGTGTCTGACGTGGAAAAAGTTTAGCAAAGTGTGAGCCAGCAAAAAAAAAAACGATAAAAAATAAACAGAAAACAAACGGAATACAATGTGAAACCGAAGAAAACAGAAAGAAAGAGAAAGAGAGAGAAATGATACACTCGAGAAAAAGCAAAATCGTGAATGTCGATGCAAACAACACATTTAATAAATTTAAAGTAATAACTATTAAAAAACTATGAATAATTAATGAAAAAAAAACACATACAGATAAATAATTATAATAAATTATTTAAGATATGAGAAAACTTCTATATGTAATAATTATTAAAAAATTAAAATAAAAAAAAAATACACTATTATTTGAAAGGTTGCTTCCATCAATTGCTTTGGTGAGAAAAGAAATGTTCCTGATTTTCGTCCGCCCCCATCACGTAAGAAACACCCGGGCATGGTGTGATGGGGTGTAAGTTTTCGGTGGTAAGTATTCCGTTTGCCGGTCATTTCACTTCAACTATAACAGCGTGGGCTAGAGGTTGGATTTAGAACTGTTCGGACAAAGATTTTTGACCGAAGTCGAGTTCGCTTCCTGAACTGGGCAAAGAAGCATAAATATCGCGTTTGAACGAAAATGGTTCCGTCAGATGAACCACATATTTGGACATGGGGTTCGAGTTAAGCGTGTCTGATTGGGAAACAGTACCGTTTTCGTTTACTACAGGGTCCGACACTCGAAGTGTAATCAACTTCAGACCTTCGAGCCTGGCGTCAAGTTTAATGCGACATATTATCGGGAAAGTATTCTGGAGGTTGCTTTGAAGCCGTGGGCAGACAAACATTTCGGTGGCAGATCATGGACGTTTCAGCAGGACTCGGCACCGTCTCACAAAGCTCGAGTGAACCAAGAATGGCTGAAAAACAACGTTCCGAACTTCATCACGTCCACACAATGGCTCTCGAATTCACCAGATGCGAATCCAATGGATTATTCTCTTTGGGCCATTTTGGAGAGCAAAGTCCGAACTAAAAGATACACCAGTCTCGATGCGCTGAAAAAAGTTATTGTCCGCGAGTGGGCCAAAATACCTGCAAGTCACATTCGGCCAAACGAAGCAACTCCTTCGCTCTCTCAAGTCATCAAGTCAAGGCAAAAGGTGATCTTATCGAGCAAACGTGAATTGATTCTGAATTTTGTATTATTTTTACACATTTTGTACTTTGAATTAAGTAAAAGTAATTTTCCAAACTGAATTTATGGCCTTTTTAATTAGTTACACTTCAGTAATAAATTCAGTAAAATGATCGGAATTCATGAACGAAACCTTATGAAGTAGACCGTGATGATATTACGACTTGATGTAGTAGAAATTTGGATAATGGCTTCAACAGGACAATGACCCGAAACATCGCAGTCGCTTCTGTTGCCCCTGAATGGAAAAAAGTAGGTGGGTAATGTCAGAGACATAAATGGACGATGTGAATACGAATAAAACTAACATGTTTGTTTACACTTCTGAATATCTAAAATATTATGTTAGTTATGCAAGATTTTCGGAATTGTAACGATGCATCTATACCAAAGTACGACGAATTCACGACGCACTTATTTCAACACCCAAGTTAATAAGACAGGGCTAAAGAGAGTAAAAAATTATTCGCTTACAGGAGCACACACGGTACTAATTACAATAATTTCAAAGGAAAAAAAAATATCGTACACATCTTTAATAATTAATATACGATTATTAAAAGTCAGTTGTTCAGGCTAGAATGAATGAAATGAATTATTTAACATCGGTTGAATCCATAAAGTTTGTTAGGTGGGCCAAAATATATGAAGTGGCAAAAATACCTCTGTTAACCTCTCTGCAAGGAGTTTTCTCTGCGATAATTCCAAGGATTTTTCGTTTATCTTCAACCATCATTAACAAGACAAGAACAAGAATACGTTGTAAAACGTATACAGCTGATGTGAAAGCTCAAAAAATTAACTGATTAGATCACCGATCACACGAAGATAAATACGCTCGAAACTTGCTATGAAATATTGCACCGCATATGTACACTGTGAACGATGGGTTAGGTTCAGTTACGTATTTCGTTCGTTTCTGGGATGTCATTTCAATGAAGTTCCCGACCATTTTTGTTTATACTCATCATTGAATAGAGCAAACTGGTTCCTATAGCCAATCAAAACTGCATCCTGTAGCCAATCAGTAGATGCTAGCTTGTCGTACCGTACCGACCCTTGCGTATCGAGGAAATTTGGCGCCCGAGGCAAAACAGTCGCCCCCATCGTTGGTTTAGTGAGCAAAAAAAAAACCAAGCTGAGCTCCATGTCCGGTAAGCTGACTTGGGCGCCACTGCCAGGATCAAACCAATCTATTAGTTGCAAATACTATGTAAACAGTGAACCATTAAATTCCCGTGAAATTTATAAGATAGAAAAATAAAGTGAGCATTCGACAGCTTGAAGGGTGTTACATACAAAATATAACCAGAATAAGTATAAAAAAGGTAAAATTTTGTAAAAATAAAAATTCCAATCATGTCAATGTTCCAAGTTCAACTCATACAGAGTATAGACAAAACATTCGTTCGTGCTTTCTTTGTAGCAGTCGGTAACTCCAGAAATGAAGTTGTGTGAAAGCTCTTTGCATAGTGGGTTCCGCGTTTGCTCACTGTTGACCAAAAACGAGAACGTGTTGATGATTCTGAGCAGTTGAATTGTACTTCGAATTGTTCCTACATCCACCATATTCGCCAGATTTGGCTCTCAGCGACTACTGGCTGTTCGCAGACCTAAAAACAATGATCACCGGTAAGAAATTTCGCACCAATGAAGAGGTTATCGCTGAAACTGAGGCCTATTTTGGAGCCAAAGGTAAATCGTTCTACAAAAGTGGTATTGAAATATTAGAGCGGCGCAGGAATGATTGCGCTGCTCTTGATGGAGATTACGTAGATAAATAAAGTTAATTTTGAACCAAAAGGTCGTGTTCTCTTTGGTAGGCCCGGGACTTTTCAGCCCATGTGTTATCTACTAGAGAATATAAATTCTGGATAAAGATTCATGAACTGGAACTGATTTTCAGAACTAAATACGGAACCTGAAATAAGATTAGAATTCAGTAACAAAATTTACGTTCTAGACTCATTTTCAGAATCCAAGCTTCGAACTCTGTTCCAAAATCTGCTTCCAGGTTCCGTATTTAGGTCCAAAATGCAGAATCTGGGAATAAATTCTGAAACTGAACGTAAGAATTGAACTCTGAAAAAATCAGGAAAAAGATTCTAAAACTGTATTCAAGACACTCTGGTTCAACAGTCAATTCCGGAATTCTTTTGTCGTGAATACGACTTACTTTACTATGGGGCGCCTTTTCAAAATTTACCCGCTGAGAGAGTGATAAGTTTTTGATCGAGAATATCTCTTGTTGTATCTAACGAATCAACATCATTTTCGCTACATGCCATCTGAAATATGATCATCAATTTATGATCACATTTTCAGTTGTTTGACATAATCACAAATTATTCAAAACTAAAGTTTTCTGAAATGTTTGGTATCAAGGAGTATCAAAGCAGAAAACTTATGATGCGTGTTTCTCGTACCCGAGCCGACGGTTTGGACGTAGTCAGCAACATTTCATTTCTGCGTTACCTACTGAATAGGTCTAAAAGATTAACACTTGATATATTTCGTTCATTCTTGTTTGCGCAGTTGACTGAACAGGAAGTGAAGCAAGTGCATTATTTCGGTTTGTTGAGGTCCACAGCTCAGTTTCAGTTCCAGTATCGAGAAGTCAGTTTCTAAATAAAATTTCAGAATTAGGTTCCAGATACGGAATCAAGCATTCAGTTCTGCTGCGTGGCGGTTTTTTTTACATCGTTCGCAGTGTGAATTTCACTTCAAACAAGAGCGATTGCGTCATCCAGCTGCTGGTCGTTTGCATTGCAATCAGCCCTTCAATGGGCTCTAAATGTTATCTAAAGAACTTTTAGAAGTTTAGTTAAGCTTTCAGTTTAATAGATTTTAATTAGAAAAATTTCGCATACTTTTCTCGGATTTTTGACGTAAATACTATGGAGCGCCTTTTAAGAACTTATCATTTGTTCCATTTAACATAGTTTTCTCTCAACAGAATTTTCAGTAGCATGAGGTAACCGCAAATAATTCAAATTGCATTTTTCCTAACTATTTCATAATTGAATAAGCTAAAAAATTGATACTTCATTCATTCTAGCCTACGTAGTTGACTCCTTCAGTTCAGACCAGAATCCAGTTCTAGAGTTCAGTTCTGGATTTCAGATTAAGATTTCCATAATCCAGATCTTAACTTCAGCTCCTCGTCCAGAATCGAGTTCCAGAATTCTGAATCTGTAGGTGAAACCAAACTTTAGAACTTGATTCTACACCTGGATTCTGGAACTGAGATCATGGTCTCGATTCTAAACCTGGGCTCTCGAACTAAATTTCAGAAATGAATTCTAGACTTTCAAAACTCAACTGAATTCTGGAACTGAAGATGCGTATCAGACCAGAATTCGGCTTCACAGTTTCTGTCCGGAGTTCAGAATTCAGTATCAAAATCCTGAAACTGAAGCTCTGGAACTTCAGACCAAAATCTAGGATCATAAATCAGATTCAAAATTCAATTCTATTTCCAGAACTCAGTTCTAAAATACACTACAGAATCCATGTTCAGAATTCAGTTAAGTGCAGGATTAGAATTTGGTTCTAACATTAAAATTGAGAATTCAGATCCAAAATCCAGTTCTAGTTCAGTCGGCTTCAACATTTGTTTCCAAAAATCCAGGTTCAAAACTCAGATTCTTCAATATCAACAAATGAACCATTCATTTTATTCGTATTCACGTCATCCGATTATGTCTCTGACATTACCCACCCGTCTTTTTTTTCAAATTCAACTTAGGAATTTTGTTCCAGAAATTTCTAAGTTGACGAATTCCGAACAAAAATTAAGCAACTAAATTCAGTTCTAAATTTTGAAACTGTATTCTGGAATTAAATTCTGCAACTGAAATTAAATTCAGAATGCAGTTCCAGACTTCAATTCAAAATTCAATGCCCAAATCCAGATCCAGTGTTCAGAAATTGAACGCGATTACTGATAATTTGTTCACTATCTTTACGTTTCGCCTTAGACTCGCTTACTGAAAACTTAAACAGTTCAATTTGAACCGCTAAGCAGCTGGTAAAGTTATTGCTATTTGCAACACACTTGTAGTAAGCACCGAAGTGCTCAGTCTTTCCTGACGTGCCGAACGAGAACAAGTTTCGGCTAATACTGGCCGATTCAGATGGTCATTTAGGGGTTAACCCTATTCTGTGCTAGAGCACATAACCAACAACAAGTCTAAGACGAAACGTGCAGATAGTAAAATTAGGACGAATTTTGAAAAGGCGTCCCATAGTAAAGAAAGACGTATTCACATCAAAACTAATTCTAGTTTAAGCGCACAGATTGTTAAGCGAAAATTGACAATTAGATTCTTTCGTAATAATCGAGTCTATTTTGATCCTTTTCCAAACATTGTTATATACAGTGGCGTACCGAGGAAATTTGACGCCCGGGGAAATAAGAGTTGTGATCCCCATCTATCTCCAGAAAGATCGTTTGGACGAGCAAGCCGTCCTAGATACCATAAAGGAGTATCAACAAATCAATGAGATATGAGCGCTTCAAATCAGGTCATAAACATTTATCACCCATAGTTCTAAATTAGCCTGCTAGTATCCGGAGAATCAAAATCTACAGCTTATTGGTACTCAATATACTGAAACGAACACGGTGTGCAGCAGACGGAAAATGGCATACACACACCGCACACAGTTTTGTCTTCCATTCGCTAGTCAAACTACTTGCCTCTCCCACAGCTAGGCGTTGACTGAGAAAACAATGTTTCGATGCATTGTAACCTTTGGCAAGGTTCCACCCTATAGCAATTGACCGGGTGTCAGTTTTGCTAAACTAAATTATTGTCGGTAAATATAAATTTCACGCAAGAAAAAGTTAGTTTTATATAAAGATAAAATTCAAGACAAAGTATCAATCTATTTTGAATTAAATTTTGATATCTGCTCGAGAGCGTGTAAGTCGTCGTAGCGTCGCATTTGGAAAAAAATTAACAATAGATCCAAATTGCAGACAGAACGGTAAAAAGAACTTTTGTACCGTCTAGTGAGACCATTCATACGATCGAAAGCATACGGCGTTGGTATTAGTATTTCGTTATCATGCTAGTACGAGAAAAAGAGAACAATCTTGAATGCAAGCAGAGCGGCAAAAATATTCCATGTGTCGTCAAGTGCGACCATTTGCTCATACCAACAGCCAATCAGGAGCTAGTTAGGTGAGTAACTAACTTCGAAATTCGAAGCTGTAAGATTAGGGACGGTAGGGGACTCTCTGGTTTGAGGCGTATTGAGAACATCGAAGATTCCAACCTGTACGATACGCGGGCCGAAATATACGACCGAGCGGCAATTCGGATGATCGCATGATCTGCCGAAGAATAAAATATTGTTTGCCGAGCGAGGGCTATTGTGTCGGCCCAACATCCGAAGGGCAAACTCACTGGCTATAAAATAGAGATGGTCGGGTATCGGGTATTTTACCCGAAACCCGACCCGTACCCGTACCCGACGGGTTTTTGGTCGGGTACGGGTAAAAAATTTTATTTTCAATCGGGTACGGGTCGGGTGCGGGTAAAAAAAATTTACTGCTTACTCGGGTACGGGTCGGGTCGGGTAAAAAAATTTACTACTCACTCGGGTACGGGTCGGGTACGGGTAAATTTTTTTTTCTGATCGATTACCCGACCATTTGTACTTTACATAAATATGTTTACACGTTGACGAGAATTTTTTTTTGCAAAACAGTTGTTCCGAAAAATAAACAATTTGATTCAAGGGGTTTTGACATTCGCACCTAGAACCAGACCTGAAAACTGGCATCTTTTTCCAGAAAAAAACATTTCTTTTCTTCATTTAAAAAAAAACGATCAATCATAGTTACGTGAAAAGTTATGTGAATATTTTCCACCCTACTTTTTTATAACATATTTATTAAGACACACAGCTCTAAGATGTTGCGGCCAGACCCTACTTTTCACGTAGGTTTTAATGGACTGCCATTTTAAAGCTGTTTATTGCACAATCCCGTTAAAAATTATTTGAATAATATATAAAATGTAGTGTAGTACTCATATCACATTCAGATACCAGGAAACTGTTATTTAAAATATTGGTTGGAGATTTTCAAAATTTACATATAAATCATTAGGATTGTACCCATAAAAACATGAACATTTATTTCAGAAAATCTGCATAGAAGTTCTTCTTATTCTTCACTTCTGGGTGGTGTCACCAAAGATAAATAATAAAGACATGTATGTGCTTATAAATATTTTTGAAAAATGTGGTTCGTTCCCGGTACCTTCTGAAATGACCGCACTCACCGCTTGGTGGAGCGCAAGATTAATTGCATTGTTATCATTTCAACCAAAGTGTGCCATAAAATCTCAATATATACAAATGAGCTACCGAATCGAAAGGGTTCTCACGGTTTGACATTTGCATAATGAATGTATGATGGAAACTCAGCAGTGCAACCAATTTATCACCATTAGTGCCAGTTTTACGGAGGACCGTAGATGTGCGCCAAAAAAAGATCGTGACTGTCATGTCTGGAAATTCGTTTGTGGTGTCACCACAAACGAATTTCCAGACATGACAGTCACGATCTTTTTTTGGCGCACATCTTCGGTCCTCCGTAAAACTGGCAACAATGGGGATAAATTGGTTGCACTGCTGAGTTCCCATCCTACATTCCTAATGCAAATGTCAAACCGTGAGAACCCTTTCGATTCGGTAGCTCATTTGTATATATTAAGATTTTATGGCACACTTTGGTTGAAATGATAACGATGCAATTAATCTCGCGCTCCACCAAGCGGTGAGTGCGGTCATTTCAGAAGGTACCGGGAACGAACCACATTTTTCAAAAATATTTATATGCACGTACATGTCTTTATTATTTATCTTTGGTGTCACCTCACTTGAAATGACACCGATTGATGGCACAGCAAGTTGAGCTATATTGCCAGTTTGATGTCAACATTTCATAAGGGCACATAAACCAATGAGAGTTTCTCTTTGTTTACTTTCTCTTTTGTGAATATCTCCTTAATTTTCACGTGTACCTACAAAGTATTCGTGAAGAATGAAAGATAATATCTCCATGTTTCCAACATTACCAAATATGTAACGAACGTTTGTATAATAACGCAGATATAGTCGAAAGAGAAAGTAAACAAAGAAAATCTGTCAATTGTTTTTAGGCCCTTTTGAAATGTTGACGTCGAGTTAGTTTACGTTTCTTTTCACTGAAAATCTCGATGCGTGACAGTCGCAAAAGTACGGGTGAAAATCTTTTCACGCGAAATGCTCAAATTATCACCGTGTTCACTCGTTGAGGGTTCCAAGGGAGGTGGAACAGAAGTTCAATGGCTGTAAAAACCACCAGCTCCCGTTAACATCGTTGGTGTGGGTTTGTGAGGCTTACAAAACGGGCATATTTGACAGATTAATTTAAATCAAAATCATAATTCATTTTGCTTTGTAGTAGAAAAATGTAACCAAAAAAGGCGGGTGGGTAATGTCAGAGACATAACTGGATGTCGTGAATACGAAAACAACTGACATGTTCCTTAACACTTCCGAATATCAATTAGTTGATCAATTGTATAAATTATGCAAGCATTCCCTTTTTTCGCATTTTTCGCAAAAACAAAGAAGGCTTCACTTGATCTCGATTACTGTGAATTTCACACAGCAAAAAGTGCACAAATCTAATCAAACAGTTCTAGATTTGCACTAAACTGAGGTTTTTTACCTTCGATTTGCGAAGAAGAAATCCTAATAGTTCTTTAGGAAACTTTTAGAAACTTTTAGTTGTCCTCTTTTCGTTGTTTTTTCACCAATGCAAACAACTGGCAGCTGTGATGTAATCGCTCTTGTCGGAAGCGAAACTAGCTTTGCAAACGATAAACAATACATCTGCTCGCATTGGCGATAGAATCCAAACAGATAGCATTTTTGTTAAGAGGTTTCTTTTTACGTGATTTCGTTTGTAGCTTTTTCACTAATAGGCGGTCCTAACGGCTATAAAAATAGCAGCATATAGAATTTTAATGTCGATTATTTCATTTTGGATTTGCATTTGATTGAAAGAAACTATCAGGATGCTGTACGGGATTCATTTCTGCCTTTCAGAAAGACCAAATTGTGGAACTCACTACGATATTAAGCACTGTTCGGAACATTTTTCTCGAACAATTTGTTATACAGCAGCAGATATTTTGTTCTCCTCCTCAGAACGCGTTCTGATTGGCTGGTGTTGACATGGGTCAAATGAGACAGGTTTTTAAATAGTGTACTGTAGAAATACTTCAATGATGTTGCTATACACGTTTAAGTTGAAAAATTTTAATTCTATTGGTAGTTAGATTATATAAATCCTTTCACAGATCACTGAGCTATGAGCTTTGAGCTTTAAAAATACGAGAAAGTCAAACGCGCCTTATGAATTATCCTCTTTGATACTTGTTTATACCAAACATTTAAGAAAATTTTAATTTTGAATTGTTTGAGATTATGTCACGCAACTGAAAATTTTATCATAAAATTGTGATCATATTTCCGATGGCATGTAGCAAAAATTTTGTTGATTCGTTAGATACAACGCGAGATATTCACGATCAAAAACTTATCACTCTCTCAGAGGGTTAATTTTGAAAAGGCGCCCCATAGTAAAGTAAGTCGTATTCACGACAAAAAATTTCTCACAAATGTTCAAACTACTTACACTTGAAGGACTCACAGTTCACCATTTTCAAAACTGATTTTTTCACACCGGGAATACACGTGAATTATTTGATGTTTGGTCAATTCACGTAAACGAACCTATGATACTCTATTAATTTTAGGGGATGTTCGTGATTTTTCAAGTGATTCTAATGTGAATTTTTATTTGTGTGTCAAGATAATGAGCACGCTTACTTGTGGTTCTAAAGAATTGGATCAAAAGTCGCACTGTTTCGTAAAAACCATACCTACCCAAAATTGAATACAACGGGTATTACGACATTTTGGATAAATATGCTTCTCGAAAAATTTGAGTAGATATTACTCCCTTTTGTTGACATTTGTAAATGAGTATAAAGTACCAAAGACATTGGAAATCTATTCATGCTTCACAGTGTATTTATATGTTTAAATGTAAACAAGCATTTTAATGTATTTTACTTACAAACTAGAGCCTGATACGCTCTATCTAGCTCGCTATCTAAAACACTTTATTTTTTCCATCCTGAATTTTGGTAAACTTTTTACTACTCATTCGGGTCGGGTACGGGTACAGGTAATTTTTAGTCGGGTACGGGTCGGGTACGGGTAAAATTTTTTATTTTTTATCGGGTACGGGTCGGGTACGGTTAATTTTTTTTATTATTGATCGGGTACGGGTCGGGTACGGGTAATTTTTTAAATTTTTAATCGGGTACGGGTCGGGTACGGGTAATTTTTTTTGCTGATCACTCGGGTACGGGTCGGGTTCGGGTATAAGAATTTCTATACCCGACCATCTCTACTATAAAAGCCCTGTTCTGCCTAATTCGCGTCCTGTTTTTTCCTGGAGACCAATTGAAAGTAAGTCAATTCAGTGAAAGCCTAAAAGTCCGACCGCTAAAGGCGTCGTTTATTTGAAAAATTAAGTGGGTGATTGTTCGCGGAGATCGATTGTTAGTGATCTCAAATTAAATAACACCTCGTAAGTGCCATCGTTTTGTCCGGTGAGAAAAAAATAAAGCTCGGAAGTGCGGGATAAGATTGGGTGTACAGAAGCGTCACCCCGAGACGGGTATCCGATAAAACCTCGCGATAAAAGTGCCTGTGTTAACGCCGGGAAGTACGGAATTAAAAGTGCGGAAAAGCGAGATTTATAATCCGTGCCAATAGTGAAACCCGCTCTAAATTGAGTCGCTCCATCCGCGATCGTTTCCATCGGAGATGGTCACCCCGATTCTGCAATCCGACGGATTTGTGATACAAACGATTCTATTCTTTCGTTCGAGTTCGAATTTTGCATTCTTTATTCCGTTCGACTTGTATGATTCGTTCGGAACATTTGAAATTTCGAACACTAACTGTCAAAGCTATCAACATTACTTACACGTTCTTTTTCTTTTTATATTCATTTCTTGGTAAAAAAAAAACGATCACACTTGTACAAACAAATTAGAACGATTCTAAACCGAACAGAAGTAATACGAACGCAAGTCGATCGAGTAATGTTCGAGAATTTAACAACTCGAACGAATGATATTCGAGTTCATACCTAACTCGAACGGAATGCAGAATGGAAATTGCACATTCGATCGGAATATTTCGAATCGATCGACGTACAGAATAGGGGTGAGTGCTAGGTGAAAAACCACGAGGAGTCCGACCAGAGGTAGTCGGCAGCCATTGAGCCTCTTCGACATCATCACGAGGAATCCGCCATCATCGACGCGACGACCAGTGAGTCAAGTTTTTATAATTGCTTTATTTCTTTAATTGCTTCATATATCCTGAATAAATTCTTAAATTTAACGGTACGTAATATTGTTCTGTTGCCACATTTCTTGCGTGCCCCGTACGATTGCTGTCGAGTCGTGGCCAAGTTGAGATTGGAGGGTCTCTTCGTAAGTTTCCCTATCGCGGTTGCCGACCCTGTGATAACGAGAAGGGTCTCGTGACGAGGCTAGCCGGCCATAAGTTACAGCATATATTTATAGATTCCGTTTGCTGCGATAGTTCACTGTCAGCTTCAGACCAGTCGTCATTTGAAGCAAAACAGCAAGCGTCTGGTCGTTACAGGCTTCGTAACTATGACAACGTTTGTTTATGTTTGGAAATATATCAAGTTATAGATTGAACGATATTGAGCAATTTTGCTCCATGTCCAGTGGTTCTTAAAATAAGTGAGTAAAATTTACTTAGAATTGTTGCTTAAAATTTAGTTTATTATTGTCTAATCCCACGAAGCATTAAAGTCATTTCAGTTGATTTCAGACACTGGCCCTTATTACCGGTATCACTACACGGTGAAAACCAAGTGAAGTGATTGTGACCCTTATTATCGGTATCACTTCACGGTGAAAATCGAGTGAAGTGAATTTGGGTCTAAATTACGGAAGCCGCTTCAGAGACAAATGTAATTACTTGGATGAACTTGTTGTCATTATGAACATGTGAATGAAGTGACATGTAAGTGAAGTGAAAGTGGAAGTGAGAACGGTAATAAGGACCACTATTGCGATACTCTTGGAATAGTAAAAACTGTTTTTTTTTTTCATTTCACGCGCAATTTTGTTATACTTCATTTGTGCCGAAAAACAAACTGCTTTAACTTCAGAAGGAATGCAACCGAAATAATTTTAACTATAAGGAGATAGTTTAGGAAGCTAATTTTTCACTTCCGTCTTGTCATTAATGACAAAGTTTTAAATTCATTGCGAAACTGGTTCTCCCTGATCCTTGTATTGTTTGTCTTCATTTGATCTTCAAATCAATCATCGGCCCCGATGTCAACACAGCTAGTTATCAGCATTGGTAGCTTCACACAGAACGCGGATAAATCTTCGTTCTTATCTTCATTTTATTAAATAATACTGAATAACAACGACAAACATACATACAAAGCCGAACTGTAACACTTAAGACTACGTCAAATTCATTTCCACCTTTTCTGTTACACTTTCATTCTAGCTTCTCCATCGGTTCGATTTTTTTACGTAGAACTCGAGCACTTTGTTTTCCCCGGCCAGGGAGACATACCGGCTGGCAGCAGGTACAACTTAGGCAAAATTCCGGCCTGCGGAATAGTCCCATTTCCAAGCAGCTGACGCAACTCGGCATCCAGTTCGATGGCCAACATCAGATGCCGAGGGATGATGCGAACTTTTCGTGAATCACGAGCGACGTTCCCCGCCAGTTCCAGAATCTCCGTGGCAATGTACTCCATGGCAGCCGTCAGATACACGGACGCACCGGCTCCAATCCGATTGGCGTAGTTTCCGGTCTTCAGCAGCCGATGGATACGGCCAACCGGAAAGCGGAGGTTCGCTCGAACCGAACGAGATCTTCGTCGTCGGTTTGTCTTACTGTGCCGACCACCGTTGTTGGCTCGGGTTTCCATCATTGGACAGATTTACCAGATTTCCAGGATGATGTTCAGAGCTGTACTGAGTCGAGAGTCGAGGACGGTGAGTGCTTTTGTAGCGCCCGCCGGTCGATTGGTTTGGTTTGATGACGAACTCGCATACAAGTTTAGGCGGTTTTGTTTGAAAATGTGTGTGGATTCGTTTCATGAACGCACATGTCGTCTTGGCTACGAACGAGCGTGGTAAAATTCTTCCCCGGACCTGCTTAGCCGTGTGGTGAATACGAGGTTGTGTTCATGAAAAAATAAGGATGTAATGCAAATGAAGATTTGGACGCATGTTTATTTGGGAACTGCTTGATTTTTGTTCCAATGCTTGTAGAATTGGGTTACCGAGAACTTGACCTGTGGTATTTTAAAATATTGTAAACAAATAAATGTACAAATTCTCAAAGCCACATTTTTCCGTGAACTGTTCCACTGATGCGCAGTTGAATCGAATTGGAATTGCAATCTTGTTGGAACATGGAAGCGGCACTGTCAGAACAAAAACAATGATAAAAAAAGTGGGAAAAAAATACGCTGAGCCACTGTAACCACACATGTTTCCATGAAGTTTCATGATCTGAGAATCACTTTCAAGCTCCGTCTTTAAGCAATCTTGGTTTACTCTGTATCTCCCAAAACGTATTCATATCAGGTAGGTCGAATAGACTACATTTTCCAATTAGAAATGGACTGGATCATGTTTGTATAGTGTTGCAGTTCATTATCATTTCCAGATGGGCTCTGAATCCGGTGCGAATATTCCGAGTCGGATCGCGAATTGCTGGGTAGGAAGTACAAAATGTCATTATTGACAAAGCTAAATAAATTCTGGTAAACCAGCATTAGAAGACGGAAAATTTTCTAAGCATAATTAATGTGCTTTGAAACAACCATATCTCAGTTTAAAATAAGAATATTCTCATACAGGGGTAAGCCTTATTTTGTGCTTTGGGGCACGGAACCGTTTAAAATTTTAATTAAATTTCGTCTTCGACTCATCAGAAGTTGTGTTAGTTAACATGAGTTTTTTATTCAAATACGATTTAGCTAATTTTTTTCTAGTATCAATTCCGGTTTGTGTTTTGAACTTTCACCGCCCTATCGCGAGACGACTGAGTTTTACCGAAAGCAAAATTTCCCATCTGAAAATTCACCCCGATTTTGGATTTCGTTCAAATTGGATTATTTCGAACGAATAGGAAATATTGCATTCCAAATCGCGATCGAGTTTTTTCATACAAAAGCATCACAGGATCAAACTACAGAATGCAAATTCAATGCATTCGAGCAAAATATTTCGATTCGATCGAAGTACAACCAGAAGTACAACAGAAACGTGATTGATAGTAAGCCACAGTTGATTTTGTTTTCAACTTGCTGTCATCGGAGGTAAGCTAACTTCAATCGCCGAAGCCACACTGCAAAAAAAACCCATTCGTATTGTGTTTTTCACGCAGCCGTCAGGCTCTGCACTCAAATAAAAATTTACGTTTGATTTACTTGGAAAATCACGTAAAATGGTATCAAATGTCAAATTGAATATTTTACGTGACAAAAATGAATGTTATACGAACGTCCCCTACAGGGAATAGAGTCATAACCAGAGATGCTAGATATTTTCATAGGAAATCTGTATTACTCTGTATGAAAAATCTGTATTTATCTGTATTGACCAATAAACTTAAATTTCAACAATAAAATTATGTTAAAAGATGTTATTCCTACACATTATGGCTGTAGAATGGTAGATTCAATGAGCAATAATTCTTCCATCTGTCTGTTGGAACAGAAAGGTAAAATTCCACAAAAGAAATGTAATGCCAATACTTTGCTTCTTGTCACTGCAATCAACTACTAGTAGATTGCTCATACGAAAAAGTTTTTTTTTTGTTTCTGGGGAAGTCCGTATTAAATTGAGAAAATCTATAAAATCTGTATTCTGTATGCGTGTGTAAAAATCTGTATAACACAGATTAATCTGTATAAATGGCATCTCTGGTCATAACATAAGATTTACGTGAATTGATCAAACGTCAAACAACCTACGTGACAACCAGTGTGAAAAACTCGATTTTGAAAATGGTGAACAGTGACCCCCAAAGAGTAAGTAGTGTAAATATTTGCGAGAAATGTTAGTTAATTACAATTTTTACTACATCGACCGAACCATTCCAGTATGAAAGTTTCCATGTTCCCAGTGCCTGCGTTAGTCCGGAAGTGTGCCCACTCCTGCCGAATGCTTCAAACAGGCCGTTGGTGCACCGAAAAAACGGGTTCAAAATCGGTATGAAGCTAGAGACACTGGACCCATGTAATGCGACCTCAACATGCATCGGTTGTGTTGTGGGAGTTCTCGGATCTCGACTTTGGCTTCGGTTGGATGACAGTGACAACAAAAACGATTTCTGGCAGCTTGTCGATTCGAGCTTCCACGACGTTATCAGTTGCTTTATATTTTTAGCCATTGCCATTCCATGCTGATTTTCTGAAATAAATGTTCTTAACTACAGATGGGTTTAGTCGTTATTCTATGTAAAGAATTAGAGAGAGTGATTACCAAGAGGACCGTAATAATCGAAAGAGAAAAAAAAAACTCATTTGCACTTAGGATCTTTTCTCGTGTTTGTCTTCAACTGTTATTTTATATATTAATAGATGCCACATATAATTGAAATCACTCTATAAGGTGCCAAGGGCATTTTCTGATTTTAATTAACGACTAACATAAAACTAGGACAGTATCATTAGGTAATGTCGTATTTGGTTCGCAGTGGTCGACTTTGGCAGATGCAGCCTTCAGTTGGCGAACAGCAGTGGCCCGTGAGTCTTCCAAATGATGTTGGTAAATGTTGGCTCAATCCATTGGTCCGTGTGGGTCCACGGGAAACACCCCCAGGCTACGGGTGGCTCGTATGTTGGTTGTCACACTTGATATTGCGGTAACATTTATCAAAGGTTATGTTATCTTATATAATTTTTTTCTATAGAAATCTGCATGAAAGATTGTTTCACACCTCCATAACGGGAGATTTTCTCACATTTTAATATAAAACAATCTCTATTAACTTCGGATACCTAAATTCCGGAGAGCATCTTTTCATAGACATCACACAATTATTATTTTGAAACTAAATAATTTCAAGTATTTTGTGTTACAAAATTTTTGTGCATCCTCAGATCTTTTGTTTTTCTCTCGGATCTAATGAAACCAAGTTAGCAATCAACTAAATGGCATCAGTCCCCAATAGCAATGACCTCATATGCAGAATATGTCCCGGGTTGGCGGTTCAATGCATAGGACGCTGGTCTTTACAAGCCAGTTGTCGTATGTTCGAGCCCCGACCTGGAAGGATTCTTAGTGTCAGTAGGATCCATAGTATACTAGCCATGCAATGATTCTGTACGCTAAGAATCGGCTGCGAAGTCTGTTGAAACAGAAAGGCCAAATTCCACAAAAGGAATGTAACGCCAGGACTTTGTTTCATATGCAGAATTCATTGTCTCTTATCATGTCAAACCAGAAAAAAAGAGATCCCTCCAATTTCTTTTCATTGCGAATAACTCCGGTTGGGAATTGATTGATCAGTGAATAATTCATCTTTCTCGAATGCCTAATTTTGCGGGTGTGGAGATTCATATTCAGGAGTCCGTTGAGTCGATAGGAAACTGTGGCAGATGTTGTGAAAAAATTTGCTAGTATAGAACTACATAAATTCGAAAAATATTAGTTCAATGCAAATTTGTATCATTTGTATGTGAAATGGTTGTTTTTTGAAATTTCTTCTACCGGGACTTTTTTTTCTAGCTAAAACAAACTTTTCCATTGCCATTGATGCAGTTTGCATAAACTTTTTGAAATATTCCTGAAAATTCAACCTAGCGTCACTGTTCGGAACCACATTCGTATACTAACATTAGTATGCAAGAAAAAAATTTTAATCCTTATAGAGTCTGAGAATTCACAGCATTCGCAATATTACTAAAAACATTCTGCACATAACTTTCAAAGAAACGCAAAGCAAGTTGTTAAGCCATGCGTGTTTGGCGTGGTGCAATATCAAACGTATAAAAAAACTATTTAAATGTATTTTTTTTGTGTTGACCCAAAATATATTCAGTAGCAAAATTTATTCAACAATAAATTTTGGATCAAAATTTCTCATTTCGGCACACAGTGAGGAAGGGCTAACTTCGACCGACAGTGCAAGTGCAAATGTGTCAGTGGTTGCTGTGTGAATCAGGTTTTGTTTTGTTTTTTGACATTGTCTTTGTCAGTCACTAGACAGTCAGTCAGTTGGCTCGGTGAAGGAAAAACTCGTTAACTTAATTTGTGATGAAAATTTTCTCCATCAACCGTTCCATTATCAAGATGTGTTAAATATAAGAAGTTTTGTGTTAATTACCTACTGATTGAGATAGTGTTCGGGTGATTATTAGCTGTCGAAAAGCCTCGTTTCCGTTAGACTATGATAAGCGATTACTCGCTGACTTCCTCCGATTGCGATGATACGACCAGTAGCTACGCCGACACGACGACGGAGGATGACGAGGATGAGGTTTTCTTCCGGCTGTCCGGTGGAGACCAGGACGGTAGCGACAGCCAGAAGTTGGTCACCATCAAACAGTACGCCCAGAATGTGGTGGATTTTAGCTCGCAGTACGGTAGCGACACCAGCATTTCCTACACTGCCTACAACGTAACAGGGAAGCCATCGAAGTATCCAGATTATGGTGACTTTCCGGAAACATTCGCTTTCGTAAGACGTTCGGCAATCGATACATTGAGAATGGGGGTGAAACTGATTTAACCGTATTTTTTTCTTCCAATTTCAGCGTACATACGGTCCTTGGTGGAAGCGTGCCCCATCGGCTGCGGGTGAAATCAACCGGCGGAGCCATGCTGACAATATTCCACCAACGGATGATTATATTCTGGCGCGATTCGAAGAGCCCGTATTTCCGGAATCTATCACGGTATTTGAAACCTACAACACGGGTGCCATTGTACGTATTTGGGCCTATACTCAAGCGGAAGAATGGATTCGGTTGTGGGATTGTGCCGAAACGGCCGTTGATTGTTTTCCACCGATCGAGCGTAACAAGGCCCGACAATTTTGTCCTCGACTGAAGCCCTGTCCGAATCCTGCCCGGTACATTCGCCTAGAGTTCAATACTACCCATCTGGAATATTTCACCCAAATAGACGCAATTTTACTGGTCGGACAGAAAACTGTCGTAAGCAAATGTGTCAATTTGAAAATGCTTAACCGAACGGATCGAACCATTAAACCAACGCCGGATGAGTTTGCGGAAGAGGAACTGCGTAGTTCGGGTAGTGACAGCATCTGCAGTAGTCGTAGTTTGACACCCACTGAAAATGACAGCCGGCTTACGTTGGACCAGATGCCGTACGAGATTCTGTTTAAAATATTTTCATTTCTGGATCTGAAATCGCTGTTTCGATGTGGCAGAGTTTGTCGCACCTTTCAACAGATCGTGGCTTGTGATTCGTTACTCTACGCCGAGGTCAGCCTCAAACCGTACTGGAATTGTGCCTCGTCATCGACGATGCGTGCGCTGAAGCAAAGATGTGCCTACACGAAAAAGTTGGACCTGTCCTGGTGCGGAATGTTCAACATTATTACTCCGACTGAATTTAAAGAGTAAGCCGGTTCCGTGTTAAGCTTGACAGCGTTCCGTCGTAACATTTCCTTTGAATTTTAGCTTTCTAGTAACCTGTGGTGCCGGTCTCACTCACTTGCGGATGGATTCGTGCAAGTTCATAGTTAACGAGCGATGCCTGGAAGCCATCGGAATGCATTGTTTTGAAAATCTACGGGAGCTTTCGCTTCAGAACTACACTCCACAGAATGATGATTTTTCCGCTTTGGTTCACTTCCGGAATCTCGAGCGGCTCGATTTGAGCCGGACCACGATTGACCGGTTGTCGTTGGTTAGGGTTTTAGCCCGAAACGAACAGTTGCGTCATCTTAATTTAGCATTTTGTTCCTTGGACGTCAACATGGATGACGTCGCGCAGCAGATCTCCAAGTTTAACCGTCAGTTGATCTCACTGGACATGTGGAAGTCTCACTCGTTGACCTCGGTTGGGTTGGAGGCACTGGCTAAGTGTACCGAACTGGAGGAAGTTGATTTTGGCTGGTGTCTCCGGGAGGAACCAACACCCGGGGAGTCCCTTCGGGCACTAATAAAATGTTGTCCCAATTTACGGAAACTTTACCTGGCAGCAATTCGTGGCTTCACGGATCGGGATCTGGATGCTATAGCCACCAATTGCGTAAAACTGGAACAACTAGATTTGCTGGGTTGTATGGGCATTTCAACCGAGATGTGCTACCGGTTGTTGTGTCGCTGTAAAAAACTACAACTCCTGGATCTCAGTTTCTGTGATAATCTGGACGAACTGCAGATTGCCCTGTGGCGAGATTGCTTCGACGTGGACATCAAGCGTAGTCTGGTTGACTTTGGACCGCAGCGGGCTGAGTTTTAAGCGAAAGGCTGTGACCGTGACCTGTGGCTTACTACCCGATGGTTGTGATTTTATGCGATCACCATTCCAAGTAGGTACCGAAAGCTGATATTTATCTTATATATATTTAAATTAGCCATATTTGCGTTGAAACTCGATTCGAGTTACGTTTACTGGAATACATTTGAGATTACTCTGACTGTTTGAAAAATTAACGCACGAGAAATGTGAATTGAAAGAATTTCCTTTAAGGTTTACAAAGATCACATATCTTCTTTTAGTATTGTTTCTTTCAACAAGATTATTTCGATAATTCATTTAAATAATTTTTATTCTTCCATTCTTTTCGTTGATTAGCAATGAGACACGTACGTTCGGCACATCAGTAATGTGTTCTGCAAATAGCAGAAATTTTACGTCTGCTTTACGGTTTAGGTTTAATTACTACGTGGCAAAGCAGTTCGACATTAAACTGTTAAGCACTGACGAATCGAGGACGTAACGTAAAGAAAATTGAAACAGAACCTTAAAAGAAACCTGGTACCATGTCGCATATAAAAACAAACACCGGAGGATAATAACATGATGGTAAGTAACGTGAAAGTTTTATTTTATCAGTTCGGCGATGGAATGAAAATTTGAGAACAAATGTCCTTAGGGACGTGAAACGAATCAGGACCTTCAAGTGATCAAAAAGCAGAATTTTAATCTCACACACCAGTATACCGATCCGCGGAAAGAAGGAATATAGGAGTTGTGGGAGTTCAAGTGGCAGTACAATTTCCCCAGATAGAAACTGCGGAGCAGTCGAGACAAAACATGCATTTAATGCTTAACTTACTTAAGGAGTTTTGCCAGAAAAAAAAACGGCCGTGTGGGTAATGTAAGAGACATAACTAGAGAATGTGAATACGATTAAAATCAGAATTTGGATAATCGGTTAGTGTTAACGCTGCACCTATACTAAATTGCAAATTTCATTAATAACGAAACTGTTTTTAATTATATCGCACTGCTGAAAACATAATCATAAATTGTTGATCATATTTCCGATGGCATGTAGCAAAAGTTAGATACAACAAGAGATATTCACGATCAAAAACTTATCACTCTCCCACAGTGTAAATTTTGAAAAGGCGCTCCATAGCAAAGCAAAACGTATTCACGCCAAAAAATTGAATGATAACTGAGTAATCCTCACCTAGAATCGATGTTTTCAAGGCGACAAGTCATTTCTGAAGAAGCTTGAACTTCGGTTCTTTGAACAGAATTTGCCCCCCATATTTTTTTAAATTCCATAATTCTAGTTCTGAATCTCGGAAATCAGAGTTTCAAGTTATGCACCAATAGTTCAGAATTCAGCGTACAGCTATTATTCGGAAATATAGAATCCTGCGCCAGTGGCAAAATTTGAGCACCAGAATACACAATCCTAAAAAGTGCAAAGCTCAGATTCGTAAGATTAAAATCCGTAACCTAGAACTCACAGCGCGCAGCCCACAGATTAGAGTTCCGAGTTATAAGACCACCATCACACTTCAAGTGTTTAAACTTTTTAGTCTAGATTCCAGAAGTTCAAAGTCTAAATCCAGACTACAAAATTTGAGTCTGGTGTTTAATATATGGAATCTGAAACGAGAGTCCAGCGTTCCGAGTCACGCGTCAAGTGTTTGTATTTTTGAGTCCAGACTCCAGAGTTCAAATTAAAGCCCTAAATTCAGTGTTCAGAAACGAGTGTCCCGCAGTAGGTCTACAATCCATAGACCAAAGTCCAGATTCCCAGAGTATAGAATTCGATATCTGGCATCCCGGAGCGAGAGCCCTGAGTTCAGGAGTAACACTTCGATGTCTAGTGTATAAGATATTCAGTCCACCAGAAACCGGAGTTCTAAATCCAAAGTCAAGAGTTTCACGTCAAGTGCTCGAACTCTAGATTCTAATATCTTGAGTTCAGAGAAAGGATTTCAGAGTTTTATGTTGAGTGCTTATATTCTTAAGGCAGGAAGACAGACCCTACAGTCCGAGTTTCAGAGCACAGATTTCAAAGGACTGAGCAGGAGTATTAGTCTAGCTTTTTAACTCGTCAAGAATCCATAGTCTAAAGACAAGTTCCGAATCTAGAGGCCCAGAGCCTGGAATTCTGAGTTCAGCATTCATGGTCCAATGTCTAGTATCTGCCCTCTTGCATCTTGAATCCAGAGATTAGAGTCCGGAATTCAAAGTAACACTTTCAAGATCCATCGTCTAGTGTTTTAATTCTTGAGTCTAGAATCCATAGTCCAAATTCTACAGTTCTGAGTCATGAAATCGGAGTTCAGAATTCAGTATCCAATGTCTAGTATCCGAACCCTAGAATCCAGAGTCCGAAATCCAAAGTTATGCTTACAGGATCCCTAGTGTTTTAACTCTTGAGTCTACAGAGAACTGGAACTATAGCCATAGCCCAAAGATCTGGAACCAGAGTCTTGTGTTCAGAACTCAGAGATCACCGTATAGTATCTAAACTCTGGAGAAGCTGAAAACCAGAGTTCAAATACCAAAGTTCGGAGTTTGGAATCGAAAGTTACGCTTTCAATATTCAGAAAGAAAGTCCGGGATCAAAAGTTACGCTTACAGGATCCCACGTCCTGTGTTTTAACTCTCGAGGCGTTTAGTGTTTCAACTCCGTAGTCCAACTTCTAAATTACAGAGTTCTGAGTTCAGAGTCCGATGTCTAGTATCTGAACTCTTGGAACCAAATAAATGCTTGTAGGTTCCCTAGGGTTTTAACTCTTGAGTCTAGAATTCACAGTCCAAAATTCTGAAACGCGAGTTCTGAGTTCAAAACTCAGACACTAACGTCTAGCATCTGAGCTCTTGAATATAGAAGCCAGAGTCCAAATTACACAGTTTGAAGTCTTAAATCCAAAGCTACCTTTCTAGAAGTTCAAAATCCAATGTATAGTATCTAATTGAATTCCGAAGTCCAAATTCCATAGTTCGAAGTCTGGAATCAAGCTCCCATGTCTAGTGTTTTAACTCTTGAGTCTAAAGTCCAATGTCCAGAGTTCTAAAAGCTAGAGTTTGTAGTCTAGAGTTCGAAGTTCAGAATTCAGTATCCAATGTTTGGTATCTGAACTTTTGAATCCTGAATTCAGAACTCATAGTGCGGAATCGAAAGTTTACTTACAGGATACCATATCTAGTGCTTCAACTCTTGAGTCTAGAATCCATGGTCCAAAGCTCTGAAACCAAAGTTCAGAGTTCTGAACTCAGAGATCAGTGTCTAATATCTGATCACTTGAATCTAGAGGCCGAACTTCAGAGTTCAGTGTCTTGAATCCAAATTTGCCCAGTCAGAATATCACGTATAGTGTTTTAATTTTTGAATCAAGGATCTATTGTTCAGAGTTAGGAAACCAGAGCCCAAAGTTTTAAGGCTAGAGTTCTGAGTCCGGAGTTCAGAATTCTGAGTCCAATGGATAGTATCCAAACTCTAGAATCTAGAGTCCAAATTCCATAGTTCGAAGTCTTGAATCCAAAGTTAAGCTTCCAGAGAAGCTTAGAATCCATATTCCAAGGTCCATAGATCTGAGTTCAGAATTTAGTGTCCAATGGCTAGTATCTGAACTTTTGAATCTTGAATCCAGAGGCCAGAGTGCTGAATCCAAAGTTACGCTCACAGGAATCTAGAATCCATAGTTAAAAATTCTAACAGCAGAGTTGTTGTTGTTTATGTTATAGTTCATCTGTATGTCTTAATGAATAAAAAATTAATGTAAAAGTAAAACTTAAATGACATTATTACGGTAGTTTCAGAATCCAAGATTTTTAGATATTCTTTTTGAATTTTTAGAATTAAGATCTCCAGAATCCAGGGCCAGAATCGAGTTCCAGAGTGCAGGTCTAAAATTCAATCCCAGAATCCAAGGAGTGTAAATAAATTCATGAATTGAATTAGATTCCGTAGGTTTTCGACTAAATTCCACATCTGGATTCTAGAATTGTTATTTCGGAGCTGAACTCTAGAACAGTTCTGCAACTAAAATTTAGCTGCAGACCAGAATTTAGGTCCAGCGCTCTGTGCTTGGAGTCGGGTTCAGAATTCAGTGCCGATCCAGAATTCTAGTCTAGAATTCAGTTCCAAAATTCGGTTCTACAACACAGAATCAGTGTTCCCGAGTTCAGTTTCGGAATTCAGTTCCAGAATCTAGCATCAACATTGAGTTTCAGAACTCAGTTCTAGCAATTGATTCCAATATTCGGTTACAGAATGTAGATTTTTAAACATCAAAGAAACTTAACCATACATTTTATTCGTATTCACGAATTCCGTTTATGTCTTTGACATTACCCACTCGCCTTTTTCTTCAAATATTATAACAATGCTTCATTCTGTTATGTCGTTTTCGCTTGATGCCAAACCTAACCCAGTTTCCACTCTAACTGCTGTCAAACCGTTTGTTTGAAGTCAGTTTCGAACCTAGTTTCAACGTTGTTGAACTGAAAATCGAGTCAGTTTCGAACCTGGTTTTTAAATCAGTTTTGCTCAAACCCCCGTTGCTAAGTGCGAAATCAACACAGTTTCGTGAAAAGTGTTTGTTTGATGAAACTACCCTGGGTCAGTTTCAGTTTTCTCAAGCGAAAACGACATTAGTAAAATTTGATATTTGATTTTACACGATGACGACACAAAAGAACTGCCGATGAATCAAGTTCATCTTTGACAGCTATCAGTGTATTGTTTTGTTATAAACGTGTTTCACAGTGAAAAGAACTAAAAAGATTGCCCTGTAAGCGTTTCCAGTATCAAGGAGCGATATTTGTGTAAATCTGTTTAGTGTGAGGCGACTTGCAATTTTTAAATTCAAACGATGAACCTCTGATGAACTTTTAAACTATAAACAAACCACCGTACTTACCTAACAGCTATAGTCCTAGGGTGTCCTTTGCTGAATCAAGCATACGTCTCCACATAACTCGGTCCATGGCTGCTCGTCGCCAGCCACTCAAGGCACGGATGCTTCTGAGATCATCCTCCACCTGATCGATGCACCTCCACCTCTTCTTCTTCTTGTACCAGTCGGATTAGATTCAAGAACCATTTTCACGGGGCCCATCGTAGACGTCCGATTTTAGCTGTCCGTACGATGGGTCGATCTCCTAGCAGCTGTTGCAATTCGTGATTCATACGCCGTCTCCACGTTCCCTCTTCCATCTGTACTCCGCCATAGATGGTCCTCAGCATCTTCTTTTCGAAAACACTAAGGACGCGTTAGTCCTCAGCCAACATAGTCCAGGTCTCGTGACCGTAGAGAACAACCGGTCTAATGAGCGTTTTTTAGATGGTCAATTTCGTGCGGTGGCGTACTTTTCTCGATCGAAGGATTTTTCAGAGTCCAAAGTACGCACGATTCCCTGCCAAAATACGTCTATGAATTTCTCTGCGGGTGTCATTATCGGCGGTCACCAGTGAGCCCAAATACACCGTCTATCAATATTCGTGGTGGGAGGCGTAGAGTTTTTTTCTCTAGAGCCTTTTCCTCTGTATGTATTTTGTTTTTGACGCATTTATGGCCAGTCCGATACGCCTAGCTTCAGCTTTCAGTCCGATGTAGGTTTCCGTCATCTTCTCAAGGTTACGTGTCACTATTTCATTATCGTCAGCGAAGCAGAAAAGTTGTACGGACTTTCGGAAGATCGTGCCACTCGTGTCGATTCTCGCTCTTCGAATCACACCTTCCAAGGCAAACAAACCACCGGCGGCTGTCAAAAAAAAAGTTCATTCTGTTCATTTTGTGAGGTTATGGCATGTTCTTGAAAAACCTAATTGTTTAACTTAAAAATGGTTCCATAAATGCTGGAATTAAAATGAAGCGTTTTTTCTTTCGTGGTTTTCGATGACCTGAATTCCTTTTCAAATCAGTAGATGCAAGGCCAACTACAAAATGAAAGCCGTATTTTATTAAAGAGCAATAAATCTAAACGCGAAACTCACTGCGAACAAATGATTCCGGGAGGTTGTTCGACCATCGCTACCAAACAAAACACTTCCAATCCGAGTAACTAGAGGTAGCCCCCCAAGATCTGATTGGATACAATTTCATTTGCAAACCTGGTCAGCTACTGCATGCTCCCGGACGGTGTTAAATCATGCTCGCATTCTGTCAGAGTCAGCTAGTTTATAATTTATGATTGCACGAACAGCCGGGGACCGGTGATGTGACGAGTATTCAACCTGCGACATGGAAATTACAAACCGGACGAAACGAGAGTGATAAATATGCAACCCAGTCGGTGTTGAACAGTCGTTCGCACCGCACGCGGAATTTTTTTTCTGGCTACCTAGAGTTTCATTGATTCAAGGCTTCAGTCTTTTTCAAGGCTACCTGAATCACTAACTAAGTGACTAAGTGATACAAAGAGTGATATTAGAGTGACTAAGTGATACAAAGAGTGATATTAGAGTGACTAAGAAATTAATCAGCCTTTTTTAAGGCTAGCTAGGAGTCTAATCGAAGACTAATTTAGCCTAGTTAATTTAATTTAAAATTTCATTAATTTCAAAAATGCCTGCGTCCAACCGGAAAGGCAACAAGCCTAAGGCTAAAAATAATTCAATACGGAATAAATCACAATCCGTTATTCAACATTTTTCTAATAACATTCACGATCTTATAGAATCTGAATGTAGAAATAAAAGACAACGGACGGATTTCCCTTCCGTTGATCCTATGCCGTCTAACAATATTTACGAGATTCTACCTGAATCCGATTGTAGCGACATAGAAGAAAATTCTTCAAAAATTCCCAAAATGGACGCTTGTCGTTCTGGGAAGAAACATCAATCTATGCCACCAGTGACGGTGATGATTTCCGACTTCAAAGCATTCCGTACTGAGCTTTCTACTTTTCTCCCGGAAGTAAAAGTCTCATTTCAAATCGGACGAAGAGGAGAATGTCGAGTCTTGGTGGATGGATTGGAAGACTACGAACGTCTTATTCGATATTTGTCCGAAAAACTTCATAAATTTTATTCATATGATATAAAATCAGACAGACCCTTCAAGGCTGTCTTGAAAGGATTATCAAATGATCAAAGTATTGATGAAATTAAAAATGAACTAAAAGAATTGCTTGGTTTTGCCCCTTCCCAAGTAATACTTATGAAAAAAAGAGCGAATGGTACTTCTAAACCACGCTCTGGAATTTCCCATGAACTTTACCTAATACACTTCAATCGAAGTGATGTAAACAATTTGAAAACTTTAGAAAAAGTACGTTTCATTTCCCACATTAAAATTCATTGGGAACATTATAAACGGCATAATCGTATTGCTAACTTAACGCAATGTCGTCGTTGCCAAGGCTTCGGTCATGGAACCAAAAATTGTCATATGGATATACGGTGTTTGAATTGTGGTAAATCGCATTCGAAAGACGCTTGTCCAATGAATGAAACCACTGATAAATTTTCATGTTCAAATTGCAATGGAAATCATAAATCCAATTATTTGAAATGTCCTGTCAGGGAAAAAATTTTAAACGCTCGTTCGCTTAGACAACAAGTCAAATCAACGACCTTAAATTTACAGAATATACCTGAAAATTCTTCTAAGGCATCTGCCAATTCGTCTTCTAACGAAAACAATTTATTGACAGGTAGATCGACCTCGTCATCATCTTCTTCTAATGTCAGTTATGCTGGTATATTAGGTAGAAATCTATCTCCTATTTCTTCTAATGTAAATAATCAAAACACAGGACCGCCTTGCAGTTCTTCTTCTAACGAAAACAATTTATTAATAGGTAGACCGGCCAAATCACCTTCTTCTAATGGCAGTCTACCTACCAATATTCCTTCAATGCCATTCGCTTCTTTAAATGAAGTCGATTTAGGCGATATAACTGAAAATAAAATGATCTACCTACAAGATCAACTTTTTCAAATGATCATCCAAATGAATTCGACTTCATCTCTTTTTGAAGCATTTCAAATCGGATGGCAATTTGCAAATAATATTATAATGAATTTAAAATTTAACAGTGATGTTAAATAAATATTTGAATATTTTAAATTGGAATGCTCGATCTTTGAAATCGAGTGAAGATGAATTTTATAATTTTCTCGAAGTTCACAAAATCCATATTGCCATTGTGACAGAAACTTTTCTTAAACCAAATGTCAAATTGAAAAGTAATCCACATTATGTGGTTCATCGATTTGACAGGTTTACTGGAATTGGTGGTGGAGTTGCCATTTTTGTCCAACGGCAAATTAAACATCGAATTTTACCTTCTTTCAATACTAAAGTTATTGAAAGCTTGGGAATCGAAGTTGAAACCATTCATGGAATTTATTTCATCGCTGGAGCATATTTGCCATTCCAATGCACCGGCGAACAATTAAATTTCTTTAAAGGCGATTTGCAAAAACTTACAAGATATCGATCGAAATTTTTCGTAATAGGGGACTTAAATGCTAAGCATGTCCAGTGGAATTGTAGGCAAAATAACAGTAATGGTAAAATACTTCATAATCAACTCTCAGCTGGTTACTTTACAGTTCTTCATCCCAGTAATCCTACTTGTTTCTCTTCCGTGAAAAACCCTTCTACAATTGATCTGGTTCTAACAGATCAAAGTCACATTTGTAGTGAACCGATTACTCATGCTGATTTTGACTCAGATCATCTTCCTGTAACATTCAGACTTTCCAACGAAGCTATAATTAATCCAATTAGTTCTATTTTCAACTATCATAGAGCTAATTGGTTGGATTACAGATCTCACATTGAAAATCATGTGGATCATGAAACTATTTTAGAAAATTCTGCGGACATCGACACAGCAATTGATAATTTGAATCATTATATTATCGAAGCTAGAAATCTTTCAGTTCCCAAAGCTCAAACTAAATTAAATTCTCCTATCATCGATGACAATCTTCAACTGCTCATTCGGTTGAAAAATGTTCGTCGACGACAATATCAACGTTCTCGTGATCCTGCTATGAAAAACATAGTTAAGGATTTACAAAAAGAAATTAAACATAGATTTACTCTTTTGCGAAATGAAAATTTCGCTAAAGAAGTTGAACAAATTAAACCATATTCTAAACCTTTCTGGAAACTTTCTAAGGTTCTTATGAAACCTCAGAAACCAATTCCTGCTCTCAAGGAAGGAAATCAAATACTTCTTACAAATGGTGAAAAAGCTCAAAAACTTGCTCAGCAGTTCGAGAGTGTCCACAATTTTAATTTAAACGTTGTGAGTCCTATTGAAAATGAAGTCTCACTGAAGTATGATCATATTTCAACCCAAGTGTTATTACCAAATGACATTCTTGAGACCAATTTTGATGAAATTAAATCAATTATTAGGAAACTCAAAAACATGAAGGCTCCTGGTAATGATGGAATTTTTAATATTCTTATTAAAAATCTTCCCGATGTTGCCTTGAGACTCCTGGTTAAAATTTTCAACAAGTGTTTTTCATTAGCTTACTTCCCAAAAAGATGGAAAAACGCTAAAGTAATTCCTATCCTAAAACCTGATAAAAACCCAGCAGAAACATCAAGTTATCGCCCAATTAGTTTACTTTCTTCTATCAGTAAACTTTTTGAAAAAAATATCTTGTTAAGAATGATGACTCATATAAATGAGAATTCAATTTTTTTACCAGAGCAGTTTGGATTTCGTCATGAACATTCAACTACTCATCAACTTGTCAGAGTAACGAACATGATAAAATCAAATAAATCTTCTGGGTTATCCACTGGAGTTGCTTTTCTAGACATAGAAAAAGCATTCGACAGTGTTTGGCACAAAGGTTTAATAGCAAAAATGTCTGATTTCCAGTTTCCTATTTATTTGATCAAAATGATTCAAAATTATTTAACTGATCGTACTCTTCAGGTTAGCTATCAGAATTGTAAATCTGAATTGCTACCCGTACGAGCCGGTGTTCCGCAGGGTTCGAGTGTAGCTCCAATCTTGTATAATATTTTCACTTCTGATCTTCCAAATCTACCCGTTGGTTGTCAGAAATCGCTATTCTGTGACGACACAAGTCTGTTAGCCACAGGTAGAAATCTAAGAGTGATCTGCAGTCGCCTACAAAGAAGTTTAAATATTTTCAGTGATTATCTGTCAAAATGGAAAATTAAACCAAATGCAGCAAATACGCAATTAATTATCTTTCCTCACAAGCCAAGAGCTTCTTTTCTAAAACCAAACAATAATCACATTCTCAAATTGAATGGCTTGGAATTGACATGGTCTGATCAATCTAAATACTTAGGTTTAACGTATGACAAAAAACTCACTTTCAAGGATCACATTGAAGGAATCCAGGCAAAGTGTAATAAATATATTAAATGTTTATATCCTCTTATAAACAGAAATTCTAAGCTCTGTCTAAAAAACAAATTGTTAATTTATAAACAAATTTTCAGACCAGCCATGCTTTATGCGGTACCAATTTGGTCAAGCTGTTGTTCCACCAGGAAGAAAACGCTTCAAAGGATTCAGAATAAAATTCTGAAAATGATTCTGAAGCGTCCTCCCTGGTTTAGTACAAATGAGTTACACAGACTCACAAATATAGAACCATTAGATGTAATGTCACATAATATTATAAGCAAATTCCGACAAAAATCGATGCAATCTTCAATTGAATCGATTCGCTCTCTGTATTAGTTAGCAAGTTAGTATATAAGTTCCTTTTCCCCATTACACAATACAAGTAGGTTTAGAATTTTCCCTACACAAAAATCTCAGAATTGCGGAAGCAAATGATGTCTTCATGGTAATAACCAAATCATATATATATAACAGGGCTGAAAAGTCACCACTTGTGGCTGAACACCCAATTTAAATCTTAATAATTTAATTTTAACTCATATTCCAATAATATTTTCTATTAAAAAAAAAAAATAAAAAAAAAAAAAAATATATGCAACCACAACACAACTAGTTTACTATGACAACGACTATGACAACGACGACGACGACGGTCGTCCTCCATGGCAAACTATGATCGGGCCTAATATGGAATCCCTTCGTAAACAGTTAGGGCAGCAGCTCGCAGTTTGCTGACTGACTGAGCTTTGTCAATCTGTCAGATCTGATCGGATTTTGTTTGACGACGAGTCAAAAATGTGACCCCCAGAACGCGTAATATTCCCACCAGTTTCATCAAACGAGTGTGTAATCAAATATGACCAACATTTGCACTAGTGCTGCTCGGTCGAATTGGCGCGAACGAATTAATGCTGTTCACCGGGTAAGGTGTTCCACGGTTTGCTTGCTTTATTGCGCAGTGATTGGCTCCTCACCCGTTCAGGGTTTTAACTGCGTGGGTGACGTCGCCAGCAAGGTGATCAAGTAGATTCTTTTATCTGTGCTCCTCTCTCTCTCCACATTTGCTGTACATTTGTCGTACGTGAACTGACATCCAACAAAACGATTTTCTTTTCAGATCAACAACCAATCGAAGATTGTGGTTAGTGATATCCGGCACCGCAATCGACAATCGTTCAACTGGTACTGGGATGACGTGCTGCTATCGCTGCTATTCGAGCTCGGCAAAGGCGGAACAAATACCTGCACCCACCTTTCTGGGTAACGAGCGACGGAGCTGTTATTGGTCATCATCACCATCGGAGCGCGCCTGAAAAATGTGTGTTACCCGAACGCGAGCATACCGCGGTGAAGATTTTTGTCCCGCGCGACTGGTGCGCGCTCATCCATTGGCAGAGCTAGCTAGGGTCTCCTTCCAATGCTTCGACTTGAGGATTGGTAAGAACCACCGCGGCGGCGCTTCATAACATTTGTCCCTGGTGCGGCTGATTACACCGCACGTCGTCGTTTGACCACACACCACTATCGCACCAAAAGCGCGAGCAAGCAAGCAAGCAAGCGATTATTCAGTCGTCGCTTGGAACTGGCCGGGTTGCATGCATGATGGCAATATCATCAGGCCGCCAGTTTCGTCGCGACTTTTGAGCGATTAACATGTGCGATTAGCAAAACTCGATTAGCCTCCAGGAAAGATATTGCTTGTGTTGGGCGATAGTTTTGATCGGTAAGTTGTTTACAAGCTGTTTAGTGTTGTTGACTTTTTTGTTTCTGTGAACCTGTTTTGTGTGTGTGTGTTCTCGCACGATATGATGCTGCACTCTGATCCGGTACCGGATGCGAAGTTGTGCAAGCGTGTGTTTCCTGTGGACTTTGACGGATTGTTTCGAATGAAAACTGTTATCACATTCACGCCAATCTGAGAGCGTCCTCGACGGAAAATTAACATGTCGGAAGGTGAAACACAGTCCATAAATGGACCGCGCCGTACCGTGCACTTGACACCTTAAAAACACTAACACTATTGGGACCAAAACAGGGCGCCCACGGGTTGTCCAAGGCTGCTCTAGCGGCTGGCTCCGACCGCCATTGTTCGATGGCTCATTTGATATTCGGTGGATCTTCACCAGAACTGGAATGTTTTGTTATTTTATTCAGTTCGTCCGCAGCATCGAAACCCTTACCGGCAAACGTTGGTATTGTGTATTGAGTTTATTCATCTATTCACGATGGTGTCATTCATTGGTGATGCTGCGGCTTGTCACACGCGTTCGGGAGAATGTTTGCTCGGTAAGCATGTGGGATTGACTCATCGCAGATTTAAACGAAGCTTTGCATGCTGAATGTAAAATTGGGAAATTTTGTGTTAGCTCGCCGCTGACCACTGACCCCGATTGAAATGATATGGAAAGATTTTCGGTTCCAGGATGCTCAACGTTTCTACAATAGCAAAACCTAATATTCTACAGGAACTGAACAATTGCACCTTAGAGTAATTCCCCCGCAAACAGATTTTTTTCTGTACTTTTGATTTGGCTCAAATTTTATGGCTAAACGAAATAATTAGCTAGCCTATAAATGGTTTCGATTTGGTATCTTCTGCAATATTTAGGGACTATGTAAAATTTTTATTATCGCTGAAAAATTTTGTCGTGAATACGACTTACTTTACTATGGGGCGCCTTTTCAAAATTAGCCATATGGAAGAATGGGCAGAACTTAATCGTGAATATCTCGACTTGTATTAATGGCAGCATCATAATTCTTTCACCATTTCATCAAAAATATGATCAGGAATTTAGGATAATATTTGGAACAGAGCGAGATAACCACAAACAACTAAAAAATTAAATTCCCTGAAACTTTGAAAACAACGCGGAAAACTCTTTACTTTTGCTTGGCTTTTTCGCGCAAGGACGACGATTTTGAGGTAGTCAGGAACCTATCTTCATCTGAATGCGTATAAAAGGGGAATCGTGGTCGAAAATCGATCATTATGAATAAATCAATATAAATCAAACTGTCTCTCAGTTAAACTGTTAAAAAGAAATTTAATCAAAAATTATTAACTAGAAAATTACCGTAAATTAAAAGATGAAAAGTAACATTACTACATCACTTGACATGTAACATCACACAGTAATGTAACCAAAGAGAAACAATAAATATTTAATGTAAAAAAAATATGAAAATCGATCATTTCTTCTTGTGTGTTGGATGGAAGCAGACGTCGTGAGAATGATTTATCATTTGCTTTCCGGTCGTCGAGGGAGCGATATCATCAACCAACAGCGACGGAGAGTGCACCTTCTGCGTGGTTAAAACCGTAAACGCTCAGGTAGCAACTTTCATTCGCATTCTGAAACTGGATTCTGGAACTATATTCCGGAACTGATTTCAGTTTCGAAATGGTAGTTCTAGAATTGCAACTGAACTCTGAGTCTGCTCTTAGTTCTAAATTTAGTTGTTGAACTCAGGTCCAGTTCCTTATTCCAGAATTCTTCTATTGGGTTCTTTTTAGAATCATAATAATACTCCTAAAAATTATGCGACGTTTTACTGTACTCTGTGCAACCCAGAAATCGTCTTCCAGTTTCAGAGCTTAGAATTCAGAGCCTGCGTGCTGAACTGGATTCTGGAAAAAGATTCCGGAACTGATTTCAGTTTTGAAATTGTAATCTGCTAAAATCCAACTGAATTCTGAGTCTGTTCTAAGTTCTGAATCTAGTTCTTGAGCTCAGGTCCAGTTCCTAATTCCAGAATTCTTCAAATCGGTTCTTTTGTCCTGAATACGACTTAATTTACTATGGGGCGCCTTTTCAAAATTTACCCTGTACAAGAATGGGCAGAACTTTACCGCGAATATCTTTTGATGTACTTAACCCAACAACATATTTTTTTACAAGCTATCGGAAATATGAACTCGAATTCGTGATTAAATTTTCAACAGCGTGAAAAAAACCCTAAGAATAATTGAAAAACAAAGTTTTCTAAAACTTTTTCGCATCCGGACGACGGTTTTGAGGTAGTCAGGCACATATCAGAATCTACTGAACAAATAGAAAAGGTAATCTTTGAATAAAAACTGTTCATTTCTCTTATTGCTACGGACGGAACTTTCTCCCACCAACATCAGTAAGAACAAATCAAGTATAAGGCGTGAAACGCTCAGGTCGTCCTCTCATTTGGACTTCGGTCGTCAGGAGGAGCAGTCGGCAATGAAAGTAGATCTTTTGTGTGGTGTAAAGCTTCGAACGCTCAGGTCACAGAGCTAGTTTTCAGGATAATTTGATTAGTTTTGTGTAATTTTCGCAGTGCAAAATTCGCAACAATTTTTAATATCTTAGAGAATTGCACAATTTGGTCCTTCTGAATGCTAAAAATTTATCTCATACGGCATTTTGATAATAAATTTGACCTCAGAATTCTGTATGTTTCTATTTAGAACAAATAATTGTATACCCAAAGAATTATGCGAAATTCTCTTCACTATACTGTATACGGCCCATTTTCCAACCACTTGTAGTTTGTAGTAAAACTTTCTGCTGATATGCTATGTAAAATGCATAGCACCGACTTAGAAGCCATTAATGAAAGGTTCCTTTCAGAACCACCATTATTTTATCATAATGAACTATACTAGTTATTTCGTAATATTTAATTGTGTGTCAGAATCTTTAATGTAACTAATTTGTACTTTAATTTTATTCGTATTCACTACATCCAGTTATGTCTCTGACATTACACACCCGTACTTTTTATTTTAAAAATAACACCCAAAATTCAAATATCTCAAAAAATTATGATATTTTTTTATATGTTGTAGCTGAAGCTCAAAATAAAATAAGTAGTGTATCGAAAATAAGCTATCCACAAATTTTTCTTTCAAACTATGATAAAAAACGATATTTTACTCAAACTAAAAATTGATCCTTTATTGCACGAGGTTAAACTTGAGCATAATGAAAACCGAATGAAACACTCTTCATCAAGTTCCGGACATGTGTTGCATCGGATTTTTTTCGACGCTTGAGCCCATTTTTATTAACTCCTGCATGTTCCCAGCAGCCTTACCAGTCTTCTTGAAAACCCTCTTCACGATTGTTCAGTAACGTTCGAAACTGAGGGCAATTTGGTGGATTGATATTTTTCTCAACGAAATTTATTCTTAAGCCAATTTAGAGTGGTTTTGGCATAGTGAGCCAATGCTAAATCCGTCCAAAACAGTGGATGTGTACTATGCTTCTTATATGAAGGCAGCAATCTCTTCTGGAGACACTCAGATCGATAGATTTCTGCATTTATAGTTCCGGTAGTGTAACAAATGGTTGACTCTAACCCACGGGAACATATTGCTTGCCATACCAGTACCTTTTGACCAAATTTCTCCACTTGAATCGACCTGTCCGCATCGCACACATCCTCCCCAACGACGACAGTAAAGTATTGTGGACCTGGGAGGGTTTTTGAGTCCTCCTTTACATAGGTCTCAACGTCCATCAAAACGCATGCATCCGGAGATTTTCTGCTTCTTGTAGGTCTTCAGGTGATTTCGTCTCCTGAAACACTGGACCATTCCGACACTCGTTCCTGCTTTTTTGACCAAATCACGTATTGACATTGATTTGTTCTCTATGATTAGAGATACCACTTTCTGGTCCAGTTTTGGGTGCGAAGAACCAGGTTTTCTGCCTCTTCCTGGTAGCTCATCCAAAGAATAGTGTTCCTCAAACTTATTAACACTGGCATGATGAATTCCAAACCGCTTCGCCAATTTTCGCATAGTAATATTCTTCTCACTTAGCCATGTGTCCAGAACCTTAATTTTCACTTCTTTTTCAATACGCGACATTTTGAAATCGCAGAATTTCAACCGCACAAACAAGTAAACAAACGAAAGCTGACAGCCAAACGCACAGCATGCTGTTTATTTGTTTATTTGTTTTTTTTTGGAGCAGGGTAAAGCCCACTGGAGCTGAGCATTACCAAATTTTAGCTCTCTCTCCAGCAGGCATAAAACCTCTCATCTTTTGTACCAACAGATTATAATTATCCAAATGATACATTTCCTTAAATTACATTGGTTACTACTACACACAGCACCATACTAATACTAATACTAATACTAATACAATACTAATAGCTAGTGAGACAAGAATCTTAGAAACAAATTCTTTATGCTGTTATGAGTTAAGTGAAAATCGAAAGCATTTGAGCAACGATTAAATAGACGGCACATACTAACGAAAGGCTCGTTGTGATCGTAATTGGTTCTAGCGGAAGGAAGACGGAGAAAAGTATGAGTTCGAAGAACACGACGGCGAATATTGAAGTCTAGTGAGCGTAGGAGTTCAGAACAATCGATTCGAGATTGAAGCAGATCTGCGACGAAAGTTGCCTTGAACACGTCTCTACGAACAGACAATAGATCGAGACCTATGAGCTTGCAACGATCTGAGTAAGTCGGAAGATTTAGAGGATCTCTCCAAGGAAGTTTGCGAAGCGCGAAACGAATGAATTTATGTTGGATGGCTTCTATACGCTGAATATCATTTTGATAATATGATGACCAAACAACAGCTGCGTATTCGAGTGTAGAACGAACCAGAGCACAATATAGCGCTTTTTGGCAATGTATATTCTCGAAGCATCTCGTAACACGAAAAATAAATCCGAGTAACTTAGAAGCTTTGTTGATTGTGTAATCCACATGCTGCTTGAAGTTCATTTTTGAATCCAGGATAACTCCTAAGTCTTTAACGAACGATTCTCTTTTAAGAACGGTTTGTGAAATAGAGTAGTCGAATTTAACTACTGAGTGTTTTCGTGTGAACGACATAATTGAACATTCCGAGGCGTTTATAGTCATTCTATTTATTCTGCACCAATTTGTAAAGATGTGTAATTGTGACTGCAGAAATATAGCATCATTGGTAGTTTTGATTAGATGGAAGAGTTTGAAATCGTCAGCAGAAGATAATTTCCTGCATTTCAGCAAAGTATTTAAATCATTTAAGTAGAGCAAAAATATGAATGGTCCTAGATGACTACCCTGTGGAACTGCGGAGCTGACAGCAAACGGTGATGTAAAGCAGTCACCAATCCTCACTGACATTTTATTTATTTATTTATTGAAGCCATTGAAACCAAGTCTACTTAGTTTGGAAATGGTAATCTGATGATTTATCTTATCAAAAGCCGCAGAGAAATCGGTGTATATGGCATCTACTTGAGGTCGTGCTTGTAAGGATTGAATGATAAACGAAGTATATGATACAAGATTTGTAGATGTAGATCGTTTCGGCATAAAACCGTGTTGGCTCTCGGATATATAATTTGAGCAGTTATGCGTAATAAAGTCCAAGACAATCCGTTCGAATAATTTAGATACTGCACATAAAGCGGCTATTCCTCGGTAATTGGAAATTTCATTTCTTCGTCCTTTTTTAAAAACTGGGAAGATGTATGATTCTTTCCATAAGTCGGAGAAAATTCCTTCTCTTAAGGAGTTGTTAAATAATATCGATAATGGAACTAGCAGACTGCTAGTACATTTTTTCAGTAAAACAGATGGAATGCAGTTTGGACCCACACTGAAAGATGATTTCAGCTTAGAACCTGCTTTGCTCACTACAGCCGTCGTAATATTGGGATGAGGACCTATGGGAGTAAGCAGAGGAACGTTACGGGATGCTTCGGCGGTCTGTTCATCCGTTAGAAGTTCGTCAGAGAAAACACTGCTGAAGTGCTTGCGGAAAAGATCACAATTAGCAGGTGATGATGTTCCTTGAAAACCATCGAGTGACATGTGAGTTGGGAATCCCGTTTCTTTACGCTGTTCATTAACGTAGTGCCAAAAGCTTTTTGAGTTTGTCCTAAGACTACTCTGTATCCGAAGTTGATATGCTTGGTAAAGAGTCTTATTCAACCGTTTATAGCGATGATTTAGATACGAATAGTGCGATCTGAGATGGAGTGAAGGATTTTTGGTCAACTTTTTCAAAGCGGATCGCTTAGCACATTTAAAGCCTTTCAGGGTGGAATTCGACCAAGGTGGATGTAGTGCTTCACGTTGTGTCTTTTTCGGACAAAACATGGCTCCATCACTTCACTCCGGAGTCCAATCGACAGTCAGCTGAGTGTACTGCACGCGATGAACCGAACCCAAAGCGTGGAAAGACTCAACAATCGGCCGGTAAGGTTATGGCGTCTGTATTTTGGGATTCGCATGGTATAATTTTCATCGACTACCTTGAAAAGGGAAAAACCATCAACAGTGACTATTATATAGCGTTATTAGAGCGTTTAAAGGACGAAATTTCAAAAAAACGGCCTCATTTGAAGAAGAAAAAAGTTTTGTTTCATCAAGACAATGCACCGTGTCACAAGTCGATGAAAACCATGCTGAAATTGAACGAATTGGGCTTCGAACTGCTCCCTCATCCACCGTATTCTCCAGATTTGGCCCCCAGTGACTTTTTTCTGTTCTCAGACCTCAAGAGAATGCTCGCTGGTAAAAAATTTAGAAACAATGAAGAGGTAATCGCTGAAACTGAGGCCTATTTTGAGGCAAAGGACAAATCGTACTACAAAAATGGTATCGAAAAGTTGGAATATCGCTATAATCGCTGTATCGCCTCTGATGGCAATTATGTTGAATAATAAAAACGAATTTTGGCAAAAAAATGTGTGTTTCTATTAAACGATACGAACTTTTCAGCCGAACTGTTACAAGAATTAAACTGCATTAGAAGACATATATTTGCGCTCTGAACAAAGAATTTATATGTGATGAAGGAAGAATCGACGATTTCAAGCCATGGACAGGCGAGCAAATTAAGAAAACATTTAATACGACGCTATACACGACAACGGACGTAAAAAGATTACTGAATGAGTAAAAAAAGTCGATTTTTTACTGTGCAAATTTTTTTATTCTTCAGAATAATCTCCATCTAGAGCGATACACTTGATCTATCGGTCCTCAAACATTTTGATACCCTTTAAATTAAATAAATATTGTCAAGCCCTTCAAAATAGGCTTCCGTTTTTTTGCAATAACTTCAGCATTCAACGAAAATTTTTTTTCCTGGAGAAATCTGTTCAGGTTTGGAAATAGATAATAGTCACTGGGGGCCAAGTCTGGATAATACAGGGGATGGTGGACCATCCCCATACCGAAAATCATTCAAATTCACCGTTGCTTTTATGCATGAATGCGCTGGTGCGCCTTTTACCATAGCTTGATGAAACCTAGAACTCGTCGGGCACGAAACTATTCACGTCTTTTCTGTGAGAGGCCCGGGACTTTTCATTCCATCTAGTAGTTTATTGAAAGTGGTTGCCTTCGAAAGCAATGAATTTTGTCCCATCTTTCCACCTACTCACGAATGCCACGTAGATTTATAATAAATGAAGGCGAGTGCGAGAGACATCGATGAAAATGAATGATAGTCGGAAGGGGTCAAGTCTGAGAAATATGGCGGGTGGAGCAAAAACTCAAATCTGAAAATTCATGCTTATGATCGCGTCGTCCTACAGCAAAATGACTTATTTTTCATAGTTTCTTCTGGTTTGAGAAGCTCGTAGCCACCTTTTCGATCTCACCAAATTCACAGTACCATTTGCTTTCCGTAACTTTACAGTTGATGTCTATGATTGGTTTGGTTACGATCGAAGGTTTTCTGCGCTTCTCAAAATAAATTCATTTCTCATCGCTCGTCACCATCCGGTGCTGAAAGGCTCTCGTTTCTAGCTTAGTAAGCGACGGCCGTCTATCGTTTAGCCCACGAGAAACCCATTTTTCCATCTTTTGAAACATTCCCGTGACATGTAGAAGATTAGAAATGGCTTAGAGACTAACGTTTGACCGCAATTTGTTTTTGAGTATGGGTGTTCTCTTCGTTCTACTATCCTTGCAATTGGACATCTTAAATTTTTTTGGGTTTACCTTTCACACTAAAATTGACTTTTGAATCAACTTTCAAAAATGCATGTTCCCCGTAAGCTTCAACAACAATTCGATGGGATTCAATAGTTCCCGTAAATACTCTTTACTTGACAAGAATTAGTCGCTAAGTTGACTTCACTAAATATACATGACACTAACTTGCAACCGACAAAAAAATAGCAACGGTTTTTTGAAACGTGTTGTTACAGCAAAACTAAAAATGACGCAATAGTGATCGAATCCCTGTTTGATGTAATTGAAATTTATCGAAATGTATTTTCAAGATTTACGTCTGTTATTTCACTGTAAAATAGTGATTGAATTGATCTTCGTACCCGGTTCCACATACATATTATCCATCGAAGGAAGCAATCACTGCAAGGATGGGCCATTTTGCAGTCACCCGTTTCAATCATGTTGACTTAAAATTTAGTTTCAAAATCTTGGGTTAATTCTCTACTTGGGTTTTAAGGACACTTGGGTTAAATGTAATCTAAATCGGCGAATACTTGGTTAAATTTTTGTCAGATTAGTTTTTGGAATTCGATTTCTTAACTGTTCTAATTGTGTAAAGCCTAAAAGTGTTTATGATCGATGGAATGAACAGTTAAATTATGTCTTTTCTAAGATGACAGTCAATTATCTGTATAGCAGTAGTAAAAATGTTTAGGATCGCATGTTATTAGCGTGAAAGCGAGATCTTTCCGCTACTGGATCCGTTCTGCTTTCGGATAATTGATACCCGAAAAAAAAAATTAATCTCCGCACGTGCCGCTTCTGCTCTGTGAACTCTGCGCTTTAATTTCGCGACTTCCAGCAGCCCGACGGAGTGTGTAAATGTTTGCGCGGGGTTCGTGTGGGTAGTTCGGAGTTCTTTTTATTTTATTTTAAGTCGCTGTTGCTTCAAGTTTCGCCAACCCAATGAGAGATCTCCGCGCGAATCGAACGCGTAAATATGCCCATATTTGTCCACTTGCTCACTCACACAGTCCATCCGGATCGGACGGTCCGATCGGCGATCGACTGGACTCGGAGGCGACACAGGAAGGTTCAGGTTCCATATTCTGCTGTTTTTTTTCTTTTTCATATGCGTCGATTTTGTTTTGCTCGCTGTGCTTTGATTTCATCATCACCGCCGACTGCGAGCGCGATTCACTCAGAACAGGTCCAACTTTCCGTGGTTCCTTTGGGAAGTGTTGTTGTGTTTTTAATTGTCAGTCGGTATCCAAACCCGTATGTGTGTTTTGCCTGGCTGTCTCAAACTGCCGAACGAAACACATCTAGTTAGCCACGAGTTAATGTGTTTTTTTTCTTTCGCTTGAACAGATTCAATCAACCATTGTGGACGAATCAAAAGCAAGAGAGGAGGAGGACAGTTTTGACACCTAAACGAACAGGAGCTTTGGAAAATTGATTCTGACAACGCGAGTGACGTTTGTTTTCGGTTCTAGATTTGGAAAAGTGATTCCGTGAGTGTGGGTTTTGGACGCGCCCGTGAATATCTGGTCGGAGCAACCAAAATATATAGAAAAAAGAAAAAAAAACAGTATCCGAATCGATCAAAATTAGAGGTTACGCCGTAGTAAAACAAGGAAAAAAGTTCGCAATAAATATTTCGAAAGTGGATTCGATGCGATCGATCGAGTGAGGGGGTGTGATACGTGTGCTGTCCTGCTGTGTGTGTGTGAGGCTATAGAGAAGTGTCGCAGACTGGCACCCCGCAGGTCGTTTGAAGAGTAACCTCGAGGAAATCTAGTTCTGGTCGAGAATCGGAGCAATCCGTACGTGTGCAGAGCTGTTGCAGATGTTCGCAGCAGCTGGTGTCGAAGATTCGCGGATTTACTAGCGACGGAAATCGGTCGGAGGAGTACAGTGATTGTTACGATAGTGGAATAGTTTTAAGTGAATAAGTGAAGGAATTTTAAGAAGAAACTACAAGTTAAAGTTAATTAGTGCAATCTGCTAGCGAAGATTTCAACGAACGTTAAGCTACGACCACTCCCTTGCGATTGGCCCGCCTGCCAACGAAATCGAAGCGTCGAGTGGACGTACTTCCGGGAACGAGATTTTCCGGATTTTCCGGAAGGTGGTTTCAATTTAGAACGAACGGTGAGTAATACTGTCCAGTCTAGCTGGCAAAAATTACAAGTTTACATGATAGAAAACTAGTTGTGTTACGCCGGATCGCGCAACACTCGAGCAATGCCGAGCTGGTAATGAACATGTAGGCTCTAGCCTTCGGCATAATATCGCCACCCAAGTTAACAAGTGCGGCATGATAACGGTCTGATCAGCAGCTTGGTTGTTGCTGTTGAGTAATGGATATACCATACAGCAATTTTGTAATCAAACTTAACTGGTGCAGAACAGATAATCCCTGTTTTGTAATGTTATAGGATATGTTAAGCCGGATTCTGACAGTAGAGTTTACAAAATGCTTTCGTGTATACTCAAATAGCTCTTCAAACCTAGCAATCGCAAAATCAAGCTGCTCTCGGTCTGTAAAGTTCCACAATATATTTGAATTTAAACAAAGGATCTGGTCAACAAAAAATGCTTACAGTGAGCATTGATTTGATAATTTTTCCTCGCGAGCGGATCGCTTGCCAAACCGGAATTTTTGTACTAAATTTTCAAGAGCCTATTTATCATAGTGGTATTCTATTTGGAGGTTTCGATTTTTTTTGTTCTTGACTTACTTTTTGTGTGATTATTGTTAGAATTTTACCTGATTGTACTGACACTATGAATTCTTGAACCGCAAACGATTCTGTTTTGCATCCTCTGCTTAGCTGATCTTTGTTTTCCTGGTTGCAACAAGTAATCCTTTTCTACAATTTTTCGAACTGATCGCAATTCTCGAGTTATGATTCGAGTGCCCACCGAGTCAATAAGCAGGAATCTTAGGTCTATTAGTGATATTCGAGAAACCAAAGTTGAGGGATGAAGGTAATTCTATAGTTCTGAATCGGAAATTGATCGACAACATTCACGAATTTGGTATCAAGAATCAAGGGACTAGAATCAAAAGATGAGAGTCTAGATTTTGAAGTCGAGTGTCAAAAATTTGAAGTTTCTAAGAGCTGAGGAACAAGAGTCAAGGAGGAGGGTTGAGAATCCCGTGTTGAGAATCAATATTTTAGAGTTACGAATCGGAAATTGAGCAACAATATTCAAGAATCAGGAATCAAGAATCAAAAGATGAGAGTCGCGATTTTAAAGTCGAGTGTTGAAAAATTTAACAAACGAGGGCTGAACAACAAAAACCAAGACGGAGGATTGAGAATCACGAGTTGAGAATCAATATTCGAGAGTTGAGAATCGGAAATTGAGCGATAATTTTCAAGAATTAGATGTCAAAAACCGAGGGATCAGAATCGAAAGATGGGAGTCTCGATTTTGAAATCGAGTATCATGAATTTAAAGATTCGAGAGCTGCGCAACAAGAGTCAAGGAGCAGGGTTGCGAATCAATATTAAAGACTGTCCCAGAAAGTATGGACGCACTTTGATTTCGCTGTAAATAATTCACAAGTGTTAGATATTCAAATTTTATTCGATATACTGATAATATTAGACTACAACAACAGAATATTATTCTCAACATTTGCTACTTAGCCATTGTAGACTAGCTGGCGCATCTTTTTGCGAACGTTCCTCATAAAATTCCGTACAGACTTCTTGGCGACAAGTTTTGACACTTTTTTCCAATCTTTTTCGAGCTGTTGAATGGTTTCGGCTGCCGAGACATGTTTCCTAAGATGTGCCTTCGTTAATGCCCAAAATTCCTCAATTGGATTCATGTCTTTTGGGACGAAAGTGACATTTTTGGTAGTATATCATTCTACCGTTGATTTCGAGTAGTGGCAAGAAGCAAGATCCGGCCAGAAGATAACAGGATTCTTGTGGCTTCGAATCATGGGTAGAAGTCGTTTTTGTAAACATTCCTTGATGTATATTTCGCTGTTCATTGAAGCAGTGGTGATGAAGGGTTTCGAAATCTTACCGCAGCTACAAATTGCTTGCCAGACCATAGCTTTCCTACCAAATTTTTCGACTTCAATCGATGTCTCGGACTGGTTTAACACTTGCCCTTTTTGCACCGTATAATATTGTGGTCCCGGCAAGGATTTGTAATCGGGTTTCACGTAGGTTTCGTCGTCCATGATTATGCAGTTCAAATTTCCAGCGAGAATCGTATTGTACAGCTTTCGAACCCTCGGCCTGATCGATGCCTCTTGTTTCGGACTACGTTTTGGTTGTTTCTGCTTCTTATAGGTTCGAAGATTCAAGCGTTCTTTATCACGAAGAACATTTGACTTCGAAGTGCCCACTTTTTTGGCTACATCCCGAACTTTTTCTTTTGCTCGAACGCCTTCAGTATACGTTTATCCAACTGAGAATTAGCAGGACCTTTTTTTCGACCCGTTTTCGGTTTTTTTTCCTCAAAGGTGTTATCCTTACCGAACTTCCTGATTGCATTTCGCACGGCCTTTTCACTTACTCCTTCCATTTTTGCTATCTTTCTCAGTAACAGTCCGCGTTCTGTGCACCTTTTGTACACAATTTTTCGACGTTGTTCTGCTGAAAGTCCACGCATTTCGAAACAAACTAATGAAAACGAATAAACAACTGCACAAGTGGTTAGAGAAGAGTGTAAACAACAGGACGCAGCCATAAAAATTGACAGATTCTGAACCATTGCGAAATGGCAGCGGTTTTTGGTTGCGTCCATACTTTCTGGGACAGTCTTTAGATCGCTACCAAGGCGTAATTCTGTAGAGCTCCCGCCTTACACTGCTTGCAGATCAAATTGATGCTCCTGATATTCTCTTTCACAAATCCAAATTAATTACTCCTTCGAAACAAAATGAGTCGTGAGTCCCCAGTCTGATTCCTAGAAATCCTGATCATCTCAGCTTGACGCACCACTTCGCAAGTCTGTCTCCTGTCGTCACCTTGCCTCGATCCTTACCTCGTTCCGTATGCGAATCCTAACACGGTAGCGCATACTATCGAACGAAGCGAAATGAATTTCCATTTAAGTACCGCCGCCGAGTTTGCGGGAATGGAAATTGTCGCCTCGTTTGCTTTGATGATCGTCAAGGACGGGCCGGCGTCGATCGGCCAAATGGGAATTTCATTTCCCGCTTCGATCCTCTACATGCCTACGGGGATGCTACGAGAGGGGGAGTCCTCGTTCACCACTCGGAGGTACATTCGGGTTAATCGGAACCTCTACCAGTTGGATGATGTGCTTCGTACGCTTCATAGTTGGCTTCATTTGCCCCATGGTACTCTACACGGATGATTCATGAGACAGTATCTTCGCAACGTAATTGCGGCTGATGCTGATGGCAATAAAAGTCGTGATCACTTGTCAATCGGTTCTGACGAAGGCGTATTAGAGATAGGTCTTTATGATCTGTTATTAGAAGCAGAATTATCCGTACACTCGACACCCGTTCGTTTGCCGCTTCATTTCGTCGATCAGTTGATCATTCCTGTGCTAACATATGCTGAACCTAATGGTTCGAGTTGTGATTAACAGCGATTACGGCTGCGGGTCGATTTTCACAGGAAATAAATCCCAAACGAGTTCTAATCCATAATGGATTTAACAAGACCGACAGCGGTAAATCGCAGCCGTTCTGTAGGCCAGCGAACGCGGTAGTAAAAGCGTTCGATTCTGCTAGCAGTGCGATCGAGGACGACTTCACTGTATGTTGCTCTTGAAGTTTTCTTCTTCGGAACACTGTCCACACTAAGAAACGTACTAGTTAGAGAATCATCGTTAAAAAAAAACCTCTAAAAAGTGTGTGCAAATACATATATTCAGCAGACATCACCACCGAGTCCATTGAAGCACCCCGCGAACAACGGTAAGCAGACCGCGGGGAAATTTATCGCGCTGAAAGACATTTTTCATCGCCGATAATTGTTTCTGCACCAGTGAACGGACAGAACAATTTTGATTGAGTCTAATTGGTGGGTTTACCCACACGAGGCAGGCTGCTAGCAGTGTAGTCCAGGGAGGTGTTTTGATTGAGCTCAAAGCTCATGCAGCATTCCAATCTAATTCGAATCTTTTTTTTTAATGCGGGAGCCAACTACAGCCCTTTGGAATGTTCGGTTGAAAGCCAAATGGAATGGTTTGTTTTGTTGTTCAATTGAATTACCAACTAACGTGAAATTTTACTAATATTTGCGTTTTTTGTGTTGATCGTTATCTTTTATTTGTCCGAAATTGTATTGTCTGATTGGTAATGAAATTCGAACTTCTCGGACTGAGGGTTGGGTCTAGCATAGAGCCAGTATGTTTGCTTAGATTGTGCGGTAAATCAGGATAATACGATGAGCATCCGCTGTGTTCTATGGTCCTAATCAAAAAATGAATTATAACCTGTTGGGAAATGGGACCAACAAAACACCGTGAATTGTGGACCAACTACTTGATCGAATCACGTCAACTTTCTGGACTAATAAATAATTCAACCGACGTCAGTGGGAAGTGACTCGTAATTCTAACTTGAATGGCAAACATATCTTCAAAATCTATCGACTCTTTAATCGCCAACTCCTCAGTGAGCTGCGATGCTTTTTGATTTGATCCTACATTCTGGTTAATATTCATTCTCCGATCGATTATCACTGTGATCAGAGCACATCCTGGAGTCCGAGCAACGCAACGGTAATAATTCGTTCTGATCTTTTAACAGTCATTTAACGAATCTCAAACCGGAAACTAATCTTTTCGTGCACCAGTGAATCCATCTAGATAGAGAATTGAGCTCCAGATTGTACGAAGATTCCTTGTTGACGTGATCGACGTTTGCTACGCACAGTATTCTGAGTCTAAGTGGAAACGGTCGAACGTAAGAACTAATGTTAAATCAAGGATCGGTCGGAAGTTATGTCCAGGTTCAATATCGGAACGAAGAACGAAGTTTCAAATGTTTTCCTGCAAAGATAGTGATTAAAAAAGTAACCTAATTTCAGATTGTGCTTATAAATATTTGCTTCCTTTTGTTTCGGAGTATGTTTTAAAAATTCGTTTTTTGTTTATTTGTTTATTTTGGGAGCAGGGAAAAAGCTCGATGGAGATGAAATTTGGCAATCTCTCTCTCCAGCAGGCATAAAACCTCCTCATCTTTGGTATCAACAGATTACAATGATCCAACAGAAACAATAAGGCTTAACACTAACAATAACGACCAATGATTAAAACTAAACCTATTACCCTATATCTAGTTGATGACACCAAGCATTACAGAGCAGCAATAGTGTTCTTGCATAAACGGCCAGAGAGAGAAGAGAAAAATGGATAGGTAAATGAATGATGTAGGTAGGGGTGGGGTGGTAAGTAAGCGTTGGCGAACAACGGCGTTAGAATCGGCATGTAGATCTAATTAGTGGTCAAAAAAAAGATGGTGGAAGACGGAGAAAAAGACGGGGTTAGAATCGGCAAGCAGATCTGATTAGTGATTGAAAAGATGGTGGAAGACGGTGATAGTTTGCAAACACCATAACAGTAATTTTGAACCGAATGTCGTATCCCGGTGGTTACGCGTGGAAGCAATATGAAAAGTCAACAATATATAGCGGGCAACGGTTGATCCGATCTTGAAGTGTAAGCACTTTAAACAGTATTATCGGTATAGAAACTCATTGTGCTTCTCGTTTTCAGACTGACTTGTCTTCGGTGTGTCCAAGACTGATCAATTATCGCTTATCAAAAAAAAACTTCAACCCGATACTGTTTTGTTTCACGCCGACTACCGTCTCTCGACTCAACATTCTTGATTCCTACCTTAACTCTCTCGATTTTTGACTCTTGATTCTCGACACTCGACTGCTATCTCTCGATTCTTGATTCCAGTTTCTCGACCTTAAACTTTAGACTTTCAGTTCTTGAAATTTGTGCCTTGATTCTTGTCTTTAGAGTTTCGACATTTGATTCCCGATTTCTTGCCGTCGACTATTGACTGCTGACTCCTAATATTTGATTCTTGCTTTTCAATATTTCATTTTTGATGAATGACTCGTGTTTCAAGTCTCTATTATGGCACAATACTTTGGACTTGCTTCTTCTAATTCTTGACTCTCGCTTCTTCAGTCGATAATCAAACTATTGTTTCTCGAATTTCGATTCTGGACTCTTAACTCCTGCCCATAAACTGTCGAATTTAAACTATTGGTAATTGACTCTTTACTTTTGATTTATGATTTCCGTTTCTCGATTCTTAGTATTCGTCTCTACATTGTTATCTCTTAGTTCTCCACTCTCGACATTCTTTTCTTGATTCTTGTTTCTCGAGTTTTATCTTTAACTCCTGAGTGTCGTCTCTTGGTACTCGACTGTTGACTATAGATTTTTCAATAATTTTTTAGTCTTTTTAATGCGTAAAACCACCTGAAGCTACTTTTAAATTTAACCAGTATCCAACGAAAAAAAAGATCGAAATAAAGATATGCGAATACACGAATGAAAACCACGAAAAAGCTACCGCAGAGCCCGGGACTCGAATCCATAGCTAGCTCCTATCCGAGGAAATCGTGTCGGCATGTGAAATACATGAAGAAACAGCCTAATTGAACAGACGTACTTGCGATCCAATGATTATCGGTTCAAGTCGCGGCGGTTGCTATCAGTGTTTTTTTTTTTTATTTCAACGAATTTCATGTCATGGAGTTTTAGACACAATATTAAATTATATAGTGAATTTGCGTGAACTGCGACGCTCCATTTATGTGCATCTAATAAGATGTAAAATCACAGGGATTTTTTTAAGTGTGTAGTCATATCTCTATGGTAAACCTCCCGTCAGCAATCATTATACATCGCATCGCAAGTCTATATTCACGCTCCGCTTTGCCGTCAGACGCTGATTTTAGATTTTGTTTTTGTCTCTGTCTGTTAGCGAATCATGCTCGGTTTACAAAACGATTTCCTCGGATAGGAGCTAGCTACGGGTTCAAGTCCCGTCTCTGTGGTAGCTTCTTCGTGATTTTCATTGCATAGTTGTATTCGCATGTCATTTTTTCAATCTGTTTCCCCCGTTAGATACTGGTGCAGATCTATGATTCCCGGATTTGCAATCTCTATTCATTCCTATCATTTTCCGACTATCGATTATCGGCTTTTGACCTTTGATAACGCTTAATTCTTTTCTCTCCACTCTAAAATACGACTCGACTTCTGATTTTTGGTTCCTGTTTTTCAACTCTCGATTTTCTTCAACTATTCATTGTTGACTCCCAACTCTTTACCGTTGATGCTTGACTTAGTCTCTCGACTCTCAACTTTCGACTCCGAAATGTTGGATGGCCTACTCTTGAGGGTAGTCTTGTTTCACGAGGTTGGATTTTTAATTAGTTCTCATTTTACGTTTCGTCTTCGACTCATCAGTTCAACATAAATCGCTAAGTAACCGTAAAGTTATCTCCACTTGAGACACTTAAGTGGTACCGAAGTACCGTGTCTTTACTGATGAACTATCGAACTTAAACAAGCTACCGTGCAAGAATGCATCGCATCAGAACACCTAGTAATTTGTTTGCATGATAAATGTAACTATCTGTTTAAGTGCGGCTTTTTGAATCGAGAACTACGGCTCTTGTTATTTATTATATTAAGTAATTAATTGCTTCAACTGAAGGTGATCAAATATGAGCTAGTATATCATGATTTTTATTCTCTAACCAGTCCAAGAAAAGTTATTTCTTCTTCCAACCGACATCAAGCAGATAACTTCAGTGCTCACCTGTCAGTCACTGCCAACCGAAGCACAAACCGCCAAACGCCGCCCAATTTTTTGGCACTTCATTTGGCCCGTCTAATCAGTGGCCTATCGTGTACCTATCAGCCATTAAAATTTATGTTTCCGACGACCGGTGGCGAAGCTCTCCGTTTTTTTTTTCCAATTTACTTCGCCTCAGTGATCGGGATTGATCAAAGCAGGCGGGTTGGCGGCAGTGGCGGAGTGCGCGTTTAAAAAAAAAACGGTGAGGGGGGGCGACCGTCAAGTGAAGCGTAGGAGGCGAGCTGCTGACCTGATGCTTCTTGACGCTTGCGTGGTTTCACAATGAATACAGAAACGAACAGAACTTGGGAGTTTTGTGGTGCGCGTAGATTTATTCGATTCCTAACAGTGTTCGACAGCTGCCGGTAGTGAGCTCGAAGGTGCTTGATGGCTTTTTGATAGTTGAACGGTCCGTTGATCGGTGAATCAAAACACGGATAATGTATTCGGTCTGTTCTGTATTCATCGACACGTCCTCCGAACGCTAGAAGCCTTGGCACTACAAACCCGTTACGGCCGTTTTTGACCTTCTGTTTCGAAAAAGTAGAACTGTGCAGGGCTACTCTGGCTACGTCTGTGTTATCAGCGCAAAAGTAACAACCGAATCGCCGTAAAAAATTGTCTATGGTCTATGAAATTTTCAGCGAAAGGATCTTGTACTTTGTGCTCAACGGAGTAGGTAATCTTTTTCTTTTATAAAAACACATAAATTTGCCATTTATCAGCAATTTATTCACCTAAGTGGCAAACCACGGCCACGGAACAGCTGCCCAAACATGGCGGTTCCTCCTGCATACCAGCTCAGAATAAACTAACCTCGGTAGTAACGACGGCTAATAAATTCCATTCCGATGGTGGACAGATTCTCGATTTACATCGATTTTTGTCTCAGTCAATCAACGTTGGCTTTGGATGTTCGTCAACACAGTACACAGAGGAGTAGGCCGTGGAATCTTTGTGTTTGCCTTGTCACTATATCCATCGCAATGACCATCGCTCGAGTTACCCACGCAAACGCGATCAAGCGGGCGGATGCTTTGGAGAGGGCAGTTTGCCAATCGTATTGATATTCCAATATAGTATTTAAAATTCGAAAAATCTAGAAAAAAAATCGCAGTAACATTTTCAACGTTTAAACGTTTAAAATCAATTTCCTGTAACTATTCCAACGAATACTTAGTCAACAAACTTTGGGTTAAGGTCGCACCGGACGGCGGTCACAGACTCCTGCTGCCGGATCGGCTGGCGCTCAGCATCCAAAGCAGCGATGGATGTCCTCCGTGGGTTCATTGTTCCACTTCCCGATATGGTATGTGGTTGTTCATTCACCCATCAGTCTGACGTCTGACGGAGCCCACGAAATTGATTGTGCTGAACAAAAAAAAAAACATAAAATAAAACAAATCATAGCAGGCATGGCGTTATACGTTGCCTGTCGTGACGTTCGACTTATACGGACCAGCAAAAGCGGGCTAATAAATCTGTGAGAAGGAAATGACTCTGTTTGATGGATTACGTGCAATGCCAGTTACTGCTCGTAGCGCACTTGACACTCGCTTATTTTTCATTATGAGCAGCCGGAATTTGCGTTCACAAGATGTTTGGTAGATTTGATGACTAGACACTGTTTGGTTTTGTTGACGTAGGACTACGTCTTTGCTTTTCATATTGAAGCTTAAAAGTTAAAAATAAAACAAGTTTGGAAATATTTCTACGCATTCGCATATTTGAAAATAAGTGATCGAACGATGTCTAACTTTTTCCCCGATTTTCGAGCCCTTACCAAAAGGTTTACTCTAACAGATATGACAATTTCGTTATAAAATTTTGCATTCTGCATAGCGTAAATGGCTCATATTCAAACAGAGCTTCTACACACCGCCTAAATTAGTAGATATTGAAACGATTTGTACTATGTGTGGTTCGCTGCATGCACTTGATCAGCCTTTCTCGTCACCAACATCATCATCAGCAAAAACGGTCCTTTTCAGGGCTTTAAAAAAATTGTTTTCGAAAGCATATGTCGTATAGATACAAATGAGTAAAAAAATACAACAATGTTTTTGTTTATTTACAAGATTTACTTAGCATAGTTCTTTAGGAATGTTTTAATGGTTCTAAAAGGAACCGATTTGTGGAATAAGTCTATGTCTGTTGAGTATGTTTTGTCTTCATTTATCCATCTACATCGTAACCAGGATTTTGGAACTGGAACTGAATCCAAGGACTACAGTCGGAGCCTGGGACTTGCTCAGAATTCAGTTGAAAAATTCAGGTTAGGAATCCGGATCAAAGATTCCAGTTTAAAAACTGTCCCTGAAAGTATGGACGCACTTTGATTTCGCTGTAAATAATTCACAAGTGTTAGATATTCAAATTTTATTTTATATACTGATAATATTAGACTACAACAACAGAATATTATTCTCAACATTTGCTACTTAGCCATTGTAGACTAGCTGGCGCACCTTCTTGCGAACGTTCCTCATTAAATTCCGTACAGACTTCTTGGCGACAAGTTTTGACACTTTTTCCAATCTTTTTCGAACTGTTGAATGGTTTCGGCTGCCGAGACATGTTTCCTAAGATGTGCCTTCGTTAATGCCCAAAATTCCTCAATTGGTCGAAGTTGTGGACAATTTGGTGGATTCATGTCTTTTGGGACGAAAGTGGCATGTTGGTAGGATACCATTCTACCGTTGATTTCGAGTAGTGGCAAGAAGCAAGATCTGGCCAGAAGACAACAGGATCCTTGTGGCTTCGAATCATGGGTAGAAGTCGTTCCTTGATGTATATTTCGCTGTTCATTGAAGCAGTGGTGATGAAGGGTTTCGAAATCTTACCGCAGCTACCAATTGCTTGCCAGACCATAGCTTTCTTAATAAATTTTTCGACTTCAATCGATGTCATGGTTCTGTGCACCATTTGTACACAATTTTTCGACGTTGTTCTGCTGAAAGTCCACGCATTTCGAAACAAACTAATGAAAACGAATAAACAACTGCACAAGTGGTTAGAGAAGAGTGTAAACAACAGGACGCAGCCATAAAAATAGACAGACCATTGCGAAATGGTAGCGGTTTTTGGTTGCGTCCATACTTTCTGGAACAGTCTTTAGGAATTTATTTCTAGAACTCTGGAACTGAACTCATTTTCCGAATTCAATTCTAGGACTTAATTAGGAAATTGGATCCACTTTCAGAATTCAAGTACAGAATTTATTCTCTGCAGTAATTTCTAAAACAAAATTTAGGAATTAAATTCTTGCTCAGAGGTCAGTTCCAATATTCGAGTTTTGAGTTCAGATCTAAAATTTAGTTTAAGAATCAATATCTAAAAGTCATATGGTTTATCTTGTTCCAGATTTTTGAAATTGAATTTCTGAATCAGGATCAAATTAAGGAACTAAATTCGATTCCAAAATCTATTCAATCAGTTTCAAAAATCGAGCTCCAGAATCCAGAATTAGGACACAATTCCAGAATTTAGCTTTATACTCTGAGCTTGAGTTTTAACTTAAACTCAAATTAAATTTCTAAACCAAATTTTAAACCTGAACTTAAGTTCAGAATCAGGCTTGAAAATCAGTTCCAGAATCCAATCAAAAATTCAGTTCCCGAACTCGAATTCAATTTTCAGCAGCTGAATGCGATTACTGATAGAGAATTTTGTTGATGTGTTAAGTACAACAAAAGATATTCATAATTAAATTCTACCCTTTCTTCCACAGGGAAAATTTTGGAAATGTATTTGCGGCAAAAGAGATTTCAGTGTTGAACTCCAATCACATTAATACATAAATTATCCAATACCCAGAGTCGATTTCATTTTCAATTTGTTTGGTTTTTTCGAGATAACACCAAATATGCATTTCTATGACATTTGATATATAAAACGGCTTAAGTAAAGTAGTCCTACGTCAACAGTTCGACCAATCTCACAGCACAGTGGAGCGACTCCATACCAATGCTGGCCATGGGAAAAGAAATTGCCCCTAAATTAACACGAAACTACAGTAATGTTCGAGCGTTGAGTTGAAATCTGCAATTAATATGAGTATTTCTTATGTTAGTTGTACCTTTTTTTTAAATTTTTATTTTTATTTGTGACTTTATTTTCTACTTCTACATCATCATCATCATCCTGTTGTTCTTTTGCTTCTGATTCAGTATCAATCATCTTAATTTTTGTATTTATGAAAAATTCTACTTTTTTTAAGAATTACGCTTTTTCATACTTCACCTACCTAACGGAAGGGCTATGACTTATCACACTCTTACGTAAAAGTCACGATTTGTCAGGGGGAAAATTGTTCAAATTTTAAATTAAAAAATCCAATCATGTTCATTAATTCTACCCTTTCTTCCGCCGGGAGAATTTTGAAAATTCAAGCGCAATCATTATTAAAAGACAAATCATTTCTTTCACAGTTTTGCTCATCATCGTATTGTTCTTTTTCTTCTGATGCAGTATCAATTATCAATTTCAAAATTTTAAGAATGCTTAGTTGTGATAAATTTAATTGCGAAAATTTAAGTGTTTTTGATTCTTCGAAAATCAGTCTTTGAATAGTTCAAAAACGCGACGTGCTACATTCCGCTACATTTCATCTTTATGTCGCTCTTCAAACCACAGGAACGGATGGCTTGCCATACGAGATATTTCTTAGTGAACGGCCTACTGATTCCAGTTACCCTATAATATTCCTGTCCCTGAATCTCTATATTGACGTAGATTTTATCATTCCGTATCAGGTAATCAAGCTCTGTCAGCATCTTAATGTACAGCTGCCACGTTCCAACCGTGGCTGACTTGTTTTACTTGTCGTCCCGATTTTGAGTCGTCCCTTCTCGTAAGTTGACAGTCCGGCTCGTTTATTAGCTAAATTTCCGGTTGTAGCCGACACTCTCAGACTGCTTGCGGATTCGGCTGACAGCTGTTTTTCTCATTGTCGATAAACTTGCTCAGTACACTTTTATTGTATTTATGACAGTTGAATATGACACACTCAACAGTGTCATCAACTTAGTGTGCGAGTAGTTCGGATTTTCACAATGCACGAGAAAAAATGGAAGTTACATCGATTTCTCATATAGTCGTTGATGGCATCATTACACTAATAGGTGGTTAGAAACAGGTTTCATTTTAACATCGGACGCCACACGACCTCTGGACTGTTTCTGTTTGGGAAAACATAGAATGTAATATGTAATATTTATCTTCCAGTGGAGCACAGCCCTTTGAAACAGCAACCAGAAAGAGCAATGCTACTTTTTCTGTTTCAGTTGCATCCCAAAATTGTCGCAACGATTATTAGAAAACTGGTAAAACTGGAACGAAAAATTGGCAAAAAAATGGCACAAAACTGAACAACTGAAATATAACCATACACGTATTTGTACACTCTAAGAAAATATGAAAATTGTACATGACGTAAAATGAAGCATGATAACTGAATATTACAACCAATTATAAGTAAATTTATTTTTTGTGTCTATTTCACTGTTAAATTCAGTCGAATAAGCTGTAAATTAAGGTAAATTGCGACTCCTTTTGTATGCATCTATTGATTCACAAATTAACATGATTTTTTCATTGTGTGTAGATTTTTTTTTCAGCGAATTCATTAGCAAAACACACCGCTTTCGTAACCTAAAAGTTTCAACAATTGTTTCTTCAATTTTCGTTTTTTTTTTGTCGTCAGTCTTAAAATTACAATCATGAGTGTTGGATTTCGGCATTTAACCAATCGCTTTTTTCTTTCAAAATCAGAACTGCAATCGGTAAAATGACACAGGAAGACAATTTCACCAAAAACTCAAGCGACACCTACACACAAAAAAAAAATTAATTCCTTATACGATGTAATTCATAAAGACCTATTTTGTCAAATGACGGAAAATTTCATTTGTGATGACTTAATGTTATTTGACTGGTTTCGACTGTAACTTGCATTCTGCTACCGGGTGCGACTGTCCCGAGTGAACGTTTCAACAATATCCTATATTGAAGTCCCGGGAAGTCTTGATGCACAGTTCTTATTCGTGGAAAATAGAGGAAAATTTGAAATATTAGCGCGTAACGAATAAAAACTTCCCTATTTTTTCTAAATGGAATTCACTGCTACAAAATAAACGAGTGAATAGGATTTAGACAAAATAGTTGATTCATTGTAGTGACATATTCTACAAATTTTTATAAAATTATTTTCAATCACCAAACAAAGGTCAACAGATATTACGCTCGAAAAATTAAATTATTATATTATTTTTTAAAATTATTAATTGGTTATAATGGTTGATCGCGGCAGCCGACTATCGAGATTATGAGTTTATCAAACAAACAAGTATTTTTTTTACCGATTTATAAATTTTAGTTTGACGTAAAGCCGCCATGACTAAGTTCAGTTTTTGCAATGACTGAGCGGAAATATATATTGGAGAAGCCAAATGAAAGTAAAACTAATAGAAAAGATGAATTTTTGGAAAAAGATACGCTCAGAGACAGGACTCGAACCTGCGTTCTTATGCATTCCGTGCATACGCGCTACCATTTCGCCACTCTGATCTTGTTTTTAGTCACTCTAAAACGCGAAACAGACATAGTAGCAACGTACATCGAACATGGTCTACATCCTGGCCGTCACCCGACCGATACCTTACATCCAAACATCTTCCCTGTCCATCAAACACTAGTCCTCTCGCTTTATACCTATTTCTCCGATCGAGCATTGAGTAGGAGAGTGTATTTATAATCGATTGTCACCTTCTTTAATGGTGCCAGTCGCTGGCTGGACATCGTCAGCGACCCCTATGAAGGTTGTATTGATTGTCTACCCTTTCATACCGGAAGCAGATTGTTACGGAAAACCAAACCGCAATTGTTTTTAACGATTTATTAATTTTAGTTTGACGTAAAGCCGCTATGACTAAGTTCAGTTTTTGCAATGACTGAGCGGAAATATATATTGGAGAAGAATTTTTTACTGTTTATTCAATATACCGATATATGTTATCTCTGTTATTAGCTTTGTAATATAGTTGCCATAGTTGATTTTTATCATTCAATTTATAATCTGTTGATTGAAGAGATAATTTAGTAGAATAGAGTAATCAGAAGTGAAACATTGAGAATATCTGATAACTGGAAGGAAAAAGAAACTCCTGCAATTATCGCCTTTTACGACATGGAAGCAGGAACCCAGTGGATCTATTCTTGGCTAATTTTTTTCCGCCGGATTGCACACGGCATCTAGGCTGGTACTGCCCGGAGAAAGATAATAGGTACTATCAATATCCCAGTGGACTCCAGCCCCTTCTACTAAAGTCTATTTCATGTTACTATTAATTTTCATTTCGTGTACATTTCATTACTTTTTCCTGTGTATGACACACTGGACACATTTTGACAAGGAGATTGTTTTTCATATAGCCTACTACCTTGGTTCGATTTATGTTCGCGCATAAAGTCAAAATGTTTAGTACTGACCAGAGAGGCGAAAGTCGCAAATTTAAAACCTTTCAAACCGAAATACGTCGTAAATTGATGTTGAAAAAAAAAACGGCCGATTCAAGCTGTTTAGATTCTCGTAATTCTAGCTGTGCGCCACAACTGACATGTTTGAGCTGTTGTTTTTTTCTACCGATTAAGTGTCGCTTCACATCACTCGTGTTTAACCGACGCCGCCTACTATTTGTTTCCATCAATCCCCTGCTGTGCTTTTATTAATGCATGTCTAATAAGCAGTTGGAACGACGCTCTCCTTTCACTCTCCGTGTGCAAAAGTTGTTTGTGTTTTTGGTTTGTTTTCTATAAGTCCTAAGTCTCTGAATAACTCAATTTTTTTATTTGATCGTCTTTGTAATTCATTAATTTCATTGATGTACTGTCCAAAATCGCATCGCACAATAAATCTATCTCACTTCTATAATTTCGCGTAATTGCGATTAATCGGATGATCTCGGTTAGAAGAGTCATTGGTGAATGAAATAATAAATATACTAAGCGTTAAAAATCGTTCTTGTGTTTGTCTATTTGCCTGGGTAGGTAGGTTTAGTAAGCAACTCCGTCCGCTAGATGTGGAATTGGAATCGCCTAAAGGTATACTACCATGAGAGCACTCGTTTGATTGTTGACAGTTCGGTTCATCATACCGAAGAAGATTATGCCGTGCTTCCTGGATTTAAGTTTAAGTAATTTTAAATGGCAAAGAAAACAAACAAATGTGTATTGTCAACAGTTTGTGTATTCTTAGAGCTGACGTCAGAACGCTAAAGATGGAATACCCACTAGAAATTTTTGCGAACTGTCTTTTTCCGTTAAAGTGTGAATCACGCCACTCTTCGTTCTACAAATTAGAATCGAATTATGAATGCAAGACTTATTCTACGGCCCTCGACTGTTGGCAATCGTTTTTATGGTTCATTTCCTTCGCGGCCGTTGTTGGACTTCTATATTTACCGATATCAAAACGGTGGCGTTTGAAACTGCTGAACTCGGAAATGGGGAAAGTAAATTGATTTTTGATAGCTTTGCAGATGTTGGGTATGTGTCAACCTTAGGCAATTATGCAATGTCGATCGGCCTACTGTGATGACAATTGTTAATGTCAATATGCCAAACCGTGTTTTTTTTTCCTTAAACTTATTGTTTCGTTTTCAATTTCAGATAACAACACATGGTTCCATTCTGAACACGTGAGAAGAAGCAAAAAACCAGGCGCACCCCGACAGCTAACGAAAACAGAACACTAATCTAGGTGTAAACATTCGGAGCACTGAGTGACCTACAAAGAAAGAAAAAAAACACAGTAAAAAGACATGAGTGAACCGCAGAACCTGGTGCCGCCGGGTCGACCAACGCCGGGTGCGTCCCGCCGGGCAAAGCGTGCCGGCGATGCTATCGTGACGACGTCAACACCCACCACCAATGGCAAAACTATTGTCGCCGAGCAGAAGTTTGAAGGACTCACGCTGGAAGGCGTCAGCCAGAATTTGGTAAGTCACGATTTTTGAGCTCGAATTGTTTTCATTATTGTTCGACCGACCTGCTGTTGTTAATCACTATTTGGGTTTGCTGAGCGTTTAGCTATTTATTTATTTTTTTTCCCAACACAGTCCAATTGAGTTGTACCGCAATTTCCGTTCAAAAGGTTGATCGGTTTTAAATTGCCATCATGTCACAGGTGATGAACAGATCTCGGCAGTTATTTTCGATGACGAATCATCTTCTTCCGACGTGAGTAGGACGGCTAATTGATGGAACAACCGTCCTCCGACCCGGTTAGTGTGCAACACACTACTTTACAGTCACGCTACCTTCGACGAATGCTGGCACTATTCTAGGAACATCTGTGTCATCATCATCCTCGGTTACAGGTTGTTGCAAGAACACGCTCTCGGTCTCATAAATCGGTTCAAATATTCCGTCTAACATCACCCCCTCGAAATGAATCGAACATGTGAATGGATGTGTGTCTGTTTGTGTTTACCGTGTACCACCGTGCGGTATTCCGCCAAGTAGCATTGCACCCGGTTACGTAACAATTCGTGGCTAGTTTTGTTGAGCAGGGCCAGATCTATGCATATAGGTTAGGTTAGGCTAGGTTGGGACGGCTCATTAAAACGCGAACGTGCTATTCTTCCTGCTGCCTTCCGCCTTGTACCACCTCTTCGTTTTTTTTTGTTCAGCCCAGCAAGGTTGCAGCAGAATTACTCCGACGAACAAATACCGAACAATTCGAAATGCATACATTTCGAATGAGATGGCAATGCAGACTAGTAGACTCTAGTAGCCCTTTTATTGCTGCTGTCGTCATGGTGAATATTTCTTCGTGTGCCCAACAAACAAACCACCCGGCGGCGGCGGCGGTGGTTGCTACGATTGTGCTAAGTTAGTTCGTAGTACTTCTTCGAACATGAAGACGAGGCCTCGTATGAGGCAATGTTTACACGTAGGGATTTCGGAACGTTTTTTTTGCCGATGGCTGCTAGCTAGCGAAGAGAGCACTCTCGGCAGCATCATGAGTTTTGGTCATCCAGCAGTATGTGAGCAAACATGGACTCGAATGGTGCTTCGTGGCCGGCGAGGATTGTTGAAATTCACCTGAAGGTTTTATGCATAGTTCGAAGAGGATTCGTCACATCATTGACAACATTCCGTTGTCAAAGTTCGTTTGTTTATTAACATTTCACCTTGAAAATCGAATGGCTGAGGTATCGAAAATCTTGACAATCAATCTACATACGAATTTTCTTTTCTTTACGCTTCGTTTCAACTCGTCAGTACATAACTGTTTATGTGGAACGTTTATGCCACCTAGCAACATTTAGAAATACACCGAAGAGCATCGTTCTTACTGTCGTACTTAATGTAAATTCCAGTCGTAAATTCAATAATTTGCCAGAACCGTTTATTTTTTTTTTATTTTTTCGTATTTATAAGACATCTGGATCTAAAACCAAATTTCGATTTCGTAAACCTACCCTCCTCCCTGAGATGATTCCACAAGATACACATTTAGATTTTTTTCCGAATCACGGCAAAACTTTGCCGAGATTTGAACAGACGAGTGCTCGGCAAAAATAAAAACAACTGAAATTCTAGGTTTTTTGTTTTAACCCAGATTTTCGGTTTCGAGAAAACTATAAATTACCGAGATTTTCGTCGCTTAATATGAAGTGGTTTTTGATCTTTGTCTTACCAATTCTAAAATAGTTCAGAAACATAACCCACATAAAATACCAATATCAATCTATTACACTTATTATCATCTAAACAATGGCATTTAAGGTCTGAGGACAGAGGGCCACGTGTTGAGTTTTAAGTCGAGTCTCGCTCAATTCCCTTTGCGCATCGTATTTCTTTTGTACTCTCGTATATGAGCTAACTGTACCGGGTTGCCAGCATACATTTTATTATTTTAATGAGAAGTTTTATCACATTAATCTATCGTATGGGTTGGACATTACTTGGATTTCAATGAACAATGAAAAAATATTCAACTTTCACAAAGATTGAATGTCTGTGTGTTTGCGGGATTTTAAGCAGATTTCCGAAGTTACACGTTTTTTATGTGAATTTTCAAATTTCTTTGGTTTTCTTGTTTGGTTTTAGAAATGAAATTTGTTTGGTTTTAGAAATGAAATCTCTTATAGAAAGGCTATGCAATCACTGTGAAAACCGACTTTTTAACCGAGGCCATATGGCATATACCATTCGACTCAGCTCGACGAACTGAGCAAATGTCTGTCTGTGTGTGTGTCACTTTTCTCGGAGATGGCTGAACCGATTTTCATAACCTAAGATTCAAATGAAAGGTCTCATGGTCCCCTAGCTTGCTATTGAATTTCATTTCGATCCGACTTCCGGTTCCGGAGATAAAGGATGATATGCACCAAAAAAAAAATGAAAAAATATGCACTCACCTTTTTCAAAGATGGCTGAACCGATTTTCACAAACTTAGATTCAAATGAAAGGTCTTACAGTTTCCCAACAATTTTTAGAACATTTTATCTGGATCCGACTTCCGGTTCCAGAACTAAAGCGTGATAAGTGAAAAACTACCATCTCATTAGTATTTTTTCACGAACGATGGTCAAAAACAGGAACAAATCCTATTAAACTTTCTGATAATTTCTTCTAGTTTGCGGAGCTTGTTGGTTCTGCGATGCTTGAACTGATTTTCACATATCTTGATTTGAATTAAAGCTCATATTATCTTTAAAGCTACTGTGAAATCTCATCCGGATCCGACTTCCGGTTCCGCAGTTACAGGGCGATGAGTGTAAACGTTTTCAAATCGCCATGTAGATTAACAATATGTACAACACCGAAAGAAGAAGAAAACACGACACGAACGATGCGTGCTTTGTTCTATTTCGTACACGTTATAAAGAAATCGCGACGGTTACGGATGTCTGCTACTGGTGTGTGATATTAGTAAAAGACGGTGCTGCGGTTTATAAAAATTTTAGCTATTCTTTTTGATAAGAGCGACCGAAAGCCGGTAGTGCAGTAATACCGTTCCAGTTGTGTAGTGATGTCAATAATAATAACAATAATAGTAATAATAATAATAATATTAATAAAAATATTAAAAATATTAATAATAAGAAGAATAATCCTACATATTTTATGCTGCTAATTTATGCTGTTTAGCTTGACCTACATATGCAGAAGTAACAAAAACGCAGGTTCGCTTCGTTTGTTAGATTTCGTTTAATTGATTTAATCGAAATAAAGAATGAGATAGTAAATATAGGTTTAACTAGGTTCAAAACTGTTCCAATTTGTAGGTAATATTTGTTGCTGGCGAACAAACCAACTTCGACAGTCGGTAAAAACTTTGAGTGCAAAAACCGGATAAATACATTTGTTTTGGAAGAATCGGTTAAAATTTTGTCCGGTTTTTGCAGAAAATATGTTTTTAAACGATTCTTGCATTGCAAAATCCATGTCCGGTTTTTGCTCTCAATGTTTTTATCCGAGTTTTGCATTCAAAAATACTTAAACGGGTTTTCCAAACTAAGTTGCACTTATCCGATTTTTGCTTTCAGCCATTTATTTGATATTAGAAACAAGAAATTAGAAATCAGAAATTAGCGTTCAGAAATTAAAAACAAGAAATTATAAGTTAGAAATTAACGTGGAAAATTGGCCATTAGGGAGTAGACATTACTAATTAGAAGTTGAAAAAAAAGTTCGAAATTAGAAATAAGACATGAAAAATCTGAAATTAAAAAAATTAGAATCTAGAAATTATAAATCAGAAAATTGGATATTAGAAATTAGACACTAGAAATTCGAAAAAAGAAATTTTAAATTGAAAATTAGAAAATAGAAATCAGAAATTATAAATAAGAAGTTAGATATTAGAAATGAGAAATAAAGAGGGAAATGGAAGAAGAAAGCAGATTTCATTAATCTGCAATTTAAACTCATCCATCAGAATTTTTATATAGCAAATGGAAAAAATCCAGAAAACAGATTGCTGAAATCGGATAGCAGAAATAAAAAATCAAACAATTTTGAAAATGGCAAATGAGAAAATGAAAATGAGAAATTTGAAATAGAAAATAGAACAATCGAAACAAGACACCATAAATTTAAAAACAGAAATAAAATATCAGCTGTCAGAAATCAGAAATAATCAGAACTCAGGAATCAAAAGTCAATTATGAAAATAGCAAATAATGAAGAATTTTGAGTTTAGATTCTATTAAAAATTCGTATTTTGACATTTGAATATTTCTTTTTTGTTTTAAATTCTGTTGTGAAAATTTTAAATGCTGAAATTTTTTATTATGTCTTGAAACATTTCATTTCATTCGACTTTGACTTTTGACATTTGAGAACAATATTCGACAATTTGAACTTTTCATTCTGAAATGTTGAAATTTGAATTATGACTTTGGACTTTTTATTGTATGCAACTCATCACTGAAGCGAATTTTGCGCTATAAACAGTTTTAATTGAACATTGATTTGGAAAAAAAATCCACAACTTGGAAGTGTTGTTCTGAAGTTAACCTACGGATGATGATTTTCCAAACAATACTGAGTAGAGACGTCATTTTACACTGTCAAAACAACTTACGGACAATAGAGTAATTCCCATTAAAAAAAACAAATCTCCTTAAAAAAACACCCGTTAGACTGATTGGCAGTTGGGCAAAAGTTGATTTTTTTCCGGAATCTTGGAACTAATTTTAATGAAATTTTGAATTTGAGACATTGCAAAATTAGACAAGTTAGAATTAGAGTTGTTAGAGATAAAGGTAACGAATAAAGATAGCAATCTTCGCGAACCTTTTTGCATTTTCTCTGTTCTTGAATTTTTCTAATCTACTTGAATCTTCAAATATATTTTTGAAAAGTTCAATTATTCAGAATCTTTTAGATAATTTTGAGTTTTACAACATTTTCCTAAACCTTCAAGAAAAATCTTTTCAAAATTTTTCAGTTCACCTTAATTTTATTTAATTTTCTGGAATTCAGGGGAAACGTCCTCTTCTTGAATCGTTCAGAATCTTCTTAAGCATTAATTCTTTTCAAATCTACATTCTTGAATCTTCTCAAACTCAAACACTCGAGATTCATGAATGAATCTTCTTTAGAATCTTCTTGGTTAATTAAACATGATTTTGAATCTTCTCAAGCCCGGTGAAATTTGTTGAACTCATTTGAATGTTTTTCGATAGTTTTTAATATTTTTCAATCTTCTCAAATCCTTTGAAATTTTCAGAATTTACTCGATTTTTCTTGGATCTATTTGAATATTAAATCCTATATCTTCCCCAATCTTTTTCGATTTTCAATCTTTTTATATCTTCTTGAATTATTTACGATCTGCTTGGATATACTTGGATCTTTGTAAATTTCTGGAAACAAATTGAAGTTTTTTTGGTATATTCATGAGTTTTCCGGAAAATGAATGAAATGAAAATGAAAACTTTAAAATTTTCCAATCTATTTGAAGTATTTTTTCAATTCTCAAGCATTTACATGAATCGTTCACAACCTTCTTGAATCTTCTTTTGATGCTTCTGGAGTGTTGGGTCTTTCCAAATTTATCACATTCTTGAACCTCCTAGAATTCTCTCATTTTACTCCAGTTTTCTCGAATCTAGAATATTAGGTCTTCTTTTTAATCTTCTGAAACCTTCTTGAAATCTTTGCTTTACTGCATATTAGAACAAAGTATTCAAATGAAAAAGTAACTGATTTTGATGCTTTGATTTTGTGATGTCCATTGTTCGTGGAAATGGTTCGAATGACTACTGGTTTCAAACAGGACGGTGCAACATGCCATACAGCTCGACTAACGATCGATTTGTTACGACCATCGATTTCCCCGGGCAAGTCATATCGAAAAACGACGATTTCAACAAATAATTTTTGGCATTTAACATTTAAATATGATTTCGAGCATACGGCCGCCACAACTTTTTTTCACAAATGTCATTCTGGAGGTCCAATTTTCGACCACTTTTTCAAACATTTGAGGGCGTATTTCAGTGATGACACGTTAAATAGCGATTTCCAAAGCACCAATAGTTGCTTGTTTACCCACAACAAAACCAATGACTTCACGTTTCCCCACAAAAAAACAATCGAGTGGCGTCAAATCACACGAACGCGGAGGCCAATTCACCGGTCAATTTCTCGAAATAATGTTATCGTTGAAATGTTCTCTCGATAAGTCGATTGTTTCGGCCGCCGTATGACAAGTGGCACCGTCCTGTTGAAACCACATTTCGTTACACATCCATATCTTGAAGATTTGGAACAAAAATTCATTGTTCATGGTTCTGTATCGATTTCCATTCACGGTAACGTGTCGTTTTTCATCATTAAAAAAAAATAAGGACCTAAAATTCCACCAACCCATAGACCGCACCAAACAGTACATTTTTCGGGATGCATCGGTAATTCTTGAACGTTGTGTGGATTATTTTTGCTCCAAATACGGCAATTTTGGCTTGTTGACGTATCCATTCAACCAAAAATGCGTCTCATCACTGAAGAGAATTTTGCGCTATAAACAGTTTTAATTGAACATTGATTTGGAAAAAAAATTTCCACTATTTGGAAACGTTGTTCTGGAGTTAATTTACTAATGATGGTTTGCCAAACAATACTGAGTAGAGACGTCATTTTACACTGTCAAAACAACTTTCAGACAGTAGAGTAATCCTTATTGAAAAAAATTAAACCTCCTGGAAAACACCCGTTATTTTCCTGATTACAGCGCGAGATGATAGCGTCTGAAAATTCTAGTTACCAAACAAGTCCACCGGTAAACGGATGATCTGGCAAAGAGTTTGCAGTTGTCGACTTGAAATCGAAACTATTTAGAAATTTATTCACTAAAATAAGCTTCTTAATTTAGCATGAAAATCAATTTGAAAACATTGGATCAACCTCGATTGTTCAGTTCGATGAGGCAAACACTTGGAACCGGTGCTCGTAGTTGGTCACACGAAGATTTATTGGGAACTTAAATGGCTCACGTTTTATTTTTGCTTTGCTACCTTTGGGTAAGCATCAGGCACTTTGAATCATTATTACTATGCACTTTTTAGTTTCGTGTTCTTATTTTATTTCTATTTTTTCGTTTTTCAGTAGGTACCAAACCAAACCTGCCGACTGCTCCGTCAAGTCATTAAAAGTCCTGTCGCATCCAATAAAAACAATTTTATTCGCAGATTCATTAAGTACACTTAAGCCGTTAGCACGATTAGAACAGGGCTACTGAGGCGAGAAAACAACTGCCGCCGTGAACGGGGTTCAAGCTATCGTGTGAACGTCGATCGCGGTGACCTTAAGACTTCGTGAGCTTCTCGATCGTTAAATAAGTCATACGAGAAGGATGTTGAGGAGGAGGAGGAGGAGGACGAGAAGGGAAAAGAGTGGGTTCGAGTTGGGACCCTGCCATAAATACCTTCGTCAACCGATTATTTGCTCCAGCCACGGGGGATGCCATAAAACAAGTGATCTTTGCCTCACGGTGCAGCGCCGCAGTAATCAATATGACTTCGGTTTTCAAGCATTGCCTCATTGGACACCATCAACCGTAACCCATTCCATTCCGCTCGTAGTACGCTCGACCCTGTTGGGAGCCCCCCGTTGGTTAGTAAACACTGCGTACTGTTCAAGTGTGGTCTTCATTGTTTACGTTTATCAATGACTGATTTTTATTGCCCCCTGACAACAGTCGATCTTCAGTCGCTAGTTTTTTTGGCCATACACGAACACTAACTTCTTTCTATGGAAAAGGGGTTTCCGAAGGGTCGGTCGGTATCCGATACGCGACAGTTTTCCACGGTGAGCCAGTTTGCCGTTTGTGGTTTGTGCTCTCGAAGTAGAGATCACCAGTAAAAAAATTTCAGATTGAAGAAATCCGATTTAAAATTATCATCGTACTTTTTTTCACTGTGCCTCAGAATACAACCCGTGAGAACCACCACCCCTTTTTTCCGATGCGGTTCTAAAAAGTCGCCCAGTCATCGTCATCACTAGTCATCATTAGTAGGTACTCCACCCTCAGTTCAACTAGACAGATCACTGATCACAGCGAGAGACCGTCCAACAGAGAGTATATTTCTATGCTCTATACCGAGCAGGATAGCATGTGCGCTTGTGAACATCGACGACTATTGAAACTTCATCTATGCTTGGTTTACCCTTTTTTTTCTATTTCTTCAACCAAGTCACTAGAAGAGCCAATAGGTCAAAATATACACACGACCATTCCACCTCGACCGATTGCCTCACTGCGACATGCTCCGGCAGACCTCCCCCTTCTCCCTTCGCAATAGTACTTACTACTCCGCATGTTTTATAGTCGGCTCTTGGCGAGTGAGAGTGAAAGAGAGAAGTAGCAAAAGAGCTAATACTAAGCCCATCGGTCGGTCGTACTAATCGAGAACACCAGCAAGAAAAAACGGGGCGATCATGATCATCGTCACTTGCTTCTAACTTCCCCAGCGTGCGGTTGTCGTTCGGTTTCGGGTGTGACGTGAATCGGTATCAAATTTGCGAACTTCCAGTGAAAACAACAACATTCCAACTAGAACGGATAATAAACAGTCGAAGCAAGCCATGCCTTCTGCTGGCATGTTGAAGTAATGTGCTGTGTTGAATAAAAACGAGCTCATACGAAAAAAAATCGAAGCAAGCTCTGCTGAAAAAGATAAACGGAACCAACAAGTTGACAGCGGGAACAACTCGGGGTGCGCGTTTTCCCGAGGCGACCGTTTGTTGGCGTAGTATTTATCCGGGAACCAGGAATACCCGACCAACAGACCGTAAGATCGCCTCCGGAAGTTCGCGTTTCCCGAGCCAAAAGTGCGCAGTGGAAGAAAACAAAACAAAAATTTGCGATAGTGCAAACCGAAGTGATTGTTATCGGGGTTTCTTGTGTGTGCGAGTGTGTGTGAGTGTCAGTACTTATTCGTGGGAAGTAAGTTTCTAGAGAACAGATCGCACTGTTACAAGGCTAACTTTAATAGATGCTGCTGCTACTGTGGCTGAGTTGTGAAACCTCGGAATTGAAAATCATTGTCGGTATCGCTGTCATCCCCGTCGTTGAGCTGGCGAGGCTTGAAATGCGATGAAAAGGGCTGATAATGCTAGGCCAAGCACCGGCGGAAATGAATGCAAACATTGATCCGATAACCTAGACATTGCGAACGTAAGGTGTTAATATTGATAGTCAGCAGTTCTCGCTTACTTGAAATGGCAACAAGTGCGAAATTATGGCATCCGACGAAGCGCAACAAATGGCTCATCAATATTGAACTATCGGTGATCGTGTCGTCGTGTGTTATTTGAAGTTTGACATTTCCGCTTTGCAATCATATCATGGTGGGCTGTCTGGGTGGGCTTGATCTTGTGTTTATCTTGACAGCGTAAGGTAGCGTAAGGACAGCGTGGTAGGTTTCCTCATCCGTGCAATTAATTATCTGCGGGAATTGCCGGATGTGGTGTATTTTGGTAAATTGTTCTTTTTATTTTCCTCCTTTAAATCCGTGGTGCAAAAGGAAAAGTTTGAGACAATGCATCGTTAAAATTCTAAATGTTGCGTTTAATGAGATCTTACTCGAGTGGAAGTGATTTGGAAACCAAAGGCCAATTTATCATTAAAACCAAATAATCAATGGAATAACTTAACATTGCTTTGTTTGAAAAAAAGAGAAAAATCACAAGTCAAAAGGTGAACATTTAAAACTTGCATGTAGAAAGTCTGAAGTCCGAAGTCGAAAATGAAAATTCGCTATTTTTTGATTCCTTTAATTAAATATCAAGAAAATATCAAATATTCAAATGACAGTCTAAAAATAACAAAAAAAAATTTTTTTAAATCAGTGCATAAATCAGAAGTCATTATTCATGAAATTTTCGAAATCGAAAAAAAAAATTTAATGCCAAAAGTCTTAGAATTGCACGAAACGTCGAGATTTAATGTCATCTCGAAAATTTTTTGTTTTGAAAATATCGACTTTCTGGGACTTAGTGAAAATATCAAAAGTCCCAGAAAGTCGATTTTTTAAAAAAAAATTTTTTTTTAGATAACATTAAATCTCGACGTTTCATGCAATTTTAAGATTTTTGGTAACAAAAAAAAATTTTCGATTTCGGAAATTTCATGTACTTCCTCCTATGGTGCTTTTTCAAGATCGAAAATTTTCAAACCCTAACCACCGGGCAGCACCCCTTACGCATTTCCGATTTAGCTCAAATTTTGCATGCGGACATTTTTCGATGTGCTTAAACTTTTGAGCACTAGCGCTTTACGAAATAAGAGGTGATCCCAAAATATTGGCACTCTTATATGTATAAGAGCGGTAAAAATCAACGTGTTTTGTCGGTTACGTCACTTATACCATCATATATCTGGAGCCAAAAGTCACAGCCATTTGATCTTTGAACTTGACCAATGGCCCGACAGGAGCTTTCAAACGAGCCCAAGTTTGTTAAAATCGATTCAGCCATCTCTGAGAAAATTGAGCGCGTATAAATATCTTCTAAAAGGGCACACACACACATACACACATACACACACAGACATTTCCGATCTCGTCGAACTGAGTCGAATGGTATATAACACTATGGGTCTCCGATGCTCCGTTCGAAAGTCGGTTTTTCCAGCAATTCTAATATCTTTCTATAGAGAAAGGCAAACACTATCAATCACACATCCAATTTCAGGAATCAGGAAATGCAATAAATGATAACGAATTTGATATATAGTGTCAGAACAAGAATTCAAATAAAATAATAGTTAGAAGTTGTAAGAGACTTTAACGAGAAATAAAAAATCGAAATTATAAAATGGAAATAATACGTGAGGAATTGAAAATCAAAAAACGAAAAATAGAAACTGAAAATCGTATTTTTAAATCAAGAAACTGAAAACAGAAATCATTTATGTATTAACAGAACGTAGGTAACGGAAATCAGGAATTGTAAATAAAGGTGTCTAGCCCGTCGTAGAAAGCCAAAACATTAAAGTCAATAGTTCAAAATAAAAGTTTCTAGCTAAAGAATCAATTTCAAACTGAGATCAAAAACTGAAAAAATGAAATTAAAGTTCAAAAATTGAGAGTAAAAAATTGAAGCAAAAAAAAGTGATAGTAAAGGATCCAAAGTCAACTGCCAAACGCAAAAGTCAAAAGTTAAAAGACGAAAGTAAAAAATCAAATAAGAAAAATCTCTACAGTCAAGAGTCTCTAGTTACATGTCAAAAGGCAAAACTATAAAGTTTAAAGTCGAATGATAAACATCTAATTTCTATGAGTTTCAGTTGTAACTCCAAAGTCTAAAGGACAAATCACACGTTAAAGTCTGAAGTCTAAAGTCGAAGATGAAAATTCAAAAGTTAAAAATTTAAAGTTTCACCGGCCAGTTTATTGTCACAAGAAATTTAATGTCACAAATCAACAAACGAAAGTTCTATGCCTAAAATCTTAAGTTCTAAGTCTAAAGTCGCAAATCAAAAGTCACAAGTCAAGAGGTATTCTTAATCCTATTCTTATTCTTATTCATATTTTATTTCTTATTCCTATTCCTTTTCCTATTCCTATTCTTATTCCTATTCCTATTCCTATTCCTATTCCTATTCCTATTCCTATTTCTATTCCTATTCCCATTCCCATTCTTATTCCTTTTCCCTTACCTTTACCTTTACCTTTTCCTTTTCCTTTAACTTTAACTTTAACTTTTCCTTTTCCTTTTCCTTTTCCTTTTCCTTTTCCTTTTCCTATTCCTATTCCTATTCCTATTCCTATTCCTATTCCTATTCCTATTCCTATTTTCCTATTCCTATTCCTATTCCTATTCCTATTCCTATTCCTATTCCCATTCCTATTCCTATTCCTATTCCTATTCCTAATCCTATTCCTATTCCTATTCCTATTCCTATTCCTATTCCTATTCCTATTCCTATTCCTATTCCTATTCCTATTCCTATTCCTATTCCTATTCCTATTCCTATTCCTATTCCTATTCCTATTCCTATTCCTATTCCTATTCCTATTCCTATTCCTATTCCTATTCCTATTCCTATTCCTATTCCTATTCCTATTCCTATTCCTATTCCTATTCCTATTCCTATTCCTATTCCTATTCCTATTTCTATTCCTATTCCTATTCCTATTCCTATTCCTATTCCTATTCCTATTCCTATTCCTATTCCTATTCCTATTCCTATTCCTATTCCTATTCCTATTCCTATTCCTATTCCTATTCCTATTCCTATTGCTATTGCTATTGCTATTGCTATTGCTATTGCTATTGCTATTGCTATTCCTATTCCTTTTCCTTTTCCTTTTCCTTTTCCTTTTCCTTTTCCTTTTCCTTTTCCTTTTCCTTTTCCTTTTCCTTTTCCTTTTCCTTTTCCTTTTCCTTTTCCTTTTCCTTTTCCTTTTCCTTTTCCTTTTCCTTTTCCTTTTCCTTTTCCTTTTCCTATTCCTATTTCTATTCTTATTATGATTATGATTAGTATTATTATTATTATTATTATTATTATTATATCGATTTACCTCTTAGAGTCGTTCGCCTATGGGAGGTAAACGTTGAAAGTTGAAGGTAAAAAGTCACATTCTACGACTAATAAGTTACAAGTCAAAAATCACTAGTTTCAAGCTCAAAATCAGAACAGTTGCAAGTAAAAAGTCACCAGATACAAGTCAAAAGATTCAGTTCTTCAATTCTTAAGTCGTAAGTTTAGAAGGAAATAGTGAAAGTTAACAGTCAATAGTAAAAAGTCATTAATCAAATTCATTAACCAAATTCCAATGCAATCAAAAGTTTAAAGTAAAAATTTCAACTTCAGACAGAAAGATTCAAATAGCGATATCTGTATGTCAAAACTAAAAATTTGAATCTAGTATCGCATATCTGAAATTCAAATTTCATATTTCATGTTTTGTTTCCTAATTATGACCATTTCCGAAACCAGCAATCGAAAATAGTCATAATTAGGAAACAAAACTTGAGATAAGAAATTTGAATTTATTTTGTCTAATTATCATTTTTCGAATTCCTATTCGAAATTTCTAATTTTTGATTAACTATTTTCATTTTCCAATTTGCCAATTTCAAATTTTTGATATTCGATGTCTGGTGTCTGAATTTTTTTTATATTTGCTCTCTGATTACTTATTTCCGAATTCAACTTTCTGTTTTCGGATTTCTTGTTTCTGATGTATTATTTTTTATGATTCCTAAGTGTTTCCCAGTGTTTTTCTATTTACCATATCAATATTTCGATTACTGAGTTTGTACTGCAGATTGACGAAATCTTCTTTCTTTTTCCAACATCGTTTTTATTTATCATTCCTGATGTCTAGTTTCCAATTTCTGAATTCTTATTTTTAATTTCTGATTTCTAATATCTAATTTCTAACTTTTTCATTCTATTTTTTTTAATTATACATTTCTTATTTTTAATTTCAAACTTCTAATTTAATTTTTATTCTTATACTTCTTATTTGTGATATCTAACTTCTACTTCCTAATTACTTATTTCTGACTTCTACTTTCTTATATTTAATTTCTACTTTCTAATTTCCGATTTCCAATTTTCTTTCTTTTTTCTTTTTTTTTCCTTTATGGGCTACTCTGGCCGAGGGGGAATTACCGATTTCCAATTTTCTGATATACAATTATTTGTATTTAGTATAGAATTATAAAAAAAATTTCATTTCTAATTTATTATTTCTTATTTTATAATCTCTAATTTATGATTTCCACGCTCTACTTTTTAATTTCTTGTCCCTAATTTCCAATTTGTATTTTTTAATTTCTAATATTTTATATCTAAACTCTAACTTCTAATTACTTTTTTATAATTTCTAATTTTTTACTACCTTTTTATGATTTCCAACTTCTAATTTTTAATTTATACTTCTTTATTTCTAAATTCTCATTTCTAATAGCTAATTTCTTATCTTTAATATCTAATTTCCAATATCTAGTCTCTAAATAAAACTTTGAATTTCTAATTTTTTCATTTCTAATTCCTATCCCATATTAAATTTTTAATTTCTTATTTCTAATTTTCTATCTTCGAATTTTTAATTTGAAATTTTCCAACTTCTTATTTATAATCTTTAATTAAGCATGTCTAACTTCTATTTTCGCATTTCTTGTTTCGAGTTTCCAATTTGAAATTTTTAATTCCTGATATCTTATTTCTAATTTCTAACTTCTACTTCTAAGTTTCTAATTGATAGTTGATAATTTCTATTTTCGAATTGCTAACTTCTACTTTCTAATTTTTAATTTTTTATTTCTTATTTTTGTTTATAATTTATTATTTCTAATTTCTGATTGCAAATTTCTATTTTCCAATTCTTATTTCTGATTTGTAATATCTAATATCTGATTTCTAATTTTAGATTCTAATTTTTAACTTTTACTTTCCAGTTTCTTGTTTCTAATTTCTAGTTTCTCATTTTGAATTTCCAATTTCTTATTTCTAATTTCTGATTTCCACTTCCTAATTTAAAATTTGTAATTTCTGATTTCTAATGTCGATTTTTTTATTTCAAATTTCTGTTTTCTAACTTTCATTTTCGAATTTCTATGTTTTAATTTCTAGTTTTCAATTATTATGTTCTTATTTTTAATTTTTGATTTACTCCCCGGCGAACGACTCTAAGAAGTTAAAATCTGGGCTAAATAAAAAGTTATAATTAATCAATTTCTGATTCATAATTTATTTTTCGTAATGGCTTTTTCTTAATTTCTAATTTAAAATTATACATTTTAAAACTATCAATGTCCAAAGTAGAAGGTCGAAATTGAAAGATTTGAAAACTGAAGTTCAACTTTGTAGGTCTAAAATCTGAAATGTAAGGTCCATAATAAAAATTTACCGACCAAAAGTTCAACGTTCAAGGTCTCAGACCTCTGCTCTAAAGTCCAATGTCCAAAGTTTAAAATCTAATGTCTGTAATAAAAAATATGAGCTTTAATTTCTATATTCTTATGCCAAAGGACTAAAGACTAAGTTCTATGCTTAAAGCTAAACAATCCATTCCCAAAGTTTGAATTCCAAGTCTGAAAATTTACATCCAAAGTTTAAGATCTCAATTTTGCGATATAATTGAGAGATTTGTTGTAAACCAATTTCGTTCAGTAGTCTGGCAAACATTTGGTTAAAGTCAATTATTTAGAGGTTCTACCCAGAGCTGGGTTCTTGGTCTATAATGCACAGTTAAGAATAATTAAAATAAATACACTAAGGTCTTTTTTTATGCGATTTTTTTTAATGCGAAGTTTCAGAGTTATCCGGTTTTTTTATGCGGTACGTAAACTCGCATAAAAAAAGACTTCATCGCTTTCGAAACAGGCAAAAGCCATTGATCTAAAAAGAACTTCTCGGAGAACGCTACGTTTTGAGATGGGGTTCGAATGAAGCGTGTCTGGTTGGGAAGCAGTACCGAATTTGTTCAGTTTGGTAAAAAAAGAAGAGAAGTCACGGGTGTACAAACGAAGATATTTTGACCTACTAACTAAAATTGGTATCTTCAAAAGGACAATGACCTTGAGCATCGAAGCCACTTTTGTCTCTCATGACACACGATATGTGATGTAGTCCGACGTCAATAGTGTAACAAAGGGCTGTCAGTTGGCCGATCCCGCTCACTCTGCTTTCGTGTTTGGACCACGTATGATGTGACCCAACATTAAAAATTTACTCGACGGAACATAATAAAATATTGACAAATCCTGCACTACAAACAACGTTTCCATTCTGTGCACGGAAAACCGTTCATAAATAAATCCAACTAATGAATATGCTAAATCACCTTCCATCAATGAACCGACTGTCGGAGCGCAGTTTGAAGGCACTATCCTCCTCAGACAGTCAATTTTGGTAAAGCATGCCCTGCCTCCCAGAAAGGGGCCCCAAAACAGTATCCATAGCAGCACAAAGGCACAAAGGGATTGAGTGTGTGTGTGGGTGTGTGTGTGAATAGGCAATTTAATAACAACATTAACACTTTGGCTCGAATCGTCGACCAAATTGCCCAATTGGCCACCCGTCGCATGCTTCGATTGTACGAACATACGATTCACTAGCGCTGGGCAAACACCCCATTAAAAAGACGACGGTTGGGTTTGATTTTTGGTCATCCACAGCCGCACCGTCAGCCAAACGTCGTCGGTTCATGACCACCGCCCCTAGTCAAATTGAAGGCGGATAACCAAAAGTGCGTTCCGTTTTGAGTGTGATTGCCAATGCGTACCCAAAAACAGACTGACAGTGCTCCGGAGTACCTCGGGTCCAAGGTTGAGCGGGCGAGCAAATCTTCATGCTGTCAGTTTATGGTAATGTTGTTGAATCTGTCGATTAGAGGCAGGCCCGGCAGGCTGTTTGGAGAGTTGATTCACACTTGATTGGAAGGAGAAGGTTGTCCGAAAATTGTCACTGCCGTCTCGCGTCTTGTGGGGTTGTCACGGGTTTTGAATGCTCAATATTTGTCAGTAAATTTGCTGTATGCAAAACAGCTTCGATCACTCAAGGCATGTACTAATTTTTCAGAACATGAAATCCCGCTGGTTCCGTCGAGTTTTTTCTCAGTAGGAACCAAATCAACGCCAAACTAGGGTGTGTTTGTAGTGTTTTTTAAGGTCCAAGCCAAACAGCGGCAGCCGAGGGCTTTGAGGGCTGTGATGAAACTTTTTGCTTACAAAGTCTTACGCAAATCGAACAAAAAAATGGTAGTTGGAAAATGTAGTTCTATTAATTGAGTTGATAGTTTTCATGCTTTTGCATTTGAAGTCATTCTGTTACTAGGGAGTGTAATCTAGTTCTACGTTATTGAGAATTGATTTGAGTTTAATCGAAAATATTCGATTTTTAATTTTAATGGTATGAAAATGGGTGCCGCATAATTTGACTGATAGGCAGAAAAAAACCGGTTGTAAAATGTTGCTCGCCAGGTACAAAAGGAAGTCTTCGTTGCATCGAATTGTCATTTGTAATTTTGACAACTGACAACTGGAATAATCGGTTTAAATCAACCCAGGATTTTACAGAACAACCGATTTTTGTTACTGTACTGAAGAATTTTGTGCCGGATGGAAGGAAGAAAACGGCTTCCGAATCAACCGAACGCTGGTGGAAGCTTACGGCGAGCACACTTTGAGGGAAATACATTGCAAAGAATGGCTTAGAAGTGGTGTTTTTGACATGTGAAACGAAAGGCTTCGGCAGACCACCAAATAAGTTTGAAGACCCCAAAACGTAAGCATCATTGGAGGAAGATGATTGTCGAATGTAACAGCAACAACTTGCAGAGCAATTTTTTATGTTTGAAAGCCATGGAAATGATTTTGAAGGTCGGAAAATAGGTGCCGCATGAATTGACTGATAGACAGAAGGAAATGCACTGACGACGAAACATAAAGCATATGTGACGCGCTGCTCGCCTGCTATGAGACCGTGAAACCTTTCATTTGAGTCTAAATTTGTAATAATCCACTCAGTCGTTTCTGAACAAGTGCAGAGAGTTCTGTTTTTTGAGTTTTTGACCACTATTTTCGAAACTTCCTAAACCGGGCACTGGGAAGCGGCTCAACTTAAATTGGGTCCAGCAACTAACATAACCTACAAATTGAAACAATTTTGAGACAAATTTAGAAGGAATTTTCCTTGTTTTTCGAATTATCGCTCTAAATGATAGGTATTTTCGGAACCGGAAGTCGGATTCGGACAAAATTCTACAAATCAGTGCAGCCTGTTATTCCGGAACCGGAAGTCGTATCCGGATGAAATTCGGTGGGTTTGCATGGGATTGTAAGGCCTTTCATTTGAACCTAAGCTTATGGAAATTGGATGAGCGGGCTTTGAGAAAATCGAGTGCACTTTTATATTTTTTTCCGGAACCGAAAGTCGGATCAGGATGAAATTTTATAGCAAGCTATGAAATTATATGGCCTTTTATTTGTATTTGAGTTGAAGAAAAAGTTGTACAGTTTCCAAGTTTTCCTAAATAATCGTTCTAGACTTCATCACTCATAACTGCTCTAACTACATATCTTCAACTCAGCGTCGTTTTGTGCCTAAACGATGTATGTATGTATCTTCAAATTTTGTGTCTTATACGTCATTCATCATGCAGTCACTACAAGCGCGACTACAAATCGACGTCAGATACACGGATTTTTCAATTGCTTTTGAAAAAAAAAATCATCAAATAGCCGTTGCTTGGCTTCAATCTTACCTAACAAATCGTGGCATGGCAGTAAAATTTGATACCTGCCCTACCACGCCTTTCTGAGTAAGCTGTGTCAAGACAGTCATCTCGGACCATTCATATTTTTACTTTATTTAAACTATCTAAATTGTTCGCTGATGTGCCAAAAACGGTCATTCGCTGACGACTTTTAACAGAGTTGAATGTAAAGAATTAATATTGTACGATTTAGAAGATACTGGAAGGTTTTGCTCAGATAATTATTTTAGTGATGCCTGAAGTCTTCGAACATAATTAAGACTGTCCCAGAAAGTATGGACGCAACCAAAAACCGCTACGATTTCGCAATGGTTCAGAATCTGTCAATTTTTATGGCTGCGTCATGTTGTTAACACTCTTCTCTAACCACTTGTGCAGTTGTTTATGCGTTTTCATTAGTTTGTTTCGAAATGCGTGGACTTTCAGCAGAAGTTCGGTGAGGATAACACCTTTGAGGATAAACCGAAAACGGGTCGAAAAAAAGGTCCTGCCAACCCTCAGTTGGATAAACGTATACCGAAGGCGTTCGAGCAAAAGAAGGAGGTTTCAGTTCGGGATGTGGCCAAAACAGTGGCACTTCGAAGTCGAATGTTCTTCGTGCTAAAGAACGTTTGAATCTTCGAACCTATAAGAAGCAGAAACAACCAAAACGTAGTCCGAAACAAGAAGCATCGATCAGGCCGAGGGTTCGAAAGCTTACAATACGATTCTTGCTGGAAATTTGAACTGCATAATCATGGACGACGAAACCTACGTGAAATTACATTACAAATCGATCGATTACAAATCCTTACCGGGACCACAATATTAAACGGAGCGAGAAGGGCAAGTGTTAAACCAGTCCGAGACATCGATAGAAGTCGAAAAATTTGGTAATGGACCATAGCTTGGTCTGGCAAGCAATTTGTAGCTGCGGTAAGATTTCGAAACCCTTCATCACCACTGCTTCAATGAACAGCGAAATATACATCAAGGAATGTTTACAAAAACGACTTCTACCCATGGTTCGAAGCCACAAGGATCCTGTTGTCTTCTGGTCAGATCTTGCTTCTTGCCACTACTCGAAATCAACAGTGGAATGGTATACAACCAAAAATGTCACTTTTGTCCCAAAAGACATGAATCCACCAAATTGCTCACAACTTCGATCAATTGAGGAATTTTTGGCATTAACGAAGGCACATCAAGTGTCTTGTCGCCAAGAAGTCTGTACGGAATGTAATGAGGAACGTTCGTAAGAAGGTGCGCCAGCTAGTCTACAATGGCTAAGTAGCAAATGTTGAGAATAATATTCTGTTGTTGTAGTCTAATATTATCAGTATATCGAATAAAATTTGAATATCTAACACTTGTGAATTATTTACAGCGAAATCAAAGTGCGTCAATACTTTCTGGGACAGTCTTTAAGTGCTTGTGGTTCTTAATTTATTCGATAACTCATAGAAAATACATACTTGTTACCGAGTGAAGTACATGTTGAATCTAAAATGAAATTTTTCATGTTTTTACTTGAAAATTCATTTGTGGATATTGCTGATAATCTTGTCTGTCAATAATTTTTGGAATGGATATTGTAAAATTACTGTTCAGCAGTAGGCAAGCGAACATCGAGTCCGTACACGATGTACGTGCATGGTGTTTGATTGTACCACCAAACATGTGCACGCGTTCGTGTACAAATGTATGAGTTCGGGCTTGAAAAGACTTGTCTTTGTTTTTGGTTTAATATTATCACGAACTGATTATCCACATCAGTTCGACATCCATCATCTGCAGTTTCGCTCTGTTCCAGTGTTTTTGATTTGCACTTTTCGTGTACTACTGCAGAAAATAAAAACTTTTCTTAAATACTACCTCTTGCTAGTTCTAGTTCTGTCTACGATCTCAGAGACAGACATAGTTGTAATTTTTTTTTGTTTTTGCCTTTCTCTATAGAAAAGTAATAGAATTGCTGGAAAACCCGACTTTCGAACGGTGCCTCGGAGACCATCCTTTCAACAAGTTTTTTGTTTACCGTGCTATTTTTTCTGATTTTAACAAGCTTAGGCTCGTTTGAAAGCTACTTTTGGGCAATTGATTATGTCCGAAGATCAAAACGGTTTGACTTCTGGTTCCGGATATAATGATAAAAGTGACGTAAGCGACAAAACATGTTGTTTTCTTCGAGCTCAATTTCATCGAAGATGACTGAACCGAGTTCAATAAACTTAAGCTCGTTTACAAATTACTTTTCAGCCATAGATCAATTTTGAAGATCATAATGCCGTGATTTTTAGGTCCGAAGATATTATGTTATAAGTGACGTAACCAACTGAATGCATATTTTTCACTCCTCTCAATTTTTTTGAAAATGACAGAAACGATTTCAACAAGCTTAGGCTCGTTTTGAAACTACTATTGGTTCTTTAAACAGGTTTGATGTTCGAATGGCTGTCACTTACGGCTCCGGTGGTATAATGGCATAAGTGACGTAAATGTCACAACTCATTTTCACGTTAAAACTCATTTCGTTTATATGGATTACGCTCGTTCAAGACTAAAATTGGGCTAAAGATCGATTTCGTAAATCATATCGCAAACAGTTTTGGAGATATACGCCCTTATTCTGAATAACAACGTATCTGTTTTTCGATCGAATATGGCTCGGTCGAATCCTAGCTACCTTTGATTTTGCTAGCGTTATTAGGAATACGAATGAAATACGATCAAAAAAACGATACGTCGTTATTCAGAATAAGGGCGATAATCGTTGAAGTGACGTAATTGACAAAATATTTTTTAACCCGTATAAATATTTCAGATAGTGACCTATGATCACGTTCAAATGTATTATTGCTGATACTTTTGGTCCACGAAATGTTCCGGAATATATATGACATAAGCGCTGACGCATGCTTTTGTGTACTGTCCGAATCAATCTGAATAAATTGTTGTTGCAAATGAGCCGAAATAAGTGTCAGAAATCAGGCAAACAATATTTTAATGAGCTTGTTTCGATGAAAGAAAAAGGCATTATCGCACCACTAGGTGGATTACGAATAGGTTTTTGCCTTTCTTATATAAAAATTCTATGCAATCGCTGTGATAAACGACATTACGATTTCAACCAACTTAGACTCATTTGAAAGTTACTATTGACTCATTGATCAAGTTCAGAGATCAAATGGCTGCCGTTTCTGGATCTGGCGATATAATGGTATGGGTGACGTAAGCGACAAAACGCATTGTTTTTTACCGTTCAATTTTCTCAGCGATGGCTGCACAAATTTTAACAAGTCTAGGCTCGTTTCAAAGCTTCTGGTGAATTGTGGATTTCATTTTTCACGTCTGACTCCGGAGATATAATAGTATAAGTGACGTAACCGACCAAACAAGGTTTTTACCGCGCAATTTTCTCGAAGATGGTTAAACCGATTGATCAAGTTCAATGATCAAATGGCTGTGATTTCTAGTTCCGGAGATATGATGGTATAAGTGACCTAAACGGCAAGACGGACAGCGCAATTTTCTCAGAGATGGCTGAACCAATTTTGACAAGCTTAGGATCGTTCGTTAGGTTATTTGATAAGCTCACAATACTAATGGTCGAAGATAGGATCATATGAATGTTTAATGAGACTATTTGAAAGGCAAGAGAAAGGCATCATTATTTTTTTTTAGAATTTTACCAAACCTTACTAGAGAAAAATATTTTCCCACCATGAACTTTTCAAATTTTCAACTCCACACGAACAGTTCATTCTGTGAGTAAATGAAAGTACTGCTGTCACTGTTCGGTTCAAGGATAGTGAAACAAAATTCTAGCTCAGTTAGAATGCATTATTGACGGTGCCGCAATTCTCAGTCACACCAGAACAACTATCGAAACGGATCGGTGTCTTATTTCACGTGTACTACTACTAGTACTACTACTAGCGAGTACTTTTTTTTCTTCTTTCGCTGGCGATGTTGGTAATTTGGTGAGGCCCTTAGCACTTTGCTCACTTCGCTTAGTAGTACCACCCAGCGAGAAACCGGCAATGTGCCGCCGTCGCCGCCGCAGCCGCTGCTAGCACCACCGGGGTTTCTTCATACCCATAAATACAATAAAATCAGGTGAATGTGCGTGTGTGTAGCGATTTTCTTAACTCCACCGGAGCCATTCCGCAAGATCCCATCCATCCACCCATCCGTCGGTTCGGTTCGCAGTGGAAAACCCGACGACTGTCAGAAGTGATTCTAGCGTCGTGCCCGCGTTTGCTTAGTAACCGGCGACCAGGCATTCGCCAGTCGGCACTTAGACGGCGGGGCACGACGGCGTGGCGTCGATCCGTCTCTCCAAGTGGTCTTCTGTTCTCATTCTCGCGGCAAAACAATTCACTGGGAAGAAACGGTTGTGAATGCAAATCGGAACACAGTGCTCATCATCCGTCAGTCAGTCAGTCAGTCGGTGGCCTGTCAGTCAGACTTGGCGTAACAACGCAGTAGGCGACGAACCGCGATTTGTTGTTTTTTTCTTTTCGTGTTCTGCTTCGATAAAGTGCCTGGGTGCTGAGTTCGGTTTCGCTTCGGAAGTTGAGTACTGACGAAATCCGCCCGTCGCAGTCGGTCGGGAAAGTGAATTACGTATATCTGCAGATCGGACAAAATGCTTTCGATCGAGTGCAGATAATTTCGCAATCAATTTCCGGGACCGTCTTCTTGTGTTGTGACCTGAAGCGTGACTCCGCTTCGTTAGTTAGCATCGTGTGGGCTGTGGTTGCGTGTCTGTTGTCAACTACGTTTTAAACATTTGAAGAGTCGATAGATCATTAATCGAGTGCTGACGTTGACAAGTTCTTCATCATACCAAAAAAAAATACGGTGGGAAAATTTACGTGAACAAGTGAATATACAGTTCCGCCATTGCGCGTCGTCAAGGACAACTATGCTGATGCTGTGAAACGACGCGAACGTTGAAATTGTCGAAAAAGGCGGGGCAGAGCGAAAAACGAAACCAAAAAAAATAATAAAAATACAATGAAAGTGAAGGTTTTGTATTGTTTCTAGGCAACCGGCACCAAAAAAAAAAACAAACTTGGACTAAGATAAATGACTAAGATGTTAGCCGTTACGCAGCGAATCGAGGTGACACGTTGATAAAGTGACTTGGAAGTTCGCGGTCGAGAAACAATGCCTTAACGAGAGCAATTAACGCGTTTTGCATTTTTTTTTCTGTGCTATGAATGGTTGACCATTGAATTTACGACTTGCAGTCGTTTAAACTAATAATAATATCTATTTTTCTTGATCTTCAACAGCTGTTTACAAATACATTTTTTGACGGTCATTTATGATGTGACATTTGAACCATTTTCGCTCTGAGTTCCGAGCATTTATTTCCGCTGTCAGTACTGAGATAATTTTTCTCTTGCTTTCCAGATAGCAATATTTGATTGAAGCAAGAAAACCCTGACTGCTAGCAATTGATCGAACGGCTTCTGCTCGATTTGCGAGCTGTTTCAGTCGGTTCAACACTCGCAAATCGGTTCGACACGACCGACCTCAATTACGACAAAGTGCGGTTGTTTTACAGTTTGTTTGCCATTCCTGGGAAGATCTCTTTTTTGTGCACAAAAATTTTATCACCTTCTGGGTGAGACAAATTCGTAACGTCACTATGTCTTACTTCAGTTCGGTATGCCATTTGAAAATTCACCCACCGAAGAAGTGAAATAGCTTTTGATAGTGACGTTTTCTTTCTGCTTCAATTTACATTTTGCATTGGTCTTAAAAGTAGATTTCAAGTTTTTTTTTACAAAATATGGTCGATCAGTAGATTTCGGATAGGAATGATGTAGAAATGCGTCGGTTTCTTCAAAAAACTTTTGTTTGAATATTGAATAAGAACTAAAAAGTTTATTTGGACATACACTAACATAACCTTTTCAATTTTTACAGGGGCCCAAAGTAATATAAATTCTTCGTTTTTGGAATTTTCGCTCTTAAAAGGTCTGAGGACAGAGGATCGCGTGTTGAGTTTTAAATCGACCACGTGGCTCGCTCAATTCCCTTTGCGCATCGTATTTCTCTTGTACTCTCTCGTAATATGAGCAAACTGTACCGGGTTGCCAGCATACATTTTATTATTTTGATGAGAAGTTTTATCACATTAATCTATCGTATCACATTAATCTATCGTAATCCATTACATGGATTCCAATGAACAATGAAAAAATATTCAAATTTCACAAAGATTGAATGTCTGTGTCTTTGGCGGCCTTGTCGAGCCATTTTTATTTCTCTCTCCTTTTTCAGAATGCTATCAGGAAACCAAAGCGAAAAAAAAAATGGTAGATGCATTGATACTGACTTTGTTTCACTGAAAAATACAAGGCTTTATTTTTATCGCGATAACATATATGTTTTTATGTACTAATTGCATCTAAACTAAATTATCCAGATTTCGTCATGGTAGATTTATGATACAAGCCTTCAAAGCCGAGATATTCGATGAACAAGTAGAGGTATGCATTTCCGAGTGTTCCAATTTTCAATGTTCCTAAACTCAATGAATCATTCTGAAAATTTCACAGAATATTCTCAATTAAATTTTGAAGACATTGTCAGGTGGGTTTTTCTATTTTCTGCACCGTTTCCAAGAAAATATAATTTGAAACGGGAAAATAGCAAAAAAACCTATTACTTTACGGTACTGTCCTCAGCCCTTAATGACGGTTCAACATTTTAAACAAATCTCATCTTGTTGTTTCTGAATCGTAAATCAGATCCGAACAAAAGTCAAAAGCAATCTATTTTTATAGTCGTTTATAATTTAGGGAAAATCGATTCAGCTGTCTCTGAGAAAATGAAGAGAGTTCCGTTTTATGAAATTGGTGCGTTTCGCCTGCAACTAGCATAACATATAAATTAAAAGAAAAAAAATTGAGCTAAATTTAGAAGACTTTTTTTCGTTTTTGATTTCATCACTCTAAATGACTTCATGTATTTCCTTCATATATATTTTTTGTAAAACAAGCTCCTGAAAATGAAATTTTTATACTGATAAGTATATTTGTAATTTCGAATGGGATTTTTAGACCTTTCATGATTCGGGGTAAAATTCAATAGTGGACTATGGGACCGAGAGACCTTTCATTTGAATCTCAGTTTGTAAAAATCGGTGCACAGAAATGATAGTCGGGAGGGGCCAAGTCTGGGTCGTATGGAATTTTGGAACAAAATCTAGCAAAGAATCCATGTTTTTTATCGCTTTCGAAATGTGTGCGGGGTCGGGTTGTCGTGTCTCAAATTAACTTTCTCATGTCTTGTAGAAAATTCTGGTCGTTTTTCGAGCAATGCTTAATTCAATTTCATCATTTGCTGTCGGTAGCGGTTAGCATTTACTTTAGAGATGGGCCAAAACGAGCTTCTGGAAGAACCACTCAGAACTGAATAGTTCTACCGAAAGAACTAGTTCTGTTGAACCGTTGAAGGTACCAAATTATATTTTGTAGTAAAATTCATTATTAGTGAGTATTAGTACAAATAATCAATCTCTTTTGTGTACTTTATCAAAGGTTGTTATTGTATGCAACTTCTACCATATTCCTAAGTCCTGCGATCGTTCTGAAATATGGAGTTAATTTGTATACTCTCAAAATATTCGATTACTTTCATTTCTATTGAGAATTATCTAGAATTGAGAACTACCCTATTTTGACGTGGAACACAACTTTATTTTATATATAGAGGTGCAAATCAGAAACTCAAGGAAAAATACACGTAGAAATGTGGTCAGGTTTTAAACACTTACAGCTCAGTCAATTTTGTATCAATTGTTAATATTATTTCATCACTTGATTGGAAATATTTCTAAGTTTCGATTTGAATGTATCAAGTCACGTATTTTCAATTATAAATGATTGAAATTTTGATTAGTAGCGAGCAGTGTTCTATCTTGTCTGCTAAAAATCTCCGGCATACCGGATTTCTCTGCCATAGACGACGGTTTTGAAGGAGTAAGCATCGCTCTGATTGGTCGATCTATGCAAAAACGAAACTGTTGGAAGCACGCGAATCTATGAATAGAAGCTAAACGTTTAAGTCCTATGCGTAGCATGCTAGAAGTAGGTTGTTGCGGATCAAGGTCATTTCGCCGAAAGCCATTTCGCCGAAAGCCGTTTCGCCGAAAGTCATTTCGCCGAAAGGGTTATTTCGCCGAATGTCATTTCGCCGAATGAGTCACTTCGCCGAATGCCATTTCGCCGAAAGGGTCATTTCGCCGAATCCTGAAATCGTGATTAGAATTAATTTGAATTAAAGACAAACGAAAGATGATAGCGTTAACGCCCGTTTTGTTGACCTACCATTGCACTTCTTGAATAATGATTGATTGTTGTACTCTTGAATAAAGATTAATTCATGAACCTCAGAAAGTAGTACCCAAGAAAACTTGTTGACTATTAGCTAGTAAGCACCAAAGCAATTGGATAGGTGTATCTACCAGGCAAATGTAGGTGGTATTTTCCGATGAAAAAATATCTAATGCGGCTACGCCACATCGTTTTGGTTCATGTGCTGTCCGACCTCGCTACCGCTCGTTCGGACCTAACTAAAGCAAAGAAACCTAGCTTTGAGTAGACCGGGCAAACGAGGCGGTTACAGGTTTATATGCAAGAGGCCGCCGCTTCCGACGGCGGGTCGGCGGCCGACTCAGCTGGCGTCGGCTCGGCGGCTTTGTGCCGCCGAGCCATCTTGGCTTTGGTTATGTGGCTGCGCCACATCAGTTATACAGGAGACATAACATGCAGGAGATATGACCCTTACGGCGAAATTACCCTTTCGGCAAAATGAACCTTTCGGCGAAATGACCCATTCGGCGAAATGACCCTTTCGGCGAAACGACTTTCGGCGAAATGACCTATTCGGCGAAATGACTATCGGCGAAATGGCATTCGGCGAAACGGCTTTCGGCGATATGACCCGCTCCCGGTTGTTGCCAGACATCAAGACAAAAAGTGCCATAAAACGATTTGAAGCTTTGATTGGTATGTTCTGATTTTGTGTCATGCAAGCTCGAATGAAATTCCATGTTATGTCATTTCGCCTGAGAATTTGACAACTACCCAGAATAAATTTTGAGTGCTTAAGATTAATTTCTATTTTATATAAGATGAATTCGATTGATAATGAGAAAAGTTTATCGCTTAGACCGAAATCGCAGAATGGAAGAGAAACTTAACGCTATAAAAAAAAACTGCTTGCATACAAAACTTGAACACAAACTTGGCGAAGAGAAGCTTAAATATCGAAATCCGTATCCGAGTTTGGCCGAAGATATAATTGCATACATTTGGGATATTGATGTAATTTCGTCGGCTATAGAACAAACAATCGGTGTTGGTTCCTAATCAAGCACAATCCAAGCAGACTCTCGTGCAATTGCGGATTCAAAAGTATGACGATTGATTGAACTGTTTGATTGTAGATCATTAGAAATTTTGATTACCTTGTTCCACATCAATGGCTCGAACGAACCCAGAACTTTTGAGTCCTTTTGAGCCACTCGCGAACAAAGAATCTCGTAGCTTAAAACACCTCTTTGATCTCACCAAATTTACAGCCTCAGCGATGTCGATGGTTGGCCATGGCCATCTGATAGTTTTCTGCGCGAGTCTCAAAATAAATTCATTTATCATCTTTCGTCACGATCCATTGCAGACAACTTTTGATTTCATGCCAGGAAATCAAAATGTAACTCACTGTTTTTCGCTTCTCCTACTGTCTCTCATTCAGCCCATCAGGAACCCATTTGCCTACCTTCTGAATCGTTCCCATGAGGTGTAGACGATCGCCTGACTTACGCTTAACCTCTCTGCCATTCGTTTTTGAATTTGAGTATTGTCTTTGTTCAACAATACTTGAAATTTGGCGTTTTCAAATTGTTTGGGTTGACTTGTGCGTTCTTTGTCTTTTAAACTAAGATCCCCATTTTGAAATCGTTTGAGGCAACATTTACATGTTGCGATCGTTAGGGCATGTTTCTCGATGGGATTCGGTACACTTTTTTTATTTTTTCAAATCATAGGAATCAACTATTCTCACAAGTGTTGTTTACTTGGCAAGAATTTCGACATATTCAACCCACTAAATATACATGACACTAACTTGCAACAGACGAAACAGCAACGTTTTCTGGTTGAAATAACAAGACAGTTAACGTAATGAAATATAATACAATATCAGTTCCAGTGGAAAAGTTTAAAGTGTATGTTAAAACAGCCGTAAAAGACACACATTATTTTTTAATCTTTGGGCCCCTCCCGAAATGAAATCCTGGGTACGGGCCTGTATCAATCTATGACATACGTACTGAATAAAATGTACGTAATACACAAATTACCAACACAAGTTAACTTGGTTTACTCTTGATCCTTAATTAATACTCTCTGATGTACGGAAAATGTTACAGTTAAAATAAAAATGCTTACAATTGTGATTTTGAAAGAAGTTAAACAGACTTCATCGACAATATTTTTTTTTGCTTCGACATCTTTTTGCTCGGCAAACATTTCCTTCTTGGTAAGAAGTATTTTAAGGTAGACCACATCAGGATGATCTGATTCACTCTTTTTAATTTCGGTTTCAATTATAATAGCGCCTTCTTCTGTTGTCAGATTTTACTCTGAATGTCTTTCTTTTCCTCCTCATCTTTTATTATTTTATTTGGATCAGGGAAAAGCCCACTGGAATTAGTTTCTGTCAAACTTGTTCTCCAGCAGGCATAAAACCTCCTCATCTTTTGCATCAATAGATCCAAATCATCCAAATGTTACATTTCCTTAAATCTAGTGCTTCTAAAGTCACTACATCTAATGAGACAGTTACATAAGAAACGATTTCTTGATAACATTACGTGATAAATGAAAGTCGAAAGAATTGAACATTTGTTAAATATGCGGAACATGCTAGCAATGGGCTCGTTATATCCATAATTAGTTCTAACATAGAGAATCCGAAGAAAAAAATAGGAAAACTACGACGTCGAATGTCAAATTGTAACAATTGAAAGCTCTATGTGCTCTTCAAAATTTAACTTGGTTTCCAGAACACCCAGGTCCTTAACAGACGATGCGCGTTCGAGAACAGTTTGTGGCATATTATAGTCGAACAAGAATACAGACTATTTGCTACAAAAAGAGACGACGGAGCATTTAGTGTCATTTAAACCATTTTGAAATATGAAATATGAAAGTCATCGGCGAACGATAAATTTAGATCGTTGAGATACAATAAAATTATGAACTGTCCAAGGTGACTTCCTTGAGGAACTCCAGATGTAACAGCACATGGTGAGGTTGTACAGGCTCCTATTTACACTATCATTCCATTACCAGTTAGATATGATCGAAGCCAATTCAAAAATGATCCATTTAATCTCAATCTACTTAACTTGGAGATCGTTTGTGATGATTGTTTTGTCGAACGCAGCAGCGAAATCGGTGTATATAGATGTCTACTTGTAGTTGTGCTTGTAAAGAACATATGATGAAGGAAGTGTAGGGCATCAAATTGAAGTTGAAGGCTTTGGCATGGAGCTATGCTGAGTCTCAGATATGTAGTCAGAGCAACTATGTGTTATAAAATCCAGAACTATAATTTCAAACAGCCTCGATACAGCGCACAAAGCAACAATTCCAAGGTAGTTGGATACTATACTTTTGTTCACATAGGATTTCTTCCATATTTCAGGAAAAATTCCAGAACGCAAAGAACAATTGAAAATGTTGGATAGTGGAACCAACAAACTATTAGAACACTTTCTTATCACCACGGATGGATTCCCAGAACTTCTTCGTTTCTTTTATTGTCAGACTTCGCTTCGTAAGCATGTCGTGTAAATTTTTCTTTAAGAATGCGATTTTATCATACACAAAATTTGTTACCATATTATTGAAGAATCGCATTCCATTCATTACGTTATTTGCAATATTGAATGTATTATTACTGAGACGATATCTTCCATCTGACATCAATATCCTTGAGTGCAAAATGTTGAAATAGCAACTTGTATCACTCGAGATCGAAAAGCATAAAATCGAAATTTTGTCCACTGAAGAAAACATTGACTAGAACCGCCTGCTAGTAAATTTTAGTTTTATCAAGGTGAAAATGCGGCCATCTCGACCAATTGCTGAAACGTTCGCTCATCTTTAATTTTTTAGGGTTTCATAAAACTCACAAACTTAAAAAAAATTGCAAAGAATTTTGTGGAATGATGTTTATTGAAATTCGCGCGAAATCCGCGCCATAGCATCAAAATCTTAGCAGAAACCGCGCCAAATTCGCGAAAATCGCGAAATCCGCGCGACCGTAACAACCCTGAAAATCTTTGATCTTTCTGCTTTCTTCAAAATGCCTCTCTGATTTTTTCAAGAATGACCTGAATATTCCCAGCTTTTCAGTGATAAATGTCAAACATTCCACCGTAAAATCGCAGTTGGCGTAGATTATTTCCTCCGGTGACCGTCTAGTTTTATTCGCTAGAAAACGATTCTTTCGACCTGAATGCGATTCGATTGGATGCCGTCTCATAACGATCACAGCCTACTTTAACGCCAGTAGGTCACTTGGATCAACGATATTTTCCACTCCCGCAGTTCAGGAGTGGAAGGAAAAATCAGTGCAAGGAGTTTGATGATAATCTTGTCTGTCGTTCGTTCGTTCCTCTCGTTAGCAGACGGCAACAGCAAACAGGATAGAAACAGGTGTGCCGTGTCTTAGATTTTAGATGTTGTTGTTGTTGCTATTATTGCAAAAATCAGTTACCCGATAAAAGTTCAATTACCCATGCTCCGACGAAACGCGAGCGAGACCGGATGATTAATGATGATATCTCTGTAGGGCCGTAATTGTAGGTTTTGGAATCCGTTTTTTTTTCTCCTACTCTATTTCTTTTCGTTAAACCTGTCCAATTGATGCCGACAACATTCTCCATAAAGAGCTGCGGTAATTTAACAAATTGAGCATATTTTAGTATTTTAGTTACGACCGAACGAAGGTGGTTTCCCGTTCCATTTCATGATCGCATTTCAAATCAACCTTTGAAAAAAAAAAGATGCAATCAGCTACCTAAGGGTAGAAACGTCCACTCCAAGACTCACGATAGCAATTCAATAGCCAGGCATCCTTAGGTAAGGTGAAGCGTGAAAAGTTAAACACCCTTCAAAAAATTAGACTCCATTCGAAATGACCATTCAGAGAAGTACACTTTCTCGGTCGATAATCATTCGGTGGCCATCGGTCGGTTTTTTTTGTTTATTTGCCTTTCGCACAAAAAAACCTATTAATTGCTGTTTTTTGAGTGCCGGTAAACCTTTGCCCAAGGGGGGACCACGGGTGACCTTGCCACTAGCATCTGGTAGAGCCGCCAAAACTACCTCTGATGCAGGGAAAGTGTACCCGAAGCAAAACGAATATCGCTCTTTGTTCAAATGTAAAGGGGTAAATTGTTCACCTATGATTGTAGCATTTAATGTATGTAACGCTTTTAACCGATGCTCTAGTAACGTTTGTAATTATTCGTGTTTATCCGGTTAGGTCTCTGACATTAGCCACCCGTCTTTTTCCTCCCCTAGGGGAACGTGTCACTTGAGCCAATTAGTTCTTAAACACCGCAACGACCAACCACCGACGTGTTTTTCTTTTCAAATAGTTCACAAAACAGGCCTAATTGCAAGGCACAAAAATCAATCGCCGCTATAAATAGCTGCATTTTCATCGTAGACCGTAAACCGACAACCTGCCACATTCAACAACAACCCTCCCACGTCCACTGGCAGTAGTTCGTTCGTTGGGACAATCCGTTTTGTCAACATTGTTCCAATGTTGATTCTCACAATCACAATCCCGGCTTCGTCGTGCGCGCGCGGTTGGCTGTTGATTTAGCAAAAAAAAACACAAACGATCGAGGGTTCAAACGATCGCCATTACGATCGTTTGCCGTCGGTGGCCGAATGCCAAAATTATAGTACTTATAGACATAAGCAGTTCTCGTGTGGATCGTGGTTTTAACAAAAAAAGGAAAACAAAAATAAAACGAAAACTCATACGAAAGGGTCCATTAGTATCGGATCGCATTGGAATGGCCCCCCTTATGTTCGTACAGTGGTCCTATTTCGGTGGGATTGTCGGACTGTCTCGGGCTTTGAATTGAGGAAAAATTGAGCTAACTCTTAATATGCAGCTTGCGAAAGTCTATTTATCAAGTAGATTCGGTTTATGCCGTCGAAATGGAAGGGCCTTCCATTCATTAGCTACCGCAACGAAGAGGGATTAAATGGGCTCCTCTGTTGAGTTAAAACGATCGAAATAAATGGTTTCATCTTATTGTTAGTATTCATTTCAAATAATTACTAGTTCGACTTGATACATTCGAGACGCTTATGGCTGCATACGCGTTGTCCGGTAATAATTTAAGATCCTTTGTGTTGTTATTTTTTCATTCGAATATTTATTGGGATTGAAATAAAACAAGTTCTATTAACGGTACAATTTGGTTTCCTCCATTTCTCAATAGATGTCGCTAGAGGCAAACGCTGATTGAAATAAATTGATCAGAAATAAGTGTCTTAGAAATAGGTAAGTTCTAAAACGGTTCGTCTCACTGCATGCCGTTCTACCGAAGTGACTTTATCGAATGAGTTTATTTCAAATTTATAATTTCTGCCTGGAAATACAATTGTCAGAAATGGTTTAATCCATTATATGTCAAACGTATGTCGTAAGACAAAATTTGAGAAGCCGTTCGGTGTCTAATCATCTCGAAACAATGCCCATCTGCATCTTTTATTACTTGTAACAGTTCGGCTGAAAAGTTCGTATCGTTTAATAGAAACACACAATTTTTGCCAAAATTTGTTTTTATTATTCAACATAATTGCCATCAGAGGCGATACAGCGATTATAGCGATCTTCCAACTTTTCGATACCATTTTTGTAGTACGATTTGTCCTTTGCCTCAAAATAGGCCTCAGTCTCAGCGATTACCTCTTCATTGCTTCTAAATTTTTTACCAGCGAGCATTCTCTTGAGGTCTGAGAACAGGAAAAAGTCACGGGGGGCCAAATCTGGAGAATACGGTGGATGAGGGAGCAATTCGAAGCCCAATTCGTTCAATTTCAGCATGGTTTTCATCGACTTGATGAAACAAAACTTTTTTCTTCTTCAAATGAGGCCGTTTTTTTTAAATTTCGTCCTGCAAACCCTCTAATAACGCTATATAATAGTCACTGTTGATGGTTTTTCCCTTTTCAAGGTAGTCGATGAAAATTATACCATGCGAATCCCAAAATACAGACGCCATAACCTTACCGGCCGATTGTTGAGTCTTTCCACGCTTTGGGTTCGGTTCATCGCGTGCAGTCCACTCAGCTGACTGTCGATTGGACTCCGGAGTGAATTGATGGAGCCATGTTTCGTCCATTGTTATATATCGACGAAAAAAATCGGTTTTATTTCGATGTAACAGCTCCAAACACTGTTCAGAATCATCATTTCGTTGTTGTTTTTGATCGATTGTGAGCTCACGCGGCACCCATTTTGCACAAAGCTTTCTCATATCCAAATATTCGTGAATAATATGTCCAACACGTTCCTTTGATATCTTTAGGGTGTCAGCTATCTCGATCAACTTCACTTTACGGTCATTGAAAATCATTTTGTGGATTTTTTTCACGTTTTCATCGGTAACAGCCCTTTTTTGGACGTCCACTGCGTTCATCGTCTTCGGTGCTCATATGACCAGTACGAAATTTTGCAAACCACTTACGAATTGTTGCTTCGCCCGGTGCAGAGTCTGGTTCTCGATGAAATGGTTTTCGGTGAAATGTACTATCCAAAACAAAAATACTCTTGTGGCGTTAAACCGTTTTTTAAACGAAACGCCATAAACGGATAAATAACAGTCATCAAATGGCTTCCGGCGAAATGGTTTTTTATTTGAAATAACTACTCTGGAAATGGCATAAAAAACGGTTTTCGGTGAAATGGATTTCGACGAAACGACGATAAATTTCGAGAAATCATCGATTCAGAAAAAAAACCGATCTCTTTTTCTACGGAACTGCTCCAGGAGAGACGGGTTTTTGATGAAACAACTTTCTGTTCTTTCGGTTCTCGGTGAAATGACTAACTAAAAAGCTGATTTCGATGATTTATTATTATTATTATTTAAAAGATATTTTTATTCAGGCCTATTTGCGTACAAGCTTTACGTGGCCGATCTCGTCGTCACCCTTTTTCTAGAGGGAGAGAAGCTTCCATTTCCCTCCTGCGAGGATTGAGGGGCACTTCGTTCGTGGTTCGTCTCGTCATCCATTGCCGCATCGATGGTATTGTTGTCGATTTCCGTCTTCTTTTCGTTGCTAGTTGCTGTAGATGCGCCTTGTTGAACATTGTTTGCAGTTGCTGGTTGGTTAGATGGTAAGCTGTTAATTGCAGCTCGTGTACTTTGTTCTATAGGGGATACGTTGGATGGTTTCATTGAAGGGGATGCTTCCCTGTTGTTGGTGGCTGTCGCAGGTGTACTGGGATTACTTGGGATTGGTCTGAAGGAAGCACCGTTGTCCTTTGGTGTGGTTGTCTCCTTGTCCAGTTTATCACATGACTTACCGTAATGAACAGCTTTTTGGCAATATTGACATGTGGCCATCTGATTGTCATAGGTAACAAATGATTTGCACGGGATTCTTGTATCTTGAACGAAAATCACATAAGAAGGTATAGCCTTCTTCAAGTGTATGCGTAATAAACGTACGCCATTTAGAATACCGGGGAAAAATTCTTCCACTTTTCTTTTTCGATAGAGAGAAATTAAATTTTGAAAAGGCGCCTCATAGTAAAGTAAGTCGTATTCACGACAAAACTCGATTCTGATATTGCCACTTTTTCTGCTGTAACTTCTGTAATTATCCAAAAATATTAACATGGATGAATATTTTTGCACGAAATCCCTTAAATGTATCTGGATTCTTCTTTGTATCAAAAATATCGATCAATGCTAACATCGCACTATGGTTTGAAACGGAAAATTAGCGTGACAAAAATATTTTTTGGTGTCTTCACAAAAGTTGTTTGTTATCAAATGGCACTCCTTTTGATATAAAATATTACTAGGGTGGTACTTATTTAGATTGAAATCTGAAATCTAACTTTCTTAATTGAGCTCAAAAATGATTTTATTGTACAATAAAGTTGCAGGAATCTTTATTTTGAGCAACTTTGTTGAAAAAAGCACCTCTCTAGCTTTTCATTTGACCGAGTTACATCAATTGTCCCGGGTAAGAGTAGGGTGGCTCCCGAAAATTCGATTTTTTTGTTCTAACGTTTTTGTGAAACGTTCTATGGAAAAGTTGTCTTCAGAAGAGTTGTTGAAATCAATATTGCGCATAATTTTGCTGAGTAAAGCTTTTTCATATGAGCTACCAGTAAAAAGTTATGATTGTTTTTTCATCAAAAGCAAGTCAACCTTCAAATATCAAAATTCATTAGATGACAGATCGATAAAAATGTATCCTATGCGGCTACTGAAAGTTCATAATATAAGTAAACATTTAAGAGAAAATTGGGAGGGTGTTTTTCTTTTAACTCATTTAAATTAGTCTTAAAAATACCTTGATTATTTGAAATTGTTCAGCATTAACCTTGAATTAATTAAAATTGTTCAGCAAAAAATTTATTTTCGGCTGTAGTTTTTGTGTATCTCATTTCTCGAATGGACAATGTATGGAACACTTGTAGGGCTTGATACTATTATTTTGCTGAAGGAAATGTGAAAGTTCATAGGATACATTTTTATCGATCTGGCATCTAATGAATTTTAATATTTGAAGGTTGACTAGTTTTTGATGAAAAAACAATCATAACTTTTTACTGGCAGCTCATATGAAAAAGCTTTACTCAGCAAAATTGTGCGCAATATTGATTTCAACAACTCTTCTGAAGACAACTTTTCCATAGAACGTTTCACAAAAAAGTTAGAACATAAAAATCGATTTTTCGGGAGCCACCCTACTCTTACCCGGGACAATTGATGTAACTCGGTCAAATGAAAAGCTAGAGAGGTGCTTTTTTCAACAAAGTTGCTCAAAATAAAATTTTCTACAACTCCATTGTACAATAAAATCGTTTTTGAGTTCAATTAAGAAAGTTAGATTACAGATTTCAATCTAAATAAGGACCACCCTAGTAATATTTTATATCAAAAGGAGCGCCATTTGATAACAAACAACTTTTGTGAAGACACCAACTGCAAAAAACTAATATTTAATAGTAAAAATATTTTTGTCACGCTAATTTCCCGTTTCAAACCATAGTGCATCGTTTTCTAATTTTCGGTTTTAAAGTCGTCCTGCTCAAACAATGCAATGCGTATTTCTCCGCGTATTCAAACTCATAAAACGTACAGTCTTGTTACAACATTCTGACCATCTGCCAGAGATTTACCTGTTTCGTGTTTTTATTCTACGGAGTCGGTGAATTCTTCAATTTCTCGTCGATACCGTTTACCTTCTCGAAAAAAAAAACAATTTTATTTCGATACCAATACACCCTCGAAGCATGATTCATGCTTGAAGTACCTGACACTCGCGGTCAGGTTAAGACTCATTCCAGTCTAACACCTAATCTGTACGAGTTTTTTTGTTACCTTCTTACGGTGAGAAATAAATCGTGAGCGGGCGAAAATAGCGCACTGATTGGTACTTCTTTGTGGAGACCGCCCGACTGGTTCTGAAGTCGCCTGCCTGCCTGTTGCTCTGCTGGAAAAGCGCGGCATGATTAATTTGAACGGGGTCGATTGGGATTGGAAGGGTTGAGGAACTACTCCCCCGGGCTCAAAACTATTACCAACTACCACCACACGTTCGTTCGAAAGCGCACCAGCCGGATTTGACAGTTGCGCTTGCTGTCAAGGCGGTGGCGATGGCAGCAGCCGCAGAAACAGCAACAGAATGCCGCGATCTGTAATTTTCTTCCGCGCTCGTTCCACTGCCGCACCGAGGCGACGACCGACCGTGACGGGGTGGCGCAGTGTGCCATGGGAAAATATCACCATGCCACCCGCTAGCAAGCAAATGCGCCGCAACCGAACGAGAGTGAGAGGGAGTGGCTCGGCAAGTGCATCGGTTCGTTCGCGGTTGTATTGTTGCCCTTATAGCTCTCGTAAGTTTATAGCGGTTAGGTTAGGTTAGGTTAGGTTAGGACTTTTCTACAGAATGTGCCATATTATTATGGTTATTTCGATGACTGAGCTCGATTGTAGCCGACGGCAGTGACAGCCGCTGCCGGTGACTGTCTCGCTGACAAGTGCACAGCTTAAGAGGATATTTATGACAACTACTGTGGTGTCCTCGTTTCGTCGACATGATAAATTCTTGCTGTTTTAGTTTCCACGAGTTGACCCTAATCTCGACAGGTTTGTCACTTCGTTTCAGTCAAGTCTTTCTGAGCTAAATTAGTTCAGCTTCTAATAAATTCTGTTCCTAATAAATCACTTCTAATTGCACCTATGCATCGGTTTAATAATTTCGAATTGAATTTTATTGCCAACGTCCGTCATTTCAAACCCCATAAAGTCGTCGGTCGTCAATAATAATAAAGCTGGCAATTGAATGCCGTTTGGAATTTTAATTGCAAAAATTAACCGGCCAAAATTCAGCTCGACAGTCCCTGCCCTGCCCTGTCTACCGGCGGCATTCGAACGGAAACGTCAGCCATTGCACAGTTGTTTGCCATATTTTAGCAGTAATAGCGGCGTTCTTGTGGGGTTGCCGGCCGTCCGACACAATCAATCGATTCCCGTGGTTTCACAGCAGCACATCGTCGGGGTGTAAAATAAATCCTAATTGACGTCGTTTCTCTCATTAGGTGTTTAGTAAAAGTTCACGACACGCTCATCATCCTTCAATGTCACTTCGCGCCTTCGAATGGTGGTGATATTAATCGTTTTACCGCCGTCGACATGCCGCCAGCCGCCTCAGTACTACCAAAATCATCGCCATCATCATCATCATCATCAGCTCCGTGGTGGTGATCGTCAGTCCGGTTATCGTTATCACAATCAAAGCAACCCGGGACCGGCCGTTCATCGAAACTTTTCATCGGCGGCCACCCAAACCGATTCTGGTCGTGTCTTCCAGAGACAGAATCCAACTGTCCTCTGTTCTCCAGTACGAACCGATCGAAATAACAACATCGACAACAAAAATAGTCGTCAATATAAACGCTCAGCAAATTATCAAAATAGTAACCATAACAACAGCAGTCGAAAGGGATCCACGCCGCCTACTCCGGCTAACGCTAATCCCAGCAACTGTCGGTACACGTCTCGAGTAATTATTTCCGATGACTTTCCACAGGTCGACATCCGGTCGGACGATAACGAAGTTGAAGCGGTCAATCGGGAAGGTGAGTACGATTCTAGATTATAGACTTTTTTTCGTAGATTTCTATGACGTTTTGTGGGAGGGTAGTTAAATCTAGCCTTGGGGTGAAGCCAGAGTGGGCGCGACACGCGACGCGATGCATAACGCGAAAGTTTTCCAATGATAGCGAGTGTCAAAGTGATATTAGCAATAAAACAATAGAAGATAATTTTATTGATATCAAAGCACTACTCGGAGCAGTTTTAACGGAATGCTCAAGTGCTGGAGATTTGAAAACATTAGAAATTTAATTATATTCCTATTCAATGAAAAGAAAATTCTGATCAAAATGAATTGAAATCAACTCTTATTTAAGCCATCTACATGCTGTAGTGTTAATCGCCTGCAGCTCTATCCAAAGTTGTAGCTTGTTTTGCAGAATGCAAATCTTTCTCACGTGACAATGTTTTTTTTCTGTAGTAGTTTCAACTTTCGTAGTTCTATTTCCAAAACGTAGTGCCGATTGGAATCCAGCTTCTTAACATTTTCAACTAAAAATTTATGGAAAATGTATGAACTTTTTCCATCGACATAACCCGAAATATTCTCAAAACTCATTTAATGCACTTTCATTGATTATACATGCCAGTAATTTCTAATGTTTTCAAATCTTCAACACTTGCGCATTCCATTAAAACTGCTCCGATTAGTGCTTTTATATCAATAAAATTATCTTCTTTCGCCATTACGAAAAATAATTTAGGAAACCTTTGGTCGCTCGTTAATCGCATGAAAAACTGTGCACGTACTGCTTCGTTGTTTGTCGCACCGAAAATCGCTTGTCACTACGCAACGCCTCGTGTTTACGCTGAAATACATGTTGATTTTTTGCTGTAAACAAATGAATGAAATACAGAACTTTAATGATCGCATCGCATCGCTTCGCGTCGCTTGTCGCTTTCTCTCTGGCTTCACCCTTAGACTGTGAATTATTTCACAAATGATTTTAACTTTTGGTTAAATGTGACAGTCGATCCGTTATCAAAAATAACCCTGCTCGAGAGTATGGTTATTGTTGACAGCAAGGATGCCAGGGCCTTTTTTTCAAAAATCTGTGATCAAGCCAAAAAACTGTCAGTGCAAAATCTGTGTACGTTTCTCGTAACATAATAGCTGATCCGATATTTATTTTCTATCCGTTTTCCCTTATAAACTGAAAACTTTTTGGTGATCAATTTCAGCGATCTGTGTCATTTCTGAAATCGGTGCAGAAGATTGGAAATCTGTGAAACACAGATTAATCTGTGAAACACAGATTGATCTGTGAACCTGGCATCCCTGGTAGACGGTTCGATAGTAATTTTCCGACACTGAGAAAAATCTTGTAAAAAAAGCGCAAGTTTCTTATCTCTAGTGAAAATTTACAATCTATTTTTATATTTTCAGTCAATGAAAATACTCCAATAAAAAGATTTTATGTATTTTAAAAATGAGAAACAAATGACAGTTTCAGAAATTCTAATAAAAAAACTGTACTATTTGTAATGTTTTTTGAATCGAAAAATTCTTATTTTTTTAAGACTAGATTTGGTTTGTGTTATGAAATTTTTATCAATATATCTTCTAAGGCTGTGAAGTTAGTTTTTCACAAAATTTTTCCTACGTTTTCCATATTACGCTTCTGCTCTATCCAAATAACTCCAAATCCTTCCGTCAAATTTTGAACTGGGCCGTGCTTTCACAGCCTCAGAAGATATATTTGATAAGATTTTTACAGCACAAACAAAATCTAGTCTTAAAACTTAATAATTTTCTGATTTTCATAATTTCTTATTTTCGGAGAACATTAATAGCGTAATGACAGTCAGTCACTCTTCACAAATAAGTGCTCAAATCCCAACCTTGAAAACATAGGGTCGAACTCAAATGGTTGGAAATTCGTATTTAGCTCTAACAATATTAAATGTTTTTTATTATTAAATTTCTTTATATTCATATTTCTTTACAGTTTATGGGATTCTATTAAAGTGATGCATTACTATCTAAACTATTTTAGTAGCATGTAATAAATTGTTAAAAACATTGTGATGATTTATATTTTATTTATATTTTTCGACCGCAAAATTTTACTATGAATTTAATTTTTTTTTTCATTTAAAAAATATATAAACCCCTTGGTTTAATCGCTTCTTAATTTTTATAATGTTATAATGTTTGCATACTTTGTTTTTCCAGAATTAATCTAGATTGTCTTTTGAAAACGGCCAAATTTCTTTAATCATTTTTTTTCAAATAATTACAGTCGAAAAAGGACAAATCCTACAAAAATGTGTTCTGCTAGTAATTTTTACAAAATCAGTCAAATTTTTGAATAAAAATTTTGAAAAATTTTTTATCGTGCCTTACACTGAAAAAGTTGACTTTAAAAATTTTAAATCGATTCACAAAAAAAACATTTTTGATTTTGATTATATTTTGTCCCAAAATAGGTAATTATGTTCCCTACCAACCGTTTATAAATTGCATGATTTGTCAAAAAAAACTATTTCTTGTTCAAAAACTATTTCTTTTCCAAAATGAATTTTTCATCTAATATCTTTTCATCGAACTACACTAAACTGAAAGCCATTATCTTCCAAGATTTAATCCAAGATGAAACTCAATTCGTGAGAAAATTACACCGACTACCCTATTGCTAGTTAATCGATATTAGCAGAAAGTATAAGTACTGGATTAGGAAATGTTTTTTGATAGAAACTCATGTTTTCCTTAAAAATGTTCATTCAGGGGTTAGTCAAATTTTGTGCTAGAGCACATAACCGATTTTGATATGTTTACGTTTCGTCTTTGACTTTTGCATAAAGCAGTTCAATTTGAACTGCTATGCACTGATGAGACAAAGACGAAACGTAAACATATCAACATCGGTTATGTGCCCTAGCACAAAATTTGGCTAACCCCTGAATGACCAAACCTGCATCGGCCATAAAAAGTCGAAAACACGTTTTCATTCGGCACGTCAGTATAGACATCGCATTTCGATGCAAGGAAAAAAAAGTGTTCTGTAAATAGCAGAAATTTTACGTCTGCTTAGCGGTTCAAATTGAAATGCCGAGTTTTGCATAAAGCAGTTCAATTTAAACTGCTACGCACTGATGAGTCAAAGACGAAACGTAGATATATTAAAATGTTCCTCTTGCAACATACATTGGACAGGAAAAATAATTACCGAAATTACGAAAATGAGTTTTTTTTTTTGTAAAACAGCTTTAAATTTTGTAATTCTTTTTTATAATGAGATTCGATTAGACGAATTTCGAACCAAATCGTGTTTAAACTTCACTGCTCTCTCTCATATTTAAATGAAACTTTCTTGATGTAGACACTGTAACAAAAAGCCACATTTTTACAAAATTGATCTAGAATGTCTTTTAAAGGGTTAGGCTACTTTTGCACTATTTTTTTTTTTGAAAAAAAAACAATCGAAAAATGACGAAAACTTTTTCTTATCCAGCTTTGATATGATACTTTTTACTAACTAACTAGCAATTGGGTATTTTTGGGTACTTTTCTCACATATTGAGTTTTATTGGAATCTTGGATGATAGTGACTTTCAGTTTAGTTTAGTTTTCGATAAAAGAACACTGAAAAAAATCAGTTTTGACAAGAAAAAGTTTTTGTTGGAAAAAGTTTTTTTCTTAAAAGTACCCATATTGCTGTTTTTAGGGAACATCATTTCAACGAAATAAACATGTTTTTTTTTTGTAAATCGATTTTGAATTTTTAGTCAATTTTTATCAGTGTAGAACACGATAAGAATTTTTACTTGAAAATTTGACTGATTTTGTGAAAGTCGCTAGTACAACACTTTACTGTAGGATTTGTCGTTTCTCCACTATAACTATTTGAAATAAATTCGGCCCTTTTCTAATTTTGGAAAAACAAAGTATGCCAAGTAGTTTTTTGCTAGTGAGTCTACACGTTCAGAAAATTTCATTCAAATCTGGGAGGGTGCTGCCAACATTTGTTCGAATTGACACGAAATTCGTCTTTGATAGCATGCATGATCAATATTTTTTAAAATTATAAGTTTATTAAAAATTGTATATATATTTTTTAAATTTTATGGTTTTATAAATTTTAATTTTTTTTAATTGTATAATCCCTTGTATATTCAATATTTTTAAAATTTATAGATTTGTTGTAAACTGTATAATTTTTATTCATTTTAATGATTTTGTAATTTTATGAATAATGAATTTTGAAATTTTTAAATGCGGAATGTTTTTTTTCTCCAAATTTTGGTTTGAAGAATTTAATTTTTCCTTAAAATTTTGAATATTTTAAAATTTTACGTTTGGTGTGATTTCTTTTTGAATATTCGAATTGAAACTTTCAAAAATGATTGCAGAATATTCAGAATACACAATTTTCATAGTTTTGTGTAGCTCACAGAAATTTTGAATTCATCAACATATTTGAAATATCCAATTTCAAATGTTTGAAAATTATGTGAAATAGTGTCATGGGTAAGACCGTGGCCTTTCACGCTGACTGTTCGGGTTCGGTTCCCGGTTCCAAACACATAGGGTCACAAACATTACTCTGAATCGAGAAGCGAATAAATATGAGTCGAAATCTGTGACAGGTTTAGAATTCAGTTGCAAAATTCAGGTTCGGAATCCAGATCAAGAAAACAGGTCAAAAATTTAGTTCTAGAATTATGGAACTTCAGAATTTAAATTCTGAATTCAGTTGCAGAGTCATAGTTTTTAACTTTGAACCTGTTAATCTGGAACTGCAATCTAAAACTGAAGTGTGAAACTAAAATTCAGTTTCAGAAATTTACAGGCGATTGCTCGCCACGACGTCCGAAAGGCGAATGAGAGCACGGTCTGAACGTTTGAGGCTGTTGTTACTGATATTGGTGGAAGCTTCTCACCACGACGTCCAGTTCCGTCTAACGCACTAGAAGAAATAAACGATTTTCGATCAAAGTTTACGATTTATACGTGTCCATTAGAACATCGAGAGTAGATCATATGTGCCTGACTACCTCAAAACCATCGTCGCGGGTACGGAAAAGGCAAGCAAGAGTGATGAATTTTTCTCATTGTTTCCAAAAATTTGAGAAAACTTAGTTTTTGAGTTATTTACGGTTATACCAAACAAATTGCTGATCATATTTCTGATGACATGTGAAAATAATTATGTTGCTACGTTTAGTACAACTCGAGATATTCACGATTAATTTCTACCCATTCTTCCAAAGGGCGAATTTTGAAAAGGTCTAAACTGATTTTTTCAGTGTTTTTTTTTTATCGAAAACTAAACTGAAAGTCATTATCATTCAAGAATCCAATGAAACTCAATTTGTGAGGAGATTTCGCAGATTACTCTATCACTAATTCCCCGATATTTGCACAAAGTATCAAACTGGACAAGAAATAATTTTAGTTTAGTTTTTTCCTTGACAGTTCGAATCTTGCACACGATTGGTTGGAGAAAATAATTACTTATCTTGAGACAAATTTAATCAATATTAAGAATGGTTTTTTTTATTTGTAGATAAATTTTAAATTTTTTTAATTGATTTGGAGAAAAACTTTTCACCCTAAATTTTTTCTGCGTAAAATGTAAAATAATTAGATATTTTTTTTTGTATTTGAAGAATTTGAATAATCTTGTGAAATTTAAACTTAGTTCTAAATCAATTTCAAATTGATTGCACTTCACTCCAAAGTTGTAGTAAATTTTATTTTTAGCAACTTAGCTGAATAAGCCACTTTCCTAGCTTGAACTTTGACCAAGTTACATCAATTTTTAAGACTTATTTTATCTTTTTTTTTTGAGTTTCGCCTTCGGCTCATCATTGCATCAGCAGTTTATATTGAACTAACCACCTAACGCCACATGAACTAGCCACCTAACGCCACATGAACCACTGAGCAGACGTAAAGTTAATGTTATTTGCAAAACATTTATTGCACACAAGTGCCATGTCTAACGTGCCGACAGAAAACGAAATTTTTCAAGAATTAAAATCACCTTTTTCGTTCTAACTTTCTAGTGAGCTGTGCTACGAGAAAGTCGTCTTCGGAAGGGTTGTCAATGGTTTAAAAGGAGCCCTACAAGTGTCTTTTATATTACTTTTTTCTAAAAATGATGCATAAAAAGTCTGGGTTTCCAGCAATTATAACACCTTTCTATAGAGAAAGGCAAAAAGCTACAGCCGAAAACAGATTTGGTGCTGAACAAATTGAAATAATTTATTATTAAGAAGATTGATTCGATTGAGTTTGAACAAGTATGATTTTAAAATACACTGAAGTGTTTTTTTTCTGGTGTAATCTAAAAAAAAAGATTCTTGAAATAAAATTGGGACTTTTTTCAGATTTTTTTAAATGTCAAATGTCTTAGAAATGCATGAAACGTCTCTAAATCTGGTGTAATTTTGAAAAAAATCGACAAGAAGACTCAACAAGGAAAACGTATAACTTTGAAAATTCTCGTAAAAAAACCGTGACAATTCGAAAATCCGCGTAACTTTGGAAATCTAAGTAAAAAAACACAGAAAAAACCGCGTAAAAACAACTGAGTTTAGAACAATTATGAAGCTTGATTACTCTTCCAAAGACAAATTTCGCGTAGAACAGCTAACAAAAAAAGTTTGCACGAAAAAAGTGATTTTCGAAGAGACATTTGGCGTGGATTGCTGTGATTTTGCACTTTCGAGCAAAAGTGCAATTTACGTTGTTTCATTGCCATTTCTGCTCGAAAGTGCAAAACCAGAGTAATCCACTCTATCAGTGTTTTTCAATGAAAAACGCAATATGTTTACTTCTAAAAATCGATGTAACTCGATCTAGTACTACAATCTCAATGTGATATATATCTTGAAATCCACCTGATAGTCCTAAAAAAAACGATAAAGTTTTCGTTACGTTAGGTTATCATTGGATTCTGATTTGATTCGATCGATTCGATCAGAAAGGGACAGAAGAATGGATAGCTAACATTGAATAATCTGATAAAATTGCCATCGAAATACTGAAATCCAAGCGGAAATGTCACCACACTATCAACGCTCGCTACCCGCTAGTTCTTTTATTGCTAGCACGCGGCATGACAAATGCAAAAAAACGTTGTCTGTCATTGCTCACATCAATCACAGCAGTCATGTTTATTTTCATAGGCAGATTGATCCCAAGCAGCGACAATCTAACCTGCAAATCGCTTGATCTTGTTTCGTTTCTGACGGGGCAAACAAAAGCGAGCGAGTTTCCTGTGGTGAACTATTTGTTTGTTTATTCATTGGTTATTGTCGGTTGCCTTTTGTTTGCACTGTACTTAAGAAGCCGGTCACCCACGAATTTTAAACCAAGTATTCGCAAGAGTTCAAAGTTAACTACTTTACCTTAGCGAGGAAGGTTAGGGTTTTCTGTTTGACTAGTCGTTCAAATCCCTGGATGGCTGAAAGCTTTTCTGTCACCACCCAGTAAATTCGAACATCGGACGCATCGTGCACGAAAGCTTTTGATTGCGTTTCGAGCTTACATAGTGTATCGGTAGAACAAAAGAGTGAAGATATACCAAAGCAGAGAGCGGATATCCAATACTCAGGTGATGAGATATATCGGGGTTGGATTTCCAACCTCAAACATAGGGCCAGAGTTTTTCTGGCCCTAAGAGGCGAATGACCTAAAGGTTAAAGCCTCCATGATCGAGACAAAAGAATGTTTAACACTCTTGCACACCCTATCGGGGAGACGTCGGCTCGAAAATGCCTTGTTTGATATTTCTTCGCTTTGTTTCTCTAGCGATACATAATGTAAACATAAAGCTTTTTTAGGTCGACGCGATTGATGCAAATGGTGCAGAATTGTCCGATGACGGGCCGATCGAAGCGCTACAATCGGCCCTATATCGTGCTCAATCGGTCCGATAATCGGCCCGATGATCGGGCCGATGCGGGTCGACAACATCCACCGGGCATCCATGGCCAACTTGAACGAATCATGCTGGCGTCGCTCTGACTATATATGGTAGGTGTGCGACTGTAACGTACACCGAAAAGCATACCTTTTGGCGCATTTTAGTCACACAAATGAAAAGTCGTGTTGCGTTGCATGGGTAAGCGGTATGTCACGGAGACAAACCATCGAAGTTGTTCCGTTCTCTTTACTAATAAGATCAGTTATTTTAGTGAATAATACAAATTTTTCGATTTTTTTTGCATTTTTCCGCAAACAACAGAGGAAATCATCAAAAAGCGCAAAACTGAACTGACCACAACGCGCCAAATCGAGACCCGCATCAAGCGCCAGCTGGTGTTCGAGGATGGCAAAGTCATTGAAGATTCCGGTCCGATGGTGTCCACCAATACCACCGAGGACACCGACCGGCAGGAGACGGTGCAAACTGAGGTAAACGAAGAAATCAGCAGCAGCAGCAGCATATATTGTCGGATTAATCAACGATTCTGTTTCCAGCACCGTACCCTGGGTGATCCGGAGTCGGCGTCGGAGGAAAACGTTACCAGAACGCAGGCCGTCGATTCTGGTGGGACACCGGTTCTCGCCGCCGGAAACGATGGCCCGCAGAAACTAGTCAGTGACGGTGGCGGCGGCGGCGGCGACGATAGTAGCAATAACAGCAACAAACCAAAGATCATCAGTGCCATCGTGGCCCGGCCCGATGGACTGCTGAAGAACACCAAGGAGGAGGTGGAGGTCTCCCGGGAGGAGACCAAGGAGTGTACGGTTGTGGCCGAGCGGAAGCATTACGGCGATTTCACCGATGATGTGAGTACCGATTGTTATTTGCTAGCCTTGTTTAGAGTTTAGATTCAATCCGAAAAATTATCTTCAAGCTGATTGCTGCTCAATCGCGATCTTCGGTCGATCGATCGGTTCAGCGACCCCAGTTGACCCTAATGTGGGTCAATCGTTTGTTGCCTACTGATGTTCGGATTCCAGTTTGGGGGGCTGGCCGGTTTTTTTTTTCCACCTTCTCAGATCGAGCGAACGACGATGATGGCAGAAAGACCTAATTTAGCATTTTTCGTGCCATCCGTGCCAAATCCCACTCGCCCCCGCTGCGCTTTTGCCTTGACGTTGATGAAGGGGGACATGATTCGAGATTACATAACTGCATCGCTCCGGTCCCCATTGCCAGCCGAAAGAGAGTAGCACAGATGTTTCACCGCGCCGCGGGGGTTGTCGATTCTTTTTTCTTTTCTTTTTTTTTTGTTGATTGCCCCCTGGCTTTAAGGTCCCTCCTAGCGCTGTTGTCGTCGATGGCGTAATGATGTGGGACCTAGGGATTAGCTTCGTGCTGCTGCATCAGCATCTTTGCCATTTTTTTTTGCTGCTCATTGCCTGACTTACTTTCTTTTGCGAGAAGCTCGAGTCCGTTTCAATATTCTCGGTTTGATTAAATGTCAGCCGCACATTTTTTTTACGTCTGAGCAAGTTCCCGGATTCTAAGAGAAACGTTCTAACGTTTCGAGTCAGATAAAAAGATCACATCTCAATCAGATCTCACGGTGGTCTCTGCAAGTCATCCGTGAGCACGGACTTCCCGCTGTGAATGGGCTCTTGAAGATCTTTAACGGAACGTGGAGTGAAGTGGAGTTGCTTTGTGTGTGATTGACTCCATTCTGGCAGTTTTCGTAGCCGTAGTTCATTTTACCAAAGCACAAAGCCGCGCAATTTTTATCGCCATTTAATACCCTAATGATGGTCGTTCCGATAAGTGGTATTAGTGGGATAAATGTTTTTTTTTAGTTAGACCGTCAAGTGATCTCTTCCTCTCTTTCCACGTCGATTAGCTTCTCGTCGTCATCATAATTAGCAGTTCTATTGTTATTAACACCATTTCCTGGTTTGAAGAATGAGTATTATGTTAAATTAAACTATTCTATGCTTCCTTATTCATTCCTCGATCTGCCAGTACTTTGCTGATTTTTTCTTAAGCTAGAAATTGTACAAACCTGTTCTCACATCCAAAAATGTCTCAAAATTGTTTGTAAATCATGTCTTTATTGTGTTCTAAATGCATTGAAAGGGGAGAGTTGGCATCATTGTCGATTATTCGGGGAACGTTTGATCAATGGATCTATTTTTCTTCGGGTAAAGCGCTAAGCTTAAGGCGCGCGCGTGAAATTTATAACCGTGAAGATATTTCTTGCGATTGTGCTTAACTAGGACGTATCTTTTTATGGTTTAGACGGCGAGGAGAATTCATTTTGAACAATTCTTGAAATTATTACAAATTATCCACTGCAATAATCGATTTCCAGTGCAACACATGTCAATCACAAAACGTGACAAGTTATCATTTCCAAGTTCAGAATCTAGTTTCAGAGTTCAGAATCCAGGTCTAAAATTCGATTTCAAAATCCAGTTGAAGAAAACCTAGATCTTAAATTCTGATCCAGGATTATTTCTTCTCACGCATTGAAGCTATTAGTTGAGTGAACTTGGCTCACACGACAATGAACCAGTGCACAAGTCTCTAGAGGGGAATGCTCGTTCATGCGGCTTACTCACCAGATCTTACGGAAATGGATCACCCAGTGTTTAAACATCAACGGCAATCCGTATTCGAATTTAGACTTTTAGAAAAAAGGCTTCCAAATTCACAATTTTCTTTGGGTTTTGCCATTCTTTTTTTTTTTTGCTGAAAAACCCGAAGATTTTTCTCCCCGCTTAATTTGTTCTGAGAAGGCTGATCCGATTAAAAAAAAAACTTAGGCTCGTTTGAAAGCCACTCTTGGGTTGAGAATCAAGATCAAAGATCAGTGAGCTATTGCTTCCGGAGATATAATCGTAAAAATGACGTTACCGATGAAACGTTTTTTTTTTTTCTTTTCGCTCAATTTTTTCGGAGATGGCTGTGCCGATTTCTACAATCTAAGATTCGTTTGAAAGCTTCTGTTGAATTATGAATCAAGTTCGAAGATCAATTAGCTGTCGCTCCCGGTTCCGGAGATTTAATGGGATAAGTGACTTAACCGACAAAACGCGTTATTTTTTACCGCTCAGTTTTTTTCAGAGATGGCTTATCCGAATTTAACAAGCCTAGACTCATCTGAAAGCTACCGTTGAATTTTGGATCAAGTTCGAATATCAAATGATTGTCACTTCTGGTATAAGTGACGTAACAGACAAAACGTTTGTAATCTCTCTCCCCTCAGTTTTCTCGGAGATGGCTGAGCCGATTTCTACAAGCTAAGGTTCGTTTGAAAGCTACTTTTGGGTTCTAAATCAAATTTAAAAATCAATTGGCTGTTTCTTTCGGTTTCGGAGATATAATTGTATAAGTGACGTAACCGACATAACGCATTGTTTTTTTTTTACCACTCTATTTTCTCAAAACCACTGAACCGTTTTAAACAAACCTAGGCTCGTTTGAAAATCACTTCTGTGCCCTTGATCAAGTTCTAAAATTAAATGGTTGTCACTTCCTATTC